>NC_057809.1:569239282-569551979 GCF_018294505.1 Triticum aestivum | reverse complement strand
AGTCCGGCGCGTAGTATTATCCTCGGCATTGCAAGGCGGGTTCCTCTTCAAATTTTGTGTACCTGTCGAAATAATGTCCGGTTCCTTGTGATGGTTTGTACTTCTTGGCTTCTACACCCAATAATGGCTACTTTCCATGTGTCGAGCAAATGTGAAGAGCTAGGGTGTTTTCACATTTACCCCCTAGCTATGTAAATGACCCATCTATTTAAAAAGATGAGGATTCAGATCCAAATCACATCATCCTCCCTTGCCGAGTCTTCATCAGAGCGTACCCGACAGAGATCCATTCCACCATGGCCGGTCGACGCAGCTCCTCCTCTCGCACCTCTAGTTCTAAGCCTGGAGATTGGGAGAGATGTTCCATCCAGCACAACAAATTGGTGATGCTTCAGTCTAAGGGATTTCTTCCCCCAGCGTACCAGGTCCCGGTTCGAGCCGGGCTTGCCACTTATAATGGCGGAGAGCAAGTGGAGAGCCGTCCCAATCCCTCCAAGGGAGAGCAGGTATGCCTTGTCCCTTATCTGGTAAGAGGGCTTGGATTCCCAATCCATCCGTTTCTCGAGGGCTTCTGGAGTTTTATGGCCTCCAGCTGCACAACCTCACGCCTGCCTCTCTACTGCATATCGCGAGTTATTTTTGGGCTGTGAGGCTCATTTCGCTCTGTGGAAGAAGCTGTTCTGCTTGGTGCCCTGTTCTAAGAAGGCATCAATATATCAAGTGGGCGGAGCCGAAGCGTGGCGTATCGCCGGGACCGGATACCTATCCGGGACCCCAAAGAAGACGTCCGAAGACTGGCCTTCAGAATGTTTTTATATAGAAGATGTCCTCCTTTCGGACCCTATTCGGATCGGCCTTCCAGATTTTGACAACGCCCCTTTGAAGAAGCATCAGGGCTAGCGTCCACGGAGCCCCCTGGAGGAAGACAACCGGGACATTCTTTATCTGATGGGCCGGATAAGCTCTTTAGCTCGATCCGGATTGACCATGATCGGGGTCATGGCTATATGCATTATGCGGGGGGTGCAGCCGCTCCAGTATAGAGGCCACCCAATGTGGGATTTCAACGGGGAGGATGACGCCACCCGCCACGGCCGCACAGGGCCAGGATCGGCTGCTGATCGAGTAAAGATCTTGTCCACTTTGTACAAGGGAGAAGAGGAGGAATTCCTCCGTGTCAACTCGTGGGGCGGATTCTCCATGTACAATCCTCCGAGCTGGGTAAGCGCAGATTTTTCTCGCCCATCCATTTTGTATTCCCGTAGTTTAAGTATTCATTCTAGCGATTTCATCGCAGGAGCTGCGCCAGGTAGTAAAGGAGATAAACAGCCCTCTCGCACAGCCCGAGGACCTTGGACGGTCCCTTGACCCGGCCTCCCAGGAGGATTCGGACATATCCGTGGAGCTGATTGACGGGGTATTTTACCAAGGGAGTAATGACAATACCTTGGTGGCCATTACAGCCGATTACCCTGGGCTAGTTCCAGCCTCACAGGTGACTGAGACCGAAATCCCAGCACTTAAAAAGGGATCCGTCCTTGTGCTCTTTTTATTGCCATATAACAGCCATGTTTTGCAGGGGAGGTCCTCGGGGCAGAAGGCCGAGCCCGTGGCAACTAGCCAACAAGGGGCCGCTATGCTAGGCAGGCTAAAAAGATCCACAGTCCGAATTGAGGCACCGGCGCAGCGGTATGGCGCGCCATTTTTATTACAAGACATTATTTATAGAGGCATACTAATGCCCATGCGTTCTTTTCAGGAAAAAGAGTGCTCGCTAGACTATACCCGGAGAGGCTACCAATCGCGCCTCCACAAGCCGGGCTCCAAGGCCAGACTCGGAGGTGGGAACGAGTACAAGGCGTGCGCTAGGTGCTCCTCCGATAGAGGATACGGATAGACTGTCCGCCACCCATTCCGAGGTGGAAAGTGCCATGAACCACAGGCATCGCCGGACTGTTTTTCGTGATGCTTGTTTCTCCCCAGAGGCATTGGATGCCTTCAACTCGAGAGAGGCGCACCTCCGTGCCGCTCAAGATGGTCTAGCCAGAGCCACGGAGAAGTATGTAAAAGACATACGGGTGGGAAAATTTGATGATTATATATATCAGTAGCCCCTGAGACTTGAAACTGTTAGGATAACTGATTTAAGGATCATTTGTTATGTAGGTTCTTACAGAAAAGAATACTCAACTGTCCCAGGAGCTGGAAGGGTGCAAAGCCCAACTTCAGGCCGCACTGTCCGCCGCAGGGGAGCCCAAAGAGACCCCCGCTGGTAACATATCCGTCAAATGATAAGTATCATATTAGAGTGCGGCTTTATATGCAAATCTGACGAAAAAATTGCAGATAACGCTGGAGTGAAGCTGGATAAGCAACAGCTGAAACGACAGCTGAAGGCTGGTGAGAGCGCGCTTACAAGGGTGAGGCAAGAGAAGAATGATCTCCAAGATGCCAACACCAAGCTGGGCGTGGAACAGAAAGATGTTCGTTCCCAACTGTCGGACTCTAAGGAGAATCGACGGCTTCGGTGCGGCATATTTAGTAAGTGCTTGAATGAACTTAAAAAGAGTTCGGCAGGGAAGCTGGCTGACAGAGGTATGTCTGTAGGTACGTTAACAGGTCGTCCTACCGAGGAGATGCCTAGTTCGACGGGTGATCTTCTTCCCAAGCTTGCACAGTTGCACGAACAAGTTTGGCAGGTGATGCAAGGCGTTGCCCAGGCCTTGTGGCCGTCCGTCTCCCTACCTGAAGGCCTTGGCGAGCTTGCAGAAAAGCTGAAGGGAGCACGGCGGCGCTTCCGATTATGGAAGATATCAGCCTGCCGTCAGGGCGCCAGGGAAGCTTGGGCGATGGTGAAGACATGGTACACGAAGGCTGACCCGAACCACATGGCCGAAGTCGGACCTGTGGGGCCTGATGGCAAGGAGATCCCTGTAAATTTAGTGTACGGCCAACTAGAATTGGCCGCCAAGTATTCCCAACAGGATTGTAGACTAGACAGCCTATTGGATGGCATTGAAGAGGAATTCAACCAGTCAAATTGACTATGTAATTGTAAAGTGACATATATGATGCCTTCTAGCTGGATTGTAGATCGTTTGTCGTGGCGGACCTTTTCGCTTCAACCTCGGGACCCGACAGTTCGGAGTGTATCCGAATACCCTCTCGGTTATATAAGAACCGGGGCATGCATGGAGACTAGGCGTAGGGGTCATTAGTGCTTTATCAGAAAAGTGCCCAACTAGTTATGTTATATTACATGGGTAGTAAGAAACATCTTCCAGGGAGAATAGTTCCGTTAAGGGTTCCTTTCCTTGGGTAGGCATGCCCTAAAGTGCATGTCCGGACTACGACAAGAAGCGCAGTAAAAACGTCTGGGGGCAGATATGGTTAATAAATAAAAGTCATCTTTTGTTCACCGACCGAATATTCTCTTAAGAACGCTAGCTTTCGGCTTCACCTAGTCTGAGGTACACGTCCGGCTGACCCGGCGGTAACAATCGCAGAGGTGCTCCCCTTATGCCCTAGCCGAATTAACGGGAACATAGGGCATAAATACAAGAGCCAGGCAACCCAGCTTGGCCAAAACTTAAGTCATATCAATGCATATAATGGTGAAAAAAGGTACATGCGGAAGTATAACGCATGTGTTGGGCGTGATGCCCAGGTAAATAATTTAAGCTTCTGTGAAAGAAGCCCCCAGGTGTAGATAGTGTGGCTAGCACCTCTGTAGTGTACAAGTGAGGCACAAGGTGACCCTTGAAGGCCTAGAGGAATAAAAGAAAGAAAGGGAAACAAGACAGACGACGCATATGCAGAAAATGGACAAAGGGAAGGGACTAACATAAAGTCCAGTGCTAGGCGTAGAATCTTCGGAGCCTGGCTGCGTTCCATGGGTTCGGCTCGAGTCGACTAGTCGATGCATCCCGCAGTCGGTACGCTCTGCCGGTCAGAACTATGTCGATGACAAAGGGACCTTCCCATTTGGGCTCTAGCTTGTTCTTTTTCTTATCCGGCAGCCGGAGAACTAGTTCACCAACGTTATAAGTTTTGGCTCGTACTTCTCTGCTTTGGTATCTGCGGGCCTGTTGCTGGTAAAATGCGGAACGGGCCTTGGCTACGTCGCGCTCTTCCTCCAAGGTGTCTAGACTGTCCTACCGATCGAGCTCGGCTTCTCTTTCTTCGTACATGCACACTTGAGGTGAGTCATGAATTATGTCACAGGGCAGGACTGCCTCTGCGTTGTACACCATAAAAATGGTGTGTATCCGGTACTACGATTCGGCGTGGTCCACAGCCCCCAGAGTACGGAGTCGAGCTCCTCTACCCAGTGTGTGTCAGACTCTGTTAAGGAGCACACTAGTCTGGGTTTAATGCCGCTCATTATAAGACCATTTGCTCGTTCGACTTGACCCTTGGTTTGTGGATGGTAGACTGAAGCATAATCAAGCTTGATGCCCATTTTGCTGCACCAGAGTTTTACCTCGTCGGCCGTGTAGTTCGTGTCGTTATCAGTGATGATGCTGTGGGGGACGCCGTAGCGATGTACAACCCCGGATATGAAATCTATCACCGGTCCAGATTCGGCTGTTTTAACCGGTTTGGCCTCTATCCATTTGGTGAATTTATCCACCATGACCAATAAGTATTTTTCCTTGTGGGTTCCACCTTTAAGGGGTCCAACCATGTCAAGCCCCCAGACCGCAAAGGGCCATGTAATGGGGATTGTTCGGAGGGAGGTGGGTGGCATATGGCTTTCATTTGCAAAGAGCTGGCAACCGGCGCAGCGCTGGACTAAGTCATGTGCGTCTGCCCGGGCCATTGGCCAATAGAATCATGTACGGGAGGCCTTGCTCACAAGAGCCCGGGCTGCATCGTGATGACTGCCGAGTCCGACATGAATTTCTCCCAAAAGGTTCTGTCCTTCCTCTTCGGAGATGCACCGTTGAAGGACTCCGGTAGCGCTTTTTTTGTACAATTCTCCCTCGTGGACCCTGTAGGCCTTTGATCGTAGCACTATGTAGCATGCCTCATTTTGGTCCTCCGGGAGTTCCTGTCTAGTTAAGTAGGCCAGGAATGGTTATGTCCACGGGGCAATAATAGCCATTGTTTCATGGGCTGATTGTGTTATTTCGGTGGCGGAGCCTCCGATTGTGTCAGAGAGTTCAGTATTGGGTATTTTGGCCGGGTCCGGACGATTGTTACCGGTGTCCCCTTCCTATGCTACGGATGGGTTGAAAAGCCTTTCCAGAAAAATGTTGGGAGGGACCGCGTCGCGTTTTGCGCCAATGCGGGCGGGGATATCCGCTGCCTGATTGTTTTCCGGAGCCACATGGTGAAATTCGAGCCCCTCGAACCGGGCTGATATTTTTAGGATGGCATTGTGATAAGCGGCCATTTTGGATCCTTGGCATCAAAGTCTCCATTTATTTGGGATATTGCAAGGTTTGAATCCCCGCGCACCTCTAGGCGTTGAATACCCATGGATACTGCCATCCGGAGACCATGTAGAAGGGCCTCGTATTCGGCTGCATTGTTGGAGTCTGTATACATTATCTGTAGTACGTATTGAACTATGTCTCCTGTTGGGGACGTCAAAACGACGCCGGCCCCCAGACCAGCCAACATTTTGGAGCCGTCGAAGTGCAAGATCCAGTTTGAATATGTGCCGTTCTCTTTAGGGAGTTCGGCTTCCATCCATTCAGCGACGAAGTCAGCCAAAACTTGCGATTTAATAGATCGCTGTGGCTTGTAAGTTATGTCGAACGGGAGGAGCTCAATGGCCCATTTGGCAATCCGACCCGTCGCATCGCAGTTGTTTATAATGTCGTTAAGTGGTACTTCCGAGGCTACCGTTATCGAACACTCTTGAAAGTAGTGTCGCAGCTTCCTGGATGCCATAAATACCGCGTACGCTATCTTTTGATAATGCGGGTACCGCGACTTGCATGGAGTAAGGACAGTGGACACGTAGTAAACCGGCTTTTGAATGGGAAATTTGTGTCCGTCCACTTCTCGCTCGATGACAAGCACTGCGCTTACCACTTGATGAGTTGCCGCAATGTATAATAGCATTGGTTCGGCAATGTTTGGCGCGGCCAGGACTGGGTTTGTTGCCAACATGGCTTTTATTTTGTTGAGTCCGGCCGTGGCGGCGTCCGTCCACTCGAAGTGTTCGGTACGCCGGAGGAGGCGATAAAGGGGTAATGCCTTTTCTCCCAAGCGGGAGATAAAGCGGCTTAGAGCCGCCACGCATCCTGTTAGTTTTTGTATTTGTTTGAGGTCTGTTGGGGTAGCCAACTATGACAACGCTCGGATTTTGGCCAGATTAGCTTCAATACCTCTACTGGAGACAATGAATCCCAGGAGCTTTCCTGCTAGTACGCCAAAGACGCATTTTTCCGGATTGAGCTTGATGTCATATGTTCGGAGGTTGTCGAATGTGAGCCTCAAGTCGTCTACTAGAGTTTTGACATGCTTGGTTTTACTGACCACGTCATCCACATATGCCTCCACTATTTTGCCGATCTGGTTTGCCAGGCATGTCTGAATCATGCGCTGATATGTTGCACCAGCGTTTTTTAGCCCGAAGGGCATTGTGTTGAAGCAGAATGGGCCATATGGTGTGATGAATGCCATTGCGCCTTGGTCTGGCTCTGCCATTTTGATTTGGTGGTAGCCGGATTATGCGTCGAGGAAACACAATGAATCATGTCCTGCGGTAGCATCGATGATTTGATCGATGTGGGGGAGGGGGAAGGGATCCTTTGGGCAGGCCTTGTTAAGGTCCTTAAAATCGACGCACAAGCGCCAGGATTTGTCCTTCTTTGGTACCATCACCAAGTTTGCTAGCTAGTCCGGATGTTTTATGTCTTTGATGAATCCGGCCTCCAATAGCTTGGCTAGTTCCTCTCCCATGGCTTGTCTTTTAGGCTCAGAGAAACGTCGAAGAGCCTGCTTGACTGGCTTGAAACCTTTTATGATATTTAGGCTGTGTTCAGCCAGCCTGCGTGGGTTTCCTGGCATGTCTGAAGGGTGCCAGGCAAAAATATGCCAGTTCTTGCGTAGGAACTCTCGCAGTGCGGCATCAACATCAGGGTTTAATTGTGCCCCGATGGAAGCTATTTTTGTAGGGTCCGTTGGATGGACTTGGAATTTGACTATTTCGTCTGCCGGATTAAAGGAGGTGGACTTGGATCTTTTATCGAGTATCACGTCGTCCCTGTTTACCGTGGAGTGCAGCGCGGTTAGTTCTTCGGCCGCTAGGGCTTCGGATATTGCCTCAAGGGCCAGTGCAGCTGTCTTATTTTCGGCGCGGAGTGCTATGTCCGGATCACTAACAAGAGTGATGATTCCGTTGGGCCCGGGCATTTTGAGCTTCATGTACCCGCAATGGGGTATGGCTTGGAAGATTGTGAATGCCTCCCGCCCTAATAGAGCATGGTATCCGCTGCTGAACGGGGCCACTTGGAATGTAATTTCTTCGGACCTGTAATTATCCACCGTGGCGAATACCACGTTTAGTGTGATTTTTCCGGCGCAGTGTGCTTCCCGACTGGGGATGATTCCTCTAAAGGTTGTGCTGCTTTGCTTAATGCGGCTCCAGTCTATTTCCATCTTTTGAAGAGTTTCCTCGTAGATGAGGTTCAATCCGCTGCCGCCGTCCATGAGTACCTTGGTGAGTCGAAAGCCGTCCATGATTGGACTGAGGACCAGTGCGGCTGGTACTCGGGATGTTCGGAATTTAGGTTCGTCACTGGCATTGAAGGTAATAGCCGTGTCGCTCCAAGGATTTGTTTCTGCTATGTGGCAGATTTCGGACATGCTGCGGAGTGTTCCGTCTTTTATTTGATGCAAAGGTCTCGAAGACCGTTAAGACCGTACTATTGTCCTCGGGGTGGTGCTCTTTGGTTTTTGGGAGGAGTAGTTCCTCACCACTTTTGGCCACCTGCCGGAGTATCCAGCATGCTCTAAGGCTGTGCGTTGGTATCGCATCCGTTGTACTATGAATTTTGCAGGGTTCGTTGAGCCATCCCTCCAGTACGGTTCCTTGCCCCATAGAGGGCTTTTGCTTTTTGGTAGTTAACCCAGGTGTATTGTGATAATGCACCCTTTTATTTCGGACTGGGTTTGTATTCAGGGCCGGATTATCCCAAAATTTTATTTTGGTTTTCCAGGCACTTTCCATCGCACAGTACTTTCGCACTATGGACACCAAGTCGGCAAAGCGTGTAATTTCGCGACGACTTATGGCGTTGAGGATTCCCTTGTCCATGCAACTATTGTAGAAGAATGAAATTGTGTCTTCCTCGCGGCAGTCCTTTATCCTATTCTTAACTAGGAGGAATCTGCCCCAGTAATGGTGTACTGTTTCTTCGGGCTCTTGCCTAATTTGGGATAGATCGCTTATATGCTTGGGTGGTGGGTGGAATTGAATCAGAATCCTCACCCAATCTGAGGCTCGGTGGCCAAGGAGTTTCCGGACTCGAAAGCTTGGCTTCTTGAATGTTTTCTGGTAAATCTAGCCCGCTGCCTGATTCTGGGTTCAGGCTTTGAGTGACGTCTTCCCCTCCGTGGGTATCCGATTTGGGGGCATCGGGAATCCGGACGTAGCTAGTCCTTAAGATAGATGAAGTTTTTCTACATTGTTCTTCCACCACTGCAACGTGGTGGGTGACCTAGGGAGAGTTAATTTCTCTTAGATCTAGTTTAGGCCCAATCTGATCGTAGTCTGTAGCGACTCCCAGGGCGGCGATACGATCCAAGAGCTCGTTCAGGGAAGAGAGCTCCATTGGATCTAACTGCTCAGCGAGTTCCGAGTTAATGTGAAGATTGCTTTCGATGACCCGAGAAGTCATCGTCGGCGCAACAGCCGAACAGGCGGTCATAAGAAAACCACCTAGCCGGAGAGTTTGGCCGATAGCCAGAGCTCCCTCAGCGATAGTGCCGTCTTTAAAGACGGGACGAGACATCCTTCCTTGTGGTGACGGCACAGCAGAACTCTCAATCAAAGCACCAATCTCGGTGTCAAAACCAGCGGATCTTGGGTAGGGGGTCCCGAACTGTGCGTCTAGGCCGGATGGTAACAGGAGGCAAGGGACACGAAGTTTTACCCAGGTTCGGGCCCTCTTGATGGAGGTAAAACCCTACGTCCTGCTTGATTAATATTGAAGATATGGGTGTTACAAGAGTATATCTACCACGAGATCAGAGAGGCTAAACCCTAGAAGCTAGCCTACGGTATGATTGTATGTTGTGATTGTTGTTCTACGGACTAAAACCCTCCGGTTTATATAGACACCGGAGAGGGTTAGGGTTACACAAGATCGGTTACAAAGGAGGAGATATCCATATATGTATTGCCTAGCTTGCCTTCCACGCCAAGTAGAGTCCCATCCGGACACGAGACGAAGTCTTCAATCTTCTATATTCATAGTCTAACAGTCCGACCAATAGAGATAGTCCGGCTATCCGGAGACCCCCTAATCCAGGACTCCCTCAGGTGGTAAATGTAAAAAGACCCTGGCTCCTCACATTCGCTTGACACGTGGAAGATGACCATTATAGGACACAGAAGCCAAGAAGCGCAACATTTACGAGAAGCCGGACACAATTTAACAGGTACTCAGAGTTTGAAGAAGAACCCGCCTTGCAATGTCGAAGACAATCTGCGCGCCGGACTCATTGTCATTGAAGCCTGCTTCACGGGCTATTGAGGGAGTCCTGGATTAGGGGGTATCCGGACAGCCGGACTATATCCTTTGGCCGGACTATTGGACTATGAAGATACAAGATTAAAGACTTCGTCCCGTGTCCGGATGGGACTCTCCATGGCGTGGAAGGCAAGCTTGGAAATATGGATATGTAGATCTCCTTCCTTGTAACCGACTATGTGTAAACCTAGCCCCCTCCGGTGTCCATATAAACCAGAGGGTTTAGTCCGTAGGCACAACAATCATACCATAGGCTAGCTTCTAGGGTTTAGCCTCTTTGATCTCGTGGTAGATCAACTCTTGTACTCCTCGTATTATCAAGAACAATCAAGCAGGATGTAGGGTATTACCTCCATCAAGAGGGCCCGAACCTGGGTAAACATCGTGTCCCCTGCCTCCTGTTACCATCTTCCTAGACGCATAGTTCGGGACCCCCTACCCGAGATCCGCCGGTTTTGACACCGACACCCTCTGTCCAGAAACTTGCAAAAATTCTATAGAAATATTGGCTTAAAACATTGATGCCAAAATTTGTTGAGAGAAGTTATTTGGGTAGGAGAATGCCCTGGTAAATTTTCACGCAAAATGAAGCAATATAAACTATACTTGCTTCACAACCTGAAAATATTGACAGAATCAAAGATTTGATGTTGTTCTCACATAGATCAAGGTATGGAGCTAAAATTTGTAGGAGTGAGATAATATGAGCACAAGAAGAGGCATGCAAAATTTCAACTCATTTGGATAAACCTAGCTAGCACTTCCTTCACAAAGGCTTCCCCAGACAGCAAGTTTGAAAAATCATTGAGGAAGTTTGGCTAGGCAAATAAAGTTTAATTTTGGCACGGGTCAATTATTTGGACGATATATCATTCCCAAAAAGTTTGGGGGCAAATGGGAAAATATAAATAGCACTTGCTTCACAATGTGCCATTTAGGACAGAATAGGAAATCAATTTATTAAGCATGATGAGAAATATGGCCAATGAAATATTTTTCCATATTTGAAGAATATATGACCCAAACAATTTACAAGAATTATTTGGGGATTTTTGGATGGACATAAATATAGGTTGCTTCACAACCTAGGGCAGATAGGATTATTCCTTTAATAGAAAAAGGAATATTTCCTAGAAAAATGAATTAGGGTTGGGTCAAGCAGTGGAGTAACATGATATTGGAAAGGTTTTGAGAATGATGAGCCACTTGGGAGGCGGGAATGAGGAGGATTTCCCAGGTGACAAGGCCACAGAAGCACTCCAAAAAGAAAAACAGAGAAAAAACCAATAAATCAAAAAGAAAAAGAAAAGGGCCAAAATCCAGGCTGTTACAACTCTTACCCCCTTAAAGAAATCTCGTCCTCGAGATTTAATTGCTCTAGGAATAAGTATGACTGGAGGATACCGTTTCCAGCTTGGCTATCCTTTTTCCTTAATTTATTGTTCCCCGAAGAATTTCATACGGTTTTCTTCCCTTGTTCTGGGGTGGTTTGCTTCACCTTTCCCCAAATCCTGACAGGTCTTTGCTCATATACCAATTTATTTTTACTGACGTTGATTCTTTCATACCTGTGGTGATATCCAATGAGTCCGAGTATAAATTTCCTTTGGCTCAAGCGTGAGATATGCACCAAAGATCTGACTGTCTTTTGTCAGGAGCAATATAACGGTGTATGGAGTTATAGCTGTGTCATACCTCAAATATTTACATCTTGAGACTGACCCGATAGGGGCTGACGGACAATTGCTTTTTCCTGACAGACTGACCATGTACTTGATTTCCTCGGTGAGTATACCGGGTCTAAGCAGATTGTTCGGCTTTTGACTTTCTCATTTTCTCGGTACACTCATTTGGATTTTCCACACTAACCATTCCAAGCGGGTTAGCGGGATATGAAATTCTTGTAACACAGAGTAGGCCTCTGAGGGTATGTCTTTGTGGATCCATATGGAATTATGGCCTCCAACTGACTTGGGGTATCCGGACCCTGATGGTCATCCAAAATCATCATACCTTTGTTGTTGGTCCCACCTTTTAATGGTCACGATTTTCTTTGTTAGGATACCTTGCTGAAATAACATGGCCACGCCTGCACTTGATTCTTCGTATGACCATGGGTGTGATTAATATTTTGACATTATTTCTTGTGCTTGTTTTTCTGACCCGTGTCCGCACATATATGACATATACTCAGGCTTTGTAGCTGTACGGAGCTCATTGCTGAGGCCAATCATACAACAAGGTGACAAGGTTTCCTGGTATCACCTTGTCTGGTTCGGGAATAATGACCTTGATGACCATTGGCAACACTGTGGATTCTGTGATGTCATCCCCAGATCTTATTGATCCTTATAATTCATGAGATGTATCTCTGCTTATCTTCCTTTGCATGATTCATGAGGCTGTGGGATCCGTACTTTCCTTTAAGTATATCTGTTGGATCCGTACCTCGTATGAGTGACTGATATGATTGGGGGTGCATGCTCACCATATGTATAAGAAGCATATGCCACCGAACACTCGATCCTTGCGGTAGGCATATGTTTTGACTGCATTGTATCTCTGACAAAATTATTGCAAATCTGATCCTTGCACTTCAGAGAAAAGCCATTCATGCAGCTTGCCGAGGAAGGCTCATTAGCTTCTGCTCGAAGCCTCTGTCTGGGTAGCTTGCACAAGAAGCCTCGATAGCTTACACACGAAGCTTGACATGATTATTGTGTAGGAGAAGCCGGGTTTCCGTACTTGAGAAGCTTCTCCCCGGTTTGCTTGTTGAGAAAAATTCATTTCCGTCTATCAGAAGCTTTTACTAAGGTATCTTGGTGTGTAAGACCGGTTATCATGGGCCAGAAATTGTTCACAAATCATGCTGAGGAAAATTGAGGAGAGCCTGCATCATAAATTTCTTCCGATAGCGTGTGGAATAATTCTGGGTTTCTTATATCCAAAACTTCATACTAATATGCAGACTGAAATCTACACACATGCCCATGATTATTTGCATGAGAAAATTTGTTTGACCGTCTTCCTTGAGCATATCACATTCTGACTTTATTTCAGATGATAATATATTTCAAGCATCATGCCTTGCTGAGCCAAAATTTTGTATATGCTCCATACCTTGGACTGAAAATATACCGTGGATCTTGTACCTGACTTGTCTTGCTGCTGACATGATTATTACTGATGTGAGTATTTTGTACTGATGTAGACTTGAGTTATCAGAACTTTTGTGAGGAGTGCACACTAATGCAAAATTGGTTATCAGCCTCAAGATCATATATTCCCCATTTCACTGCAGTCGGCTGAGAATTCCATTCTGTTTAGCTAAGCTTCCAAATAGAACTCCTTGTTGATTCTTCGGATCCGGTGTCAGTTGATGAGCAACTCTTTATAGGGAAAAATAATGTAACATCGGGGCCCAAAAGAAAGAAGCAAAAGAAACTCAAGCACGCAACAACAATCAATTCACACACAATCAGTGTCACATATTATTGCTAGTCACACAATATGCATGCCTACTTAAGCACACAATTCTCGCGGGATCTCCGGTTCTACGATCTAGCATGTTGTGATGATGTGCACGAGGACGAATAAAGGTGTGGAAGAATCAGTGTAAACAACTCTACACCAAGTGCCAGCTTAGCCAGGTAGCAACCTGGACTAGCTCGGAGGTGAGGACGTACTTGGTAACCATGTAGCCGGACACAAGTGTCGCGACCACATTATTATCAAGCAGACGGAAAATATCTGTAATCGTCCAAGAAATAAGGATGGCGTGGAAAACTGAGGCTATTGACACTGCCCTTTCTTGATGACTAAGACCATTAAGGGTTGCAAACACGACAAGAAAAAGGACGGTCCGGGGTAGAAGCATGTCGGGATCACTTGGCATCACTCTGCTGGGACATAAATGACACCAAACACCGAAAGAAAAAGGAACTGGAGAAATGCAAAGGCTGAGCTGTAGTGGATCTGAACCAATGCCATCTACAATCACCAGATAAATCGTCAGTAGCAAAATAATAAGGCTACATGCATGTTGTGCAACAAACAAATGCAGCAACCATATGCAATAAACAAGCCAAACTCTACACTACCAATTTCTACCGGTTTCTACCGCTCGCACTGACTAGGGCGTCCTACAGCCAGGCCTTCTATGAAACCAAGCCTGTAGCACCCCGGCTCAGAGAAAATGGAACGCCCTGTATTCCAGCCCAGAGATCGAGGAGAAGTCCCTGGAATACGACACTGCTTGACATAGAAAAAATCAGCTCTCATTACAAGAATAATAATAAAAGGGTCTGAAGTTACAAAGAAGCACATCAGCACGGCGACACTATGCCTGTGATACTACACTTTCTCTATGCTAGCAGCGGAACAACTCGTAGCAGCGGAATACTTCTAGCAGCGGAACAACGACGAAGGTGGTGAACTCCACTCCGTAGGGACTCTGGCTGGGACACGATCTAGCTCGCACGCACGGCAACCATCGACAAGCAACCAAGCAATCATGGCATCACCTGCAATCTGGCATGACACGCCAGGTCAGTACATTGAATGTACTTGCAAGCTAACAAAAACCATAAACATCAATGCAAGACAATAACATAGCATTTAACAGGTTAATTAAATTAACAACTATTATGATGAAACAACTACTAACCATGGTATGAAACTGATACAATACTAATAAATCACCATCTCATATCTCCATAACCATATCACTCTTGTCTAACCAGCCAAGCAATAAACCATCTCAATCACCTCGTGGTCAAAACCAAACGGTGATCATTCCGGCGATCACAACCATGACCAACACTTGGTCTCAAACGGTGATCTTTCCGGCGATCACTACCATGACCAACACTTGGTCTCAAACGTCATCATTAACATCCTACCCATCTATGCTGCTCAACATATCAACATATAAATCAACGGTAAGTCATTCTGTCATGTGAGTTTTGATCGAACGGTGTGACCTAGTATGAACCCATGCCCATGACCGAGGACGCGGATATCAATAGATTTAAATACACTCTGTAGAGGTAGTGCACTGTACCCACACCACGGAACCCATGGCCTCGCACTCCCATTCAGGTGGACCAATGGCGTTCCGACAAAACCGATCTACTGCCATGACACTCTCCTGGCAACTCTGACCCATTCCCCACTGGGCCAGTCCTGGGTGGCCCCGTGTCTACCAAAGACACAATGACCACTGTCGTGGCCAAAACGTCACTCACGGGGACCGCATCCATAACAACAACAACGAGCACACAAGGTTATGTTTGCTTACCGGGCCCGGGTACCGCACACCCATAACCTTCCCTCATTAGAGGCACCGGCAAGAGGCACGATAATTGACCGCATTAGGGCCTTCCAATAAAGGCAAATGTGGTTGCACTGGAGAAAGCCCGGTTCGGTTGCACCTGACCAACTTAATGATAGAATTTATCCCCAAAAATATAATAGTAATGACTGATACTCTGATATCACCTATCTACCTATAATCCAAGTCATAGAAATATCCAACAAATAATCTAAAGTTGAATATTGTATCTCCAAAATACTCAGAGGACATCATAACACTACTATGATGAATCCAAGAATGATAATACTAGTACTCAAATATCAAGATCTAACTATCCAATTATGATTCCACAGCAAGCATCATCTCCAACATCATACTCCAAAACATAATATCATCTAGTATCATGATGAAACTAACACTAGCCACTAATAATCCAAAGGGCAACATGATATCCAAAGTAATACTCCAAAATAATACCAGATACCATCATGACATAATCATAATAGCCACTAAGAATCCAAAGGCAACATGATATCCAAAGTAATATTCCAAAATAATACCAGATACCATCATGAAATAATCATACTAGCCACTAAGAATCCAAAGGCACATGATATCCAAATAATCATCAAAATATAAGTCCTAGAACTCCAAGCAATATCATGGCAATATCAATATCAAAACAATACTCCGAGACATGCCATGAACAAATCATACATAGCTAATGCAATATTTTAAACAAGTTCAAATAACTTAAACCATGCTACTGCATTGCAATCATGCAAATGGAGGGTGTGGCTTGCCTGGGGTGCAAGAAATCACCGAGAAGAAGTGTGAGAGGGTCGCGGAAAGAATCACTGGAAAACATACTCTCTCGGAGGGGCCTGAATAAGGGTAGGGGCAAAATGGTCATTTTCAGAATGTCAAAACATGGTGAAAATGGTTCCATCAGAACGGGCTTGATGAAACGAAGAAGTGGGCTTTGGAATCACCTCATTTGGAGTTGCGAGCAAAAAGTTATAGCCCGGCGAAGTTCAGGGACCAATCTGTAAAAAGATTTCTACAAACAGGCCCCTGGAGGACAAAACAGAAAACGTATTTCAGCGAATGCGCTTTCAGAACTAAGGAAACGCATTTTAATCCAAAGAAGGTGAAAATGCGCTTTCCTAAAAGGAAAACATATCTGAAGGAATACGTGTCCACTTACTCCACGTCAACAGAGTGCGGGGCCGGCCTCTGGGTCCCTAACGCGTGGGGGCCACAGCATCTCTTCTCTCTCCTCCCGCCTCCATCATCCTTCTCGCGATGGTCGCGACAGGAAGGCGAGGCCGGGCGCGGCCGGCGCTAGCCCCGGCGCCTCGGGCCAACCCTGGTGGAGCTAGGACCACCAGTGGGCTCGGGATCACACCACGCACCTGCCCCGGTGGTGCACGGGTGACGAAGAAGCCCGGAGCGAGCAGAAGCAAGGCCATGGTGGACAGAGGCTTCGTCCATGGATGGACAGGGGACAAGAGGTCGCCGGTAGTCGAGGGAAAGAGTTGAGAGGCTCCGCTAGAGTTCAACATCTCGCCGGGTGGTGAAGGGATGGAGTGAGGGAGTAAGCTTTGAGTGAAATTAGCCGGGGACCTGTGATGGCCAAGGCGGCCATGGGAGGTCTCTGGACCATCTCGATCTCGGAGGAGAGGTTGGGCAGGTTTCTGGGAGTGACGCAAAGCTGATGAGATGCTCGGGAGGCCGCGGGGTGGTCTTATATAGCCGCGGCGCGAGGAGGCCGAGCTAGCATTACCGCGGACGCGTGGCCAGCGCCGCGGACGCGTGCCCACGCGCACAAGATCAGAGGAAGGCGACAAGGGAGGCACAGTGGAGGCTCTCACGGGGCAGAGGCGGCTAAGAGAGCATGGGGGAAGACGACGGTGATGAACCGAGCCAAGACGCCATTGTTCGCTCGTGGACGTGCGGCGGCTTGCGGCGGTGAGGAAGCGGACGGAGGAGGAGAGGGGTCCAGGGGAACGGCGACGACGAGATGCAGCCACTGGACATGCTCACGAGCATAAAGACAACAAGAGGGAGCGGTGCCAAAGCACAAACGGTGCTCTGGACACGCCACAGCGCACAGAGCGCGTAAATGTGCATGCCAGCTACGCAGTCACCACATGCACTGGCATGTAGTGGGGGAGAGGGGCTTGACCATGTCGTCTAGTGCGTAGTTCACCCAGTGGAGGTCTCAACTACGGTGGTAGATCAGTGAAAAGTGACATGGTTAAATGGTAGTCACCACCTGAAGTTTACTGCCGTAAACTTGACCGAGTACTGCTGATCAACAGGAAGGAGCTTGGAAGCAAAGGAGTTGTCTGAGAGGTTTAGGTAAAGAAGGACTTTCACCCTGGTAACTTTGAGAAGATTAAGGCCAATATTTAATGTAGTTGCTTAACAACCACATAAACTGGTCTAGAAATGAGATTTGGATGACGCACTCACATGGTGATGCCACTTGAGCTCAAATTTGGCAAGGCTTAATGAATTGGCCAAACAAAGGTTCTGTAAAAATTTCATACCAATCGGTTTTACCAAAATGGTACTCCTTCACAGCTATTCCCTTTGTCCAGAAACTTGCAAATATTCTAGAGAAATATTTGCTTAAATAATTGATGCCAAATTGGGTGCAGAGAAGTTATTTTGGTAGGAGAATGCCTTGGTAAATTTTCAGGCAAAATGAAGCAATATAAAATATACTTGCTTCACAACCTGAAAATATTGACAGAATCAAAGATTTGATGGTGTGCTCACATATATCAAGGGATGGATCTGAAATTTTTCAGAGTGAGATAATATGAGCGCAAGAAGAGGCATGCAAAATTTCAACTCATTTGGATAAACATAGCTAGCACTTACTTCACAAAGGCTTCCCTCAGACAGGAACTATGAAACATCACTGAGGAAGTTTGGCTAGGAAAATAAAGTTGAATTTTGTCACAGGTCAATTATTTGGATGATATATCATGCCCAAATAGTTTGGGGGTAAATGGGAAAAGAGAAATAGCACTTGCTTCACAATGTGCCATTTAGGACAGAACAAGAAATGAATTTATTGAGCATGATGAGAAATATGGCCAATGAAATATTTTGCCATATTTGAGGAAGATATGACCCAAACAATTCATAAGAATTATTTGGGGATTTTTGGATGGACAGAAATATAGGTTGCTTCACAACCTAGGGCAGATAGGATTATTCCTTTAATAGAAAAACAAATATTTCCTAGAAAAAGGAATTAAGGTTTGGTCAAGCTGTGGAGTTACATGATCTTGGAAAGGTTTGGAGAATGATGAGCCACTTGGGAGGGGGAGAATGAGGAGGATTTCCCAGGTGACAAGGCCACAGAACCACTCCAAAAAGAAAAACAGAGCAAAAACCAATAAATCAAAAAGAAAAGGGCCAAAATCCAGGCTATTACATGTCCCTTATGTATTCCTCCGGGGTTACGGATTCAATAACATGAGTTTCAACATATATAGGATTACCTGAGATATAATGTTTGATTCTTCGACCGTTCACCACCCTCGGATTTGTGCCTTCGAAGTTGTTGATTTTTATGGCACCAGAACGATGGACCTCCTCGATGATGTAAGGACCTTCCCATTTAGAGAGAAGTTTTCCTGCAAAAAATCTTAAACGAGAGTTGTATACAATACATAATCACCTACATTAAACTCACATTTTTGTATCCTTTTATCATGCCATCTTTTAACTTTTTCTTTAAACAGTTTGGCATTCTCATAAGCCTGGGTTCTCCATTCATCAAGTGAGCTAATGTCGAAAAGCCTCTTCTCACCGGCAAGTTTGAAATCATAATTGAGCTCTTTAATGGCCCAATATGCCTTATGTTCTAGTTCGAGAGGTAAGTGACATGCTTTTCAATAAACCATCTTATACGAAGACATACCCATAGGATTATTGTATGCAGTTCTATAAGCCCATAATGCATCACCAAGTTTCTTGGACCAATTCTTTCTAGATCTATTAACAGTCTTTTGCAAAATTAATTTAAGCTCTCTATTGCTCAATTCTACTTGACCACTAGACTAGGGGTGATAAGGATATGCAATTCTATGATTAACATCATACTTAGCAAGCATTTTAAGGAAGGCACCATGAATAAAATGTGAACCACCATCAGTCATTAAGTGAGGTGTTATGATCAGCACTACTAGTTGGAATAGCTTATACCCACTTAGTACTGTAATCAACATCAACAAAAATATGTGTATACCCAGTAGAGGAAGGAAACGGTCCCATATAATCAAAGACCCAAACATCAAATGGTTCAATAACAAGTGAATAATTCATAGGCATTTCTTGACATCTACTAATATTACCAATTCTTTGACATTCATCACAATACAAGACAAACTTACGGGCATCCTTGAAGAGAGTAGGCCAATAAAAACCGGATTGCAGTACCTTGTGTGCAGTTCTATCTCAAGCATGGTGTCCTCCATAAGCCTCGGAGTGACACTTGCGTAGGATCTGTTCCTGTTCATGCTCAGGTACACAATGTCTAATAACACCATCTGCTCCTTCTTTATAAAGGTGTGGGTCATCCTGAAAGGATCGATATGGTTGACTAGAGGGGGGGTGAATAGGCAACTACCAATTTTTAGATTTTCTTTACCAAATTAAACTTTGCATCAAAGTAGGTTGTCTAGGTGTGCAACTAGGTGAGTGAAAGCACAAGTGCTCCCTAGGTGGTTTTGATAATTGATGACAACATATCTCTTGTTGGACTAACATTTCGATCTAGCATGTTTGAGATAAGTTCAACAATGGAGTGGAATGGACTAAAGGTCGTGGGAACTCCTTCAAGATGCTAAGGACAAAGGATTGGCTAAAGCTTCAAGCTCAAGACTCATCATTTTACATTTTAGTGATCCAAGATCACATTGAGTCTTTAGGAAAAGCCAATACTATCAAGGAGGGATGAGGTGTTGCTTAATGAGCCTCTTGCTTCATGTGCTTAGTGATATGCTCCAAAACCCTCAGCTACTTTCCCACTTCCACATATGACCTAAACCCTAAGCCAAACTCGGTCCTACCGATTCTTCCTATCCGGCGCCACCGAGTTTCACTTGTCATAAGCCACTGCCAAACCCTAATCAGTTCGGTCTCACCGATGGGATCTCGGTCTCACCGAGATGGGCTTGCAAACTCTCTGTTACCCATTGCAATATTCTCGGTCCCACCGAGATATGCAATCGGTTCCACCGAGTTTTGCTTGGCCAAATCTCAGTCTCACTTATTACCCAAATCGGTCCCACCGAGTTTGAGTAATCGGTCAAACCGAGTTTCGGATTTACCCTAACCCTAGCACATCGGTCCCACCGAGTTGATCTAGTCGGTCCCACCGAAATCTCTAACGGTCACTAGGTTTACCTTTTCGGTCCGACCGAGTTTGTTGATTCGGTCCCACAGAGATTGGAAAACTGTGTGTAACGGTTGGATTTTGTGTGGAGGCTATATATACCCCTCCACCTCCTCTTCATTTGAAGAGAGAGCCATCAGAACACATACACCATTCCAACTCGTATGTTCTGAGAGAGAACCACCTACTCATGTGTTGAGACCAAGATATCCCATTCCTACCATATGAATCTTGATCTCTAGCCTTCCCAAGTTGCTTTCCACTCAAATCTTCTTTCCACCAAATCCAAATCCTATGAGAGAGAGTTGAGTGTTGGGGAGACTATCATTTGAAGCACAAGAGCAAGGAGTTCATTACCTACACACCATTTGTTACTTCTTGGAGAGTGGTGTCTCCTAGATTGGCTAGGTGTCACTTGGGAGCCTCCGACAAGATTGTGGATTTGAACCAAGGAGTTTGTAAGGGCAAGGAGATCGCCTACTTCGTGAAGATCTACCGCTAGTGAGGCAAGTCCTGTGTGGGCGATGGCTATGGTGGGATAGACAAGGTTGCTTCTTCATGGACCCTTTGTGGGTGGTTGCTTCTTCGTGGACCCTTCGTGGGAGAACCAAAGATAATATCATCAACATATAATTGGCACACAAACAACTCCCCTTTGATCTTCTTAGTAAAAAGAGTGGGGTCGATTAGCCCAACTTCAAAACCACGGTCTTGTAACAACTCGGTAAGGTGGTCATACCACGCACGTGGGGCTTGTTTAAGGCCATAGAGTGCCTTATCGAGTTGATACACATGATCGGGAAAGTAGGGATCCTCGAACCCGGGGGGTTGCTTGACGTAAACCAATTCATTAATGGGACCATGAAGAAAAGCACTCTTCACATCCATTTGTTGTAACTTAAAGTTATGATGAGAAGCATATGCAATCAACATGAGAATGGATTCAAGACGACAAACGGGAGCAAAGGTTTCACCATAGTCGATACCCTCGACTTGGGAGTAGCCTTGTGCTACCAAACGAGCCTTGTTTCGAATGATAATCCCATGGGCATCTTGCTTGTTCTTGAATATCCACTTGGTTCCAATGACATTGTGGTTCCCCGTTGGCCTGGGCACCAATCTCCACACTTTGTTGCGCTCGAAGTTGTTGAGTTATTCGTGCATGGCATTGAGCCAATCCAGATCTTCTAGCACCTCATAGACCTTGTGGGGTTCCACACAAGAGACAAACGTGTGATGCTCACAATAATTTGCTAATTGTCTAGGAGTGCTTACCCCCTTTCTTAAGCTTCCAAGCACATTCGTCATGAGATGATCCTTGGTGGAGAGCTTGGAAGCAACCTTGGCGGCACGACGCTCTAATTCCTCCTCGGTGGTGAGTTGAGGAGCGGTTACTTGATCATCTTGAGCGCCGTCATGAACTTGTTCTTTATCTTGAACTTGCTCGGGGGAGAGAACTTGACCTTGGGCATCACTTGGTGTGTCAACACCGTCTTGAGTATGATCTTGCCCTTGGTCTTGTTCATGAGGTTGAGGGCCTTCACTTTGTTCTTCGGAAGCGTGTGGTCCTTGGGTTGGTGATGGGTCCACTTGAGTGGAGCATTGTCCTTCTCCTTCGGCCACAAGGGGTTCCTCAATGGGTAGGATGAAACCAACACCCATTCTTCTTATGGCTTGAGGAGGAATTTCATCACCTACATCACAAGTGCCACTTTGCTCCACTTGGGAGCCGTTATTCTCATCAAACTCCACGTTACATGTTTCCTCAATAAGTCACGTGGATTTATTGAGGACACGGTAAGCATGAGAGTTTGTAGCATAACCAAGAAATATGCCCTCATAAGCTGTAGCCTCAAATTTAGACAACTGAACACCTTTCTTGAGAATGAAACACTTACACCCGAATACCCGGAAGTACTTGAGGTTGGGCTTGTTACCGGTGAGTATCTCATATGGATTCTTGTTCAAGCCCTTGCGGAGGTAGAGCCGATTGGATGCATGACACGCGGTGTTGATGGCTTTGGCCCAAAAGTTGTATGGAGACTTGAACTCCGCCATCATGGTCCTTGCCACATCCATCAACGTCCGGTTCTTCCTCTCTGCAACACCGTTTTGTTGAGGGGTGTATGGTGCGGAATATTGATGCTTGATTCCCTCATCACTAAGAAATTCATCCAAGGTGTAGTTCTTGAACTCGGTGCCGTTGTCACTTCTTATTGTCAAGATCTTTGCATTGTGTTGACATTGTGCTTCATTTGCAAAGTCAATGACGGTTTGTTGGGTCTCGCTCTTCCTCTTGAAGAAATACACCCACGTGTACCTTGAGTAGTCATCGACAATCACCAAGCAATACTTCCTACCTCCAAGACTATCGAAGGATGGGGGCCCAAAAAGATCCATGTGAAGGAGCTCCAAGGGCCTATTTGAATAAATGATAGTCATGGGAGGGTGAGCCTTCTCATGTAGCTTTCCTTCGATACAGGCACTGCAAGCACGATCTTTAACAAAACTAACATTTGTTAGTCCACAGACATGGTCCCCCTTGAGGAGACTTTGCAAAGATCTCATATTGACATGGGCTAAACGGCGATGCCAAAGCCATCCCACATCAACTTTAGCCATTAGGCATGTCGCGGTCTTAGTGGGTCGCTCCGAAAAGTTAATCACATATAGACCGTTCTCGACATTCCTAACAAAAGCTACTTTAAGAGTCTTGCTCCACAAGAGGGCCACATTATCGATATCAAAGAAAGTGGCAAAGCCCATGATTGCAAGTTGATGAACGGAAAGTAAATTGTATGCAAGGGACTCAACAAGCATGACCTTCTCAATCATGAGATCATGAGATATGGCCACCTTGCCAAGTCCCAATACCTTAGAGGATGAGGCGTCACCCCACTCGACATTGGTGGGCATAGATGGAACTTTGTGCACGTCCACCACCAAGTCCTTGCTTCCGGTCATATGATTTGTAGCTCTGCTATCGAGCAACCATGATCCACCACCGGAAGCAAACACCTACAAGAGATCAATGCTTGGTTTTAGGTACCCATTTTGTAATGGGTCCTTTGATGTTAGTAACAAGGGTCTTAGGAACCCAAATAGACCATTCAATGTACTCATGAAGAGAACCAACAAATTTGGCATAAACATGCCCATCACTAGCACGACATAACACATAAGAAGGATTAAAATCGGCGGCTTTGTTGGGAGGGGTGACATTGCCCTTCTTGACATTGTTCTTCTTCTTCTCCTCGGGGGCACTCTCTCCCTCCCTCACAAAGGTTTTCATGAGGGGAGGAGGTCGTTTGGTCTTGTCTTTCTTCTTCTTGTTCTTGGAGTCGGGCACGTACCCAACCCCTTCCTTGGCCACACCTCCCTTTTGGTTGATCAAGAGATCGTTGAGGTTCTTCTTGCCTTGTATGCAATCCGAAAGACCTCTCTCAAGTTGCTCCTTCAACTTAGCATTTTCCTCAACAAGATGTATATGCTCACAACACGGGTTAGTAGAATTTGCATTATCAATTAAAACCATATGAGGAAAAGTTGCTTTCTCCTTAGTTAGCTTCACTTGGAGTTGATCATGAGACTCCTTGAGACTAGCGTGAATACCCTTCAAGGCCTTGTGGGCCTTGTCAAGTATATCAAACTCCTCTTTGAGTCTAGCAAGATCAACCCCGAGTTTGGCCTTCTCGGAATTTAGCACACGAGAAACAATGAGGGCATGATCATAATATTTCTTTAACTTAGCATGATCAACGATGTGTGACTCCTCAAGAGCCAAACGAAGACCACGCTCTTCCTCAAGAGCATTGGAAAGATCCGAAATCTCATCGGCATAGTCACGACTATGCCCTTCCATCTTAGAGATGGTGTCTTCGTGAGCCTCGATCATGTCATTGGCCTCACCAAGTTGTTCCAAGAGAGCAACAAAGTGCTTCTTGGATTTTCCCTTGAGTTTTCCCATAAAGGCCTCAAACTCGTTAGCCTCCACATTAGCTCCATCAAGTTCATTAATGCTATCTGTTGGGGAAGGATGATTAATGATGGTAGTTTTGATGTTGGAGGTTACCTTGTTGGTGGCTTTAGCCATGAGGCACTTGGAAGTGATGCTCTCGTTGGGGGAGTCGAAGAGAGACACCCGTGACGTTGTTGCAATGGCACGGAGACCATGGAAACCGACTCATCATCTTCATCATCGTCATCATCCTTATTGTACTCTTCTTGCACAACCAAAGCCTTGGGAGGAGTCTTCTTGGTGAAGTTGTTCTTGTTGGGGAACGACTTGGCCTTGTCCTTTCGGATGAGTTTGCCACCATTGTCTTCCCTCTTCTCATACGGGCATTCCGCAACGAAATGACTCACGTTGCCGCAATTGTAGCAAGTCCTTACATGTTGCTTGCCCTTTGTGCCACTCGAGTTGTTTTTGCTAAAGTTTGGCCTCGAGTTTTTCTTTCTCCAAAATTGCCTTGAAGCAAGTGCCATGTGTTCATGATATGCATACTTCGTATCTTCGGGGTTGCTCTCCTCTTCTTCCTCTTCTTCTTCTTCCACGGTGAGCTTGGCCTTCAATGCAAGGTTAGGCTTCTTTGCAACGATATATAAAATAAAGTAATGCAAAAAATAGACGAGAAGCTAAGCATTGTTTATAGAGAGGCTATTTATCAAAGCCGAACGATACAAATAGTGCGATAAGCAAAAGATATTGGACTATTCAGTATGTCCTGACCAGGGGCAAGCCGCGGAATTGTATTTAAAACAGGTATACCGCTCGTAACAGAGACCACCTGGGAGTTCCATAATGCGGCATGGCTTGTCTGCCTCCCTGGATCTTGCATCGTTTGTGCGGCAGTCGAGTTGCCGAATAGGTCATCCGAAGTATGGAGTCCTGAAAGTAAGAAAAAATTAAAAAAAAAGAATCCGGCAGCCCCTAGTACGTTTTAAGCCGTATGTCGGCGTGCCGTTTGTTGTGCCCCTTCCCCTGTGCCCATGGTATTTCAAGGGCGTAGTTGTGTATGTGAGGTACTGATTTCGCTAGGTCGCCAAAGCTGGGGTTGGGGCCGCATTGCTACGCTTGCTCAGAGTGTGCCAGGCGGTCCTGCTGTAGGTTACTCCAGGCGCGCTTGGCGGTGTCTGGCTATTTAATGGCCGGATTGGGGAATTGCCTAAGAAGGCTACTTTGTATCTCCACTGCGAGAGCCGCCGTATGCTCCTCCGTACGGAGGGAGCGTTCGGTGTTTCCGTTGACGGTGATTACTCCTCGAGGGCCTGGCATCTTGAGTTTGAGATATGCGTAATGCAGCACCGCATTGAATTTTGCGAATGCGGTTCGTCCGAGCAGGGTGTGATAGCCACTGCGAAACGGGACTATATCGAAGATTAACTCTTCGCTTCGGAAATTATCCGAGGATCCGAAGACCACATCAAGTGTTACTGAGCCTGTACAGTTGGCTTCTACACCTGGTATAACACCTTTAAAGGTCATTCTTGTGGGTTTGATCCTTGAGGGATCTATGCCCATTTTCCGCACTGTGTCCTGATAAAGCAGGTTCAGGCTACTGCCGCCGTCCATGAGGACTCTTGTGAGGTGAAATCCGTCGATGATTGGGTCGAGAACCAATGCGGCGAAGCCGCCATGGCGGATGCTAGTGGGATGGTTCCTTCGATCAAAGGTGATCGGGCAGGAGGACCATGGGTTGAACTTTGGGGCGACTGGCTCCATCGCGTATACGTCCCGCAGCGCACGCTTCCGCTCTCGCTTGGGAATGTGGGTTGCGTATATCATGTTCACCGTCCGCACTTGTGGGGGAAAGCCCTTCTGTCAATTGTTGTTCGGCGGCTTGGGCTCTTCGTCGTCGTTGTGCAGCCCCTTGTCTCTGTTTTTGGCTCTTAACTTGCCTGCCTGCTTGAACACCCAACAATCCCTGTTAGTGTGATTGGCTGGCTTTTCGGGGGTGCCATGTATCTGGCACAAGCGATCGAGTATTCAGTCCAAACTGGACGGGCCCTGAGTATTCTTTTTGAATGGCTTTTTCCGCTGACCGGATTTATAGCCTTTGAATCCGGCATTGACTGCCGTCTCTTCATTGCTGTGGCTGTTAACGCGGCGTTTTTGCTTATTCCGATGTGTCCTGCCACTTTTGTCCTTGGTATCCGAATTACCAGGGTTCTTTGATAAGTTTTTACTGCGAGCCAGCCAGCTGTCTTCTCCCGCGCAAAAGCGGGTCATGAGTGTCGTGAGTGCTGCCATGGATTTCGGCTTTTCCTGTCCCAGGTGCCGTGCAAGCCACTCGTCGCGGATGTTATGCTTGAAGGCTGCTAGGGCCTCTGCGTCCGGACAGTCGACTATCTGGTTTTTCTTTGTTAGGAACCGTGTCCAGAATTGTCTGGCTGATTCTTCTGGCTGCTGAATTATGTGGCTTAAGTCGTCGGCATCCGGCGGTCCTACGTAAGTTCCCTGGAAGTTATCGAGGAATGCGGCTTCCAGGTCCTCCCAAGAACCAATTGAGTCTGCTGGCAAGCTGTTAAGCCAATGCCGGGCCGGTCCTTTAAGTTTGAGCGGGAGGTACTTGATGGCGTGTAGATCATCGCCACGTGCCATGTGGATGTGAAGGAGATAGTCCTCGATCCATACCGCCGGGTCTGTGGTGCCATCGTATGATTCGATGTTTACGGGTTTGAAGCCCTCTGGGATTTTATGATCCATTACTTCATTCGTGAAGCATAGCTATGTCTGTTGTGTTCGGCCCGGCCGGATTTGTTGTATCCGGAGTGAAGATCATTGTCACATGTCGTAGGGCGCCTGCGCAATCCGTAGATCGATCTTGTTTGTCTTGCTTTATCCTCCAGTGTGTCTCGCAGGTCGGGCGCATTTTCCCGTGCCTTAGTTGTGCGGCGTCGGGGCATGGCTTGGGTGGAGGGCTGAGCGGCCTCTCTGTCACGGCCACGGGGTGGCCGGTCTGCCATGTCATGCGCTGGTGATGTAGGTGCTTCCTCCTCTGACCGGGGTAGCTGCATGTGCTTCGGGTAACTCTTGGAGTGGCGTTCAAGTTCATACTCTTCGGCCGCAAGGGCTTCAGTCCATCTGTCAGCTAGCAAATCTTGGGCAGCTCTAAGCTGTTGCTGCTTTTTCTTGAGGCTGCTTGCCGTGGCTAAGAGCTTGTTTGGCAGGGTCTGATGGTATGATGAATTCGTCGTCATCGAGGCTTGCCTCATCTTTGGAGGGAGGCATATAGTTATCATCCTCGACCTCTTGGTCTACCGCTCTCTCGTGAGGGCTGGCTTCTCCATCTTCCTGTGCCGAATCTTGCTGAGGTGGGTGTTCTTCGTCGTTGTCCAGGGTAGTATTATCTCCCGTGCCGGAATCACCGTTTTTGCTTTGGCGGGATTTAGAGCGGCGCCGCTGACGCCGCCGCTTTGGCTGTTTCTTGGGGACGTTATCCCCCATTGTTCCATCACCATCTCCATCTTTTGGAGTATCCACCATGTATATGTCGTATGGCGAGGTGGCTTTCCAGCGCCCTACAGGTGCTGATTCCTGTTCGTCTCCTATATCGTCGTCCATGCCGTCGATGTATTCGGAGCCGAAGTCAAGTATGTCGGTTAAGTCATCGACAGTGGCTACAAAGTGGGTGGTGGGTGGGTTTTGAATTTCCTCACCGTCCGTATCCCACCCTTGCTGACCGTAGTCCGGCCAGGGCTCTCCTGATAAAGAGAGAGACTTAAGAGAATTCAGGATGTCGCCAAAAGGCGAATGCTGAAAGATGTCCGTTGCGGTGAACTCCATTACCGGCGCCCAGTCGGATTCGATTGGCAGGGGCGCAGGGGGCTCGGAGTTCAGAGAGGAATCCGGCTCCTCGGAGTCACGGGCCATGCGGAGTGCGGGGCTGGAGTTCGGCTCGATCGCCTCTGAGATCGCAGCCCCTGAGGCAGCGTCCAATCGCTGATCCTCGATCGGTGTAGTAGGTTCCGAATCAATGGTCGAAACCGATGCGTGTGCGGCCTCCAAGGCGCTGTTCGGCAGCAGAGCTATATCATGCCCATCGAGACAGTGCGGCACGCTAGGCTGTGGCTCGAATCCGTCGAAGATCAAGTCTCCGCGGATGTCAGCCGTGTAGTTTAGGCTTCCAAACCTGACCTGATGGCCAGGGGCGTAGCTTCCGATCTGCTCAAGGTGGCCAAGCGAATTGGCCCGCAGTGCGAAGCCGCCGAAGACGAAGATCTGTCCAGGGAGGAAAGTCTCACCCTGGACCGCATCGTTGTTGAAGATCGAAGGAGCCATCGGGCCTAAAGGCGATGACACAGAGGAACTCTCAATGAAAGCACCAATGTCGGTGTCAAAACCGGCGGATCTCGGGTAGGGGGTCCCGAACTGTGCGTCTAGGCCGGATGATAACAGGAGACTGGGGACACTTTGTTTTACCCAGGTTCGGGCCTTCTCGATGGAGGTAAAACCCTACTCCTGCTTGATTAATATTGAAGATATGGGTAGTACAAGAGTAGATCTACCACGAGATCAAGGAGGCTAAACCCTAGAAGCTAGCCTATGGTATGATTGTGTATGGAGTTGATCCTCTACGGACTACTACCCTCCGGTTTATATAGACACCGGATAGGGTTAGGGTTACACAGAGTCGGTTACAATGGTAGGAGATCTTGAATATCGCATCGCCAAGCTTGCCTTCCATGCCAAGGAAAGTCCCATCCGGACACAGGACGAAGTCTTCAATCTTATATCTTCATAGTCCAGGAGTCCGGCTGAAGGTATAGTCCGGCTAATCCAGAACTCCCTCAGGTACTATCTAGTATTCCCTCGGTTCCAAATTACTCGTCGTGGTTTTAGTTCACATTTGAACTAAAACCACGACGAGTAATTTGGAACGGAGGGAGTACTACATAACAATTTCATATATACTCAACATGCATCCTCAAGCAGTACTAGGTGATATCGATGACGATCATCATATGTAGTTCTACATGATATCGACGACAATCATCATATGTAGTTCTAGATGATATAGCCACACACACATATGTAGTTCTAGATGATATCAACGATGATCATAATCCTCAAGCCTGGGTGGTGGGTGTTCCTGATAGTAATTAGGATGGCCTGTCCCACACGAAGATTCTTGCCAACGAGGAATCTCTTCCACCCAACCGAGGTTAAGTGTGTGCGACCGTCTATGTCCATGCGGTAAGTACAGGGTGGTGGTGGAGCCCCTTGTGGTAAGGCGTAGTCCAGCTAAGCCTTCTTCATTAGGCTCGATACCACAACTCATAGATAGGTTCTTTGGCAATTTATGAATAAGAAAAACATATCAATTAATAAATAGCCTCGCACATACTCTTGCAAATATATTTCTATTAAGTCTAGATTTCTACACTATCAAAAGACACAGTAGTACACATTTTTACTAATTAATCATGAATTCTACTAATAAGTATATATGTATTATCTACACTATTAATAGTTCCTTGGATTCTACACTAATAAGCATGTGATCAGACTCTACACTAAAGCATATCATCGACTAGATTCCACAAAGCATATCATTGGACTCTACACTAAGCATATCATCAGATTCGCTAAGCATATCATCGGATAATTTGCATTTGTAAGTATAACAATAAGGGAACACTTTGTTTTTGCCACTCTAGTTTTTGCCCACTTTGCTTATGCCACTCTAGAATTTGACATCTTACTTTTGCCACTCTTAGCTTTTGACAATACATCACAAATGCCATTCAGTGGAAAAAATGATAATTTTTCATTTCACTTTTTCCACTCTTAGGTTTTGCAATGTATCACAATTGCCACTTTGAAAATTTTTATTTTGCCACTGAATGGCAAAATTGATATATTGTCAAAAGCTAAGAGTGGCAAAAGTGAAATGTTAAATTCTAGAGTGGCATAAGAAAAGTGGGCAAAAGCTAGAGTGGCAAAAACAAAGTTTTCCCTAACAATAAAGCATATATATATATCATCAAATTACTACAGTCAGTATAACATACCATTTCATGCCGATCAACCATGGTACTTGTCAGGCGGGTCACGAATGGCACCCCGACAAAGTCATCACATGGCGGAATTATGTCCCATAGGTTTCACACCTCCTCCTCGCTCAGCCTCATTCTTTGAGCTACGATGGCTTCATGAAGTGGGTACTCATCATCTTCATCGAGTGGGTCCTCATTATCTTCATCATCTTCATAATCTTCGTCATCTTCGTCATCTTCGTCATCTTCATCATCTTCGTCATCTTCATCATCTTCCACCAAGTTGAGATAAATGACAGCCAACTTGGGTCTTTCTAATCTATAGGAGAAGCTGATCAACTCACCACCAGTAAGACGCATGTGGGCGAGTAAACGGGCCCATCCATCTCCTCCAATCTGCGACATATTGCGTCCTTTCTCGACCTCCATAGTGTACGGCCCCCAGGAGCCTCAAATGTCATAGTGTCTCCTGTCAGCTTGTTGAATTTCAACATCATATTGTATGGGACGATCCGTGTAAAAAAAAGCAAAATGACACAATGCAGTAATGCCAACACTAAAAATAAAATTGTTGTTACATTTCATCTAATTTCTTACGGCCACATGACAAAAACTCGGCTGGAAGTAGATGCCGAACAGCTTGCCAGTTGCAAGGCTGTGGGCGCACCTTGACTTGCACAATCAACATAGTGGTGGTGGTGGTGGTGGTGCCATTTTCCTAAAGCAATATGAGCAAAGGATTAACGATCCACTTCACAGGAAAGAAAATCAGTAGCATGTGATATTTTTGGTTCTTCCGCGAAAAGCAATTTTATGGACAATTATAATCCTAAGATCTAGTAACATATTAGATGACAAGGTACCACCTACCAAAGCATTTCGGTGGCACCTACTGCCGAAAAAACTTTTCACAAATATCTACCAAATAAGGGTACCACCTACCAAGACATTTCATCTATTTGGCACCTACATTTTTCCAAAAAATAACTTATTACAAAAAACAAAAAGCATCTACCTATCCATGTACAAAAAAATAAAATGGTGCATACTAAATCAACTAAATCAACTAGCCTACTAAATCCACTAGCATACTAAATCAACTAAATCAAAATGTTCTAAATCAACTAGCCTAATAAATCTACTAAATCAACTAGCCTACTAAATCAACTAAATCAAAATGTTCTAAATCAACTAAATCAAAATTTTCTAAATCAACTAAATCGACTAGCCTACTAAATCAACTAAATCAAAATGTTGCATATGAACTAGCCTACTAAATCAAAATGTAGCAGGGATGAGGGAGAAGGAGGGGCAACTTGAGGAGGGAGAAGAGAGTAGGACGGAGGAAGGCGGAGCGAGGAGGGGCAGACCAGCGGCGAGTCGAGGGACGACGGAGGAGGAGGGCGGTACCTGTCACGACCGGGTTTTTCCGGGTAATAAATTTCCAGAAAAGACCATCGTGCTCATCAGCCCCAGGATTACTGTTAGCTGATGAGGCTCCAACTTGATACAGAAATTCCAAGCAAAAATATATGTAGTACAAGACCATTCTGGCCTGTGAGTACAACAAATGGTTTCTAGTGGTTGATGGCGGAAGCGGGTTGTGAAACATCAGTGTCTATGGGACTCCATTTCCCACGGGAACAGCTGACCAGGTTAATTCCTATCTTTGCGCGGCTTCTATCTCCATTGAGTGGGTTCCGGGGCTGGCATCGCGTCGCTCATCTCCGTGCAAGATAATCTGGCCAAGACAATAGCCAGGGACAAGCCAGTGAGTACTTTGAATGTACTCGCAAACATTATGAACAGAGGTATAATATAACAATGATGTGCTAAAATTATTTTATGCTCATGACGTCAGTCACAACAGATAAATGAAACTCTGATGCGTGCAAGCAAGTTATTTATAATAATGCAATAACATGGTAGTATAAAAATTTATGAAACAAATAACAAGCAATGCCACAGTCGGGCGTCTTAGCGACACCACATAAAGGGCTTTAAAAGAAATGCCATAGTCGGGCGTCTGAGCGACGCCACATAAAGGGCTTTAAAAGAAATGCCACCGTCGGGCGTCTGAGCGACGCCACATAAAGGGCTTTAAAAGAAATGCCACAGTCGGGCGTCTGAGCGACGCCACATAAAGGGCTTTAAAAGAAATGCCACCGTCGGGCGTCTGAGCGACGCCACATAAAGGGCTTTAAAAGAAATGCCACAGTCGGGCGTCTGAGCGACGCCACATAAAGGGCTTTAAAAGAAATGCCACAGTCGGGCGTCTGAGCGACGCCACATAAAGGGCTTTAAAAGAAATGCCACAGTCGGGCGTCTGAGCGACCCACATAAAGGGCTTTAAAAGAAATGCCACAGTCGGGCGTCTGAGCGACGCCACATAAAGGGCTTTAAAAGAAACAATCATAATGAATATCCCTGGAGGTAGAACCATCCCAGAGATAATTGATAATAACAATAATATCATGGGTTAGTCAACAATAATAATAATCATCATAGATATCACAAGTCACGAGTAGTAATTCCATTTTCTGGTTAACAGTTTCACCTCCGAAGACCGACACTAAGACCGACACCTGACCCATCCCAGACTGTAATCCTTAACCATGGACACGGCTATTCGAATAGGTTTATTCTCTGTAGAGGGTGTACTCTTTACCCACGAGTAACGGATTTCTTTAGTCCATCGGGACTAATTCCGTCTACGGCCTTTTTGTTGAAAACACACCTAACTTGCACACACCAGCTTATCTCACACGTGTCTGGAATCACCCACGACACCTGTTAAGCAAACTCTAAGTGGGGAGGCTACAACCTCGTGTAGCATGGGATCAAATTTATATCGCGCGCTCTAAGGGGTGGCCTCCCCTCTCGGTCCCAACCGGAAACACCCATGCCCCCAGACCAGGTGGCCTGCCTACCAGCTACAACCGGTATCTTCCACCATGGCCTCTCTGTACGGTGTGTGCTGGAAAGAGGTTGACAACTTACTGAACCGTACTCTACTTGCTGTAGAGACGAGTGGTAGTACGAAACAAGTATGGGGGTTACTAGAACAAGAGTCGATCTACGGTCGACTCGGGAGGTTCAAGTATTCCCTGCATGATTAGCATGACGAATATATTCTCATCCAACAGAGTCACCTCTCATATCACCTTACCATGCCATACCAGACATAACCGTCCCGACGGAGACCGGCGACAAACTCAAGCCTACCCAAGGCAGAGGTTTTCCCGGGTTCCTGCCGGTATGCATGCAATGCACATGAGGGTGATTATCATCACAAGTGAGTCCATTCCCAACAGCATGGAAATCAACAACATGCACCCATGCATATGATCATATCACATGAAATAACAAGTCCTTCGAAATGCGGTGGTGTTATAAATGTATCAACGATCACACCAAAAATATTATGCCGGGGTTCAGAATGCTTGCCTTCAATGTGTGGAAAGGCAGGGTGCACTCCAAAACTTTTGAAAGTTTCTTCTCTCTCCCAAAATCCTATTTAAAAATATATTTGAATTAACACACATTTCAAAAACAGAACCAAAAAGTTGTTTGAAAAATTTTCAAATAAATCTTAAAATAAACTAGACCAAATTTGAGGAAGGTAGGAAAGGGAATCAACTCATTTGGAGTTATATTTAAAAAGTTATAGCCAGTCAAAGATTTGGTCAAATCTGTTATTTAAAAATAAAACAGAAAAGAAAACGATTTAGATAGAAATACGCTTTTGGTGCAGAGGAGGCGTACTTGGGGCTTTACGCCTCCACTTAACCACACGGACGGCGCGGGGTGTCACTGACAGTGGGCCTGCCTGGCCCACTGGTCAGGTTTGACCAGTCGCCGCACGTCGTCTCCCTCCTTTGCCCGAGCGGAGCGGGGCTCCGGCGATCGTCGCCGGCGTTTGGCTGCTCCTCGCGGGCCCCCGAGGGTGGGGATGGATCCGTAAGGTTGGGGCGGTCCTCCCGGTAGTTGTTGGGTCGGCGGGGACGGAGTGAGCGGCCGGCGGCGAGCTCCGCGGCGGAGGAAGGCTTCGGTGGCGAAGTGACTTTGTGGCGGCGTTGGCTCCCGATCAAAATCAAGTAGGGGAAAAGGCTCACGGGAGGATGAGGATGTTCTTGGTGGAGAGAACGGAGAGGGGGAAATACTGGAGGTGCCGGATTGGCCGGGGCGGTGGCGGCGGCAGGAGTTGCCGGAGATGAGGAAGGAGGCCTCCCTGGGTCGAATGCGAGCTAGGGGAGTGCCATGGGGGTGGTCTGAGGTCGCGTGCGTGCTCAGAGGGGCTCGGGGTGTCCATTTATAGCGCGACGAGGTCGGTTCCGCGGCGGCCGTGGATAAGCTCTCCGGCGAACTGCCTCTCTGTGGCTAGGGCGACGTGGCGGCGACGAGCGCTAGGGGACGAAGCTGCGGATGAGCACGCACTGCTCACAGGGGAAGGTGGCGAGCCGGGGTGGCTTTGGCGGCGCTACACGGCGCAGGGCTGTTGGGCGGCGGCGGCGGCTAGCTCTTGGCTTGCCGGGCGTGGCGAGGAGCGGCTTGGCGCGTAGCTGAGAGAAGGGGAGCGCGTGGCGTGATGCTGCTGTGTGGGCCAAAGCCAGGGGGGCCAGCGTGTCGGCTCAGGCGCGCGGCTGCAATACGCGCGCTCTGGGCGCGTCCAGTGCACGCACTGAGTGTGCTCGACGAAATGCCAGAGCATGCTAGAGGTCGCGGTTGAGGCTGGCAATTAACAGACCCAGGTTAGGAGCAACTGGAATCCTAGTGGACATGCTAGTTTGGTCAGGGGATTAAGTCCATAGTGCAAACAAGGACTCATGTCAAAACTGATCATGCCCGAAAGGTGTTTGACAAAATGCCAAGGGCACTTAGGCATTTCTTGGAGTGGCCAAAATCTCCAGATGGAAGTCTCTTTAGATGCAAGAGAGAGTGGTGATGTTAGTTGGTCAAAAGCAGAAACTTGTTAGTGCAAGTTTTACAAAACTTCAATTCTGGACAGGAAATAAATGACATTATTTCATGAACCAAAAGTGATCCAAAAGGTGCATGCTCCTGGACTTAAGGGTTTAACATGGGGGACTACAAGTAGAAGAAATAATCAAAGGTTAAAGAGCAAGTAAAAACATGGTTGCTGTACAAACCATCAAGTTGGTCCAGAAAGAAGATGAGGTTGATTCACTCAAATTTTTCAAAGAACATAAATAGGTTTTTGCACAAAGTGAAACAATAGGCTCCTACTGACCTCCCCTAATTTTGGTAGAAGTTTTAAAGAAATATTTAAATAGGTTGTAGTGCAAAATGCACTCTGGACCAGAGAAGAAAAATTGAGTGCAGGGCTCAAAATATTTCATGAATGAAATATATTTTAGCATAAAAGTGATTTAAAAACATCACATGACATCTCCAAATTTTTGTGGGAATTTTAAGTTAATTTATCAAATGGTTGTAGTTCAAATAAGGCCATTTAACCTAGAAAACCCTTTTCAAGAAAATAAAGATCAAGCAACTTAATTATTTAATTAGTTACACTGATAAAAGGAAAGTTTTTCTTGAGAGGTTAAACAAGTCCAACAACATTTTTGAAAAGTTTTCTCTTTGGGAAAAACTCATCATAACAGGGAAGGAAATGATTTAAACAAAATCAAAAATGGAGCTAAAAAATTCAAAGTTTTAAATCCTGGCAAAATTGTATTCCATTAAAACAAGGCCAAAATTTTGGGGTGTCACAATACTAACCCCCTTAAAAAAATCTCGTCCTCGAGATTTGCTAAAAGCGGTGTTAAGAAATAATTACGCAATAAAGATGTAGCTACAGTGAGAGGGCAATAAGTGGTGAAAAACCACAGTGTGAAAAACTGGGGCTGCGCGGAAAAGTCTATGGTTCGGGACAAAAACGGGTGATTTCTACGCTGGATATAAATTTAGGATAACTCCTAAATTTAGATATACGCTGGTTGTACCCGAGAGCACAGTGCTCTCTCTGGCCGACAGGTGGACCCGGGGTCCACTGTCAGTCTCCTCTTCTTCTCCCTCTGGCCCTTTCTTCTTCCTCTCTCCCGCGCTCTTTCTCCACCGGCGACGCCTAGTGTGTAGGGCATCTAGGCCGTACCGTGGTAGTGCGCGGCGTGCTAGCTGCTGGTGCAGCGTGCACTCACCTCCCGGGCCAGTGCGCTGTCGGCACTGCTCGCGGATTCGACTCCGAACACCGGCGATCGGCGACGAGCGGCGTTGGTGGACTTCGCCCACCGTACACCGAGCTCGAGCTATAAAAACGACCGGGGTGCCTCTCTCTTCTTCCTCACACCTGGCCTCACTTCTCCTCCTCCTTCTTTCTCCGTTACTGCTTACAGAAGCTCGGTCGAGGCTCTAATGGTGGAGGCGATGCCGGACTGGTTTGTGATCCTGATATGCGGAGGGCTGGCGACGCTGCTGGGGCTCTGTGTGCTCCTGTGCGCGATAATCTTCGACGAGTATCACGATGCTGCGGCTCGGGTGTTGGTTCTCCGCGGTGGTGGTGATCATGAGGAGTAGATGGGGTGTGCCGGGTGCTAACTGTTGTTAGGGGGTGATTAGCTGGATGTAACATCGTTGCAAAGTTTTGCAAACAGTGTATGTGTCCGAATGATTATGGTTGTGAGTCTGCTCGTGGTGCTGAGTGAAATTAAATAATCCACGTCGTGAGAAAGTGTAGATGTAGCAACTCAGGGAAAAGAAAATCTCACTCCAGGGTTTTGTGAGGGAATAACAGTTAATTTAAAGGAGCATAAACCACAACAAAAACTACACACATTAGCAGAAGCCAAATAATTGACTCGTCGTACAAACTCAGGGTATTACGCATAAGTCACACACATAAATAAATGCTGCAAAGAACAAATACAGTAGTGACGTCTAAAATGAAAATGGTAACTGGGCGGGGTCCTGATAAAATGTCTCTGGTAAAGGAATACATTCTTCTTCAATTGGAGGTAGTGGATTGACCAGTCGATGTATGCGTCTCTCCGTGTCGGGTCTCAGTGGTCTGCCGATGGCAATCTGAGGATTTAAATCCGTGAGGCTCTGGAGATAATCCATCACTCGCTGGTTTAAATGCTCTTGAGCAATGATGTACTGGATAAGGTTGGCCAGAACTGGGTCTCTCTCAATACGTCCACCGGGAAAAGACATTACTTCTCCGGGTGCTGCACGACTCGGAAAGTAATGATATCCTCGTTCACGGGCATAGGGTACTGCGGATCGAAGACGAGCAATCGCTTCTTTCGCAGCAGCCTCTATGGCCAAGTGTGGGGTTGGCATAGATTTCCCCACGAAGGAAACTTCCATTGGATCTTGGTTGGGGTCTACAGGAGGAATGTGTACTGCTGCCCAATATTCTGAGGTGGATGGGGTGATCCTCGATTTGAACAGCTCGTACTGGGGTGGCTGGGTAGAACCCATGGTACTGCGGGTAAAATCCCACAATATTTTGACAAAGCTACCTGGGGTTGCATCTGGGGTTCTCAGATGAATGCTGGGGTTTGGCATGACAGGAAAAAGCGTGAGTGTTGTGCACAAAGTGAGGGTTTCTGGGTAAGGTCACAAGGTGGCCTTTATATAGCAATGGAGCCGGGTCGTTTCACCGTGGTGAATGGTAATAAATTTGCCAGCTTCGCTCCAAAGGTCGGGTCAGTGTTAGAGATACACATATCTCATAAAAAGACGCGTTACTGTGGTTGTCGTCGGGTTGGTTTTGGTAGTTGTGCCCGGAAAAATATGCAGCTATGCGCTGACCAATTATGCAAGGCTACTATTAAGACAGAGGCACAACGACAGGCTGCGTTAATATACACGGTCGCGTGATTACAAAGCGAGGATACATTGAAACTTGGTGCTACTCATACTGCTTAGTCTACCTCGTTTATGTCCAAAAGGGCGTGCCTGGTGGATGTCGAGGCTTCTCCACGTGTCTCTCTGCCGGGATTAGTCGGAGATGGCGGAGGAACTGCAGGGTCGGGGTAGTGATGATGACCATCGCGGGGATTGTTGGCCACAACCCCGTTGGAGTGTGCTCCCAAAATGCGTCGAAGCACTTCTGGGGTTATCGCAGCACCTTGGCCGATGGCTGGGGCAGATCTCGGGGTCTCGATCGGTTGTCCAAACAGCACGACTGGGTTGTCGGTGTTGGGCTCGTTTTCTTCTCTCGCCGGGGCTCGACGAACCAGCTCTCCACGAGCTGCGATTAGATTAATAGTGATCTGGTCGAACAGTGCCTCTAGTGCACTTACATAGCGCACTAGGTGCAACAATGCGGGGTCCGTCTCATGATCTCCATTGGCAACTTGGGGTGGTCTACCATACCCTTCAAGTCTGGGATAGTAGTGGAACGAGCGACAGTTAACTCTGGGCGACAAGTGCCTGAGATGAACTATAGCCTCTCGAGCGGCTAGCTGGATGGCTTGTGGCTCAAAGGAAGTTGTTCTTCCGGTGAACCGGTAGGGGCGCTCGGGTGCTAGACTCCTACCGTAAATGTGCACAGTGGCCCAGAATTGGCGGTCTTCACCGCTCATGGGACCTTGATACACAACATATTCTGGTGGCTCCTCTAACGCGTAGGCACGACGGGTGAGGTTTGCGAGGATGGTCACAAAACCTCCAAGGTTGGTTGCTGTGGTTTCATTGTGCACTATAGGTCCAGGCATAGTGGCTCGGTTTGGGGTAGCGGCTGTGTGTGCTGGTTTGGTGTTAGCGCGCCCCTTTTTATAGGAAAAAGGGGACGGAATCTTCCTTCGAACGCTTGCGGGGAAGGATTATTTAGGGGCCGGTCACTGGCGCATGAGTGACAGGTTAGGTTGATAGGTTGGGCACCGACTGCCAAAAGTGTTGGGTCACTGTGTGGCTATCTTGCACGAGAAGCTTGGCTGGGGTTTGGTTAAGGTCTGGTGGGTTGGTTTGCCTAGTTTATTGACCTGACTAAGATAGGATTAGCCAATGGTCAGCCTGGCTCTGATACCAAGTCTGCCACGACCGGGTTTTTCCGGGTAATAAATTTCCAGAAAAGACCGTCGTGCTCATCAGCCCCAGGATTACTGTTAGTTGATGAGGCTCCAACTTGATACAGAAATTCCAAGCAAAAATACAAAAAAAATATGTAGTACAAGACCATTCTGGCCTGTGAGTACAACAAATGGTTTCTAGTGGTTGATGGCGGAAGCGGGTTGTGAAACATCAGTGTCTATGGGACTCCATTTCCCACGGGAACAGCTGACCAGGTTAATTCCTATCTTTGCGCGGCTGCTATCTCCATTGAGTGGGTTCCGGGGCTGGCATCGTGTCGCTCATCTCCGTGCAAGATAATCTGGCCAAGACAATAGCTAGGGACAAGCAAGTGAGTACTTTGAATGTACTCGCAAACATTATGAACACAGGTATAATATAACAATGATGTGCTAAAATTATTTTATGCTCATGACGTCAGTCACAACAGATAAATGAAACTCTAATGCGTGCAAGCAAGTTATTTATAATAATGCAATAACATGGTAGTATAAAAATTTATGAAACAAATAACAAGCAATGCCACAGTCGGGCGTCTTAGCGACACCACATAAAGGGCTTTAAAAGAAATGCCATAGTCGGGCGTCTGAGCGACGCCACATAAAGGGCTTTAAAAGAAATGCCACCGTCGGGCGTCTGAGCGAAGCCACATAAAGGGCTTTAAAAGAAATGCCACAGTCGGGCGTCTGAGCGACGCCACATAAAGGGCTTTAAAAGAAATGCCACCGTCGGGCGTTTGAGCGACGCCACATAAAGGGCTTTAAAAGAAATGCCACAGTCGGGCGTCTGAGCGACGCCACATAAAGGGCTTTAAAAGAAATGCCACAGTCGGGCGTCTGAGCGACGCCACATAAAGGGCTTTAAAAGAAATGCCACAGTCGGGCGTCTGAGCGACGCCACATAAAGGGCTTTAAAAGAAATGCCACATTCGGGCGTCTGAGCGACGCCACATAAAGGGCTTTAAAAGAAACAATCATAATGAATATCCCTGGAGGTAGAACCATCCCAGAGATACTCGATAATAACAATAATATCATGGGTTAGTCAACAATAATAATAATCATCATAGATATCACAAGTCACGAGTAGTAATTCCATTTTCTGGTTAACAGTTTCACCTCCGAAGACCGACACTAAGACCGACACCTGACCCATCCCAGATTGTAATCCTTAACCATGGACACGGCTATTCGAATAGGTTTATTCTCTGCAGAGGGTGTACTCTTTACCCACGAGTAACGGATTTCTTTAGTCCATCGGGACTAATTCCGTCTACGGCCTTTTTGTTGAAAACACACCTAACTTGCACACACCAGCTTATCTCACACGTGTCTGGAATCACCCACGACACCTGTTAAGCAAACTCTAAGTGGGGAGGCTACAACCTCGCGTAGCATGGGATCAAATTTATATCGCGCGCTCTAAGGGGTGGCCTCCCCTCTCGGTCCCAACCGGAAACACCCATGCCCCCGGACCAGGTGGCCTGCCTACCAGCTACAACCGGTATCTTCCACCATGGCCTCTCTGTACGGTGTGTGCTGGAAAGAGGTTGACAACTTACTGAACCGTACTCTACTTGCTGTAGAGACGAGTGGTAGTACGAAACAAGTATGGGGGTTACTGGAACAAGACTCGATCTACGGTCGACTCAGGAGGTTCAAGTATTCCCTGCATGATTAGCATGACGAATATATTCTCATCCAACAGAGTCACCTCTCATATCACCTTACCATGCCATACAGAACATAACCGTCCCGACGGAGACCGGCGACAAACTCAAGCCTACCCAAGGCAGAGGTTTTCCCGGGTTCCTGCCGGTATGCATGCAAGGCACGTGAGGGTGATTATCATCACAAGTGAGTCCATTCCCAACAGCATGGAAATCAACAACATGCACCCATGCATATGATCATATCACATGAAATAACAAGTCCTTCGAAATGCGGTGGTGTTATAAATGTATCAATGATCACACCAAAAATATTATGCCGGGGTTCAGAATGCTTGCCTTCAATGTGTGGAAAGGCAGGGTGCACTCCAAAACTTTTGAAAGTTTCTTCTCTCTCCCAAAATCCTATTTAAAAATATATTTGAATTAACACACATTTCAAAAACAGAACCAAAAAGTTGATTGAAAATTTTCAAATAAATCTTAAAATAAACTAGACCAAATTTGAGGAAGGTAGGAAAAGGAATCAACTCATTTGGAGTTATATTTGAAAAGTTATAGCCAGTCAAAGATTTGGTCAAATCTGTTATTTAAAAATAAAACAGAAAAGAAAACGATTCAGATAGAAATACGCTTTCGGTGCAGAGGAGGCGTACTTGGGGATTGACGCCTCCACTTAACCACGCGGACGGCGCGGGGTGTCACTGACAGTGGGCCTGCCTGGCCCACTGGTCAGGTTTGACCAGTCGCCGCGCGTCGTCTCCCTCCTTTGCCCGAGCGGAGCGGGGCTCCGGCGATCGTCGCTGGCGTTTGGCTGCTCCTCGCGGGACCCCGAGGGTGGGGATGGATCCGTAAGGTTGGGGCGGTCCTCCCGGTAGTCGTTGGGTCGGCGGGGATGGAGTGAGCGGCCGGCGGCGAGCTCCACGGCGGAGGAAGGCTTCGGTGGCGAAGTGACTTTGTGGCGGCGTTGGCTCCCGATCAAAATCAAGTAGGGGAAAAGGCTCACGGGAGGATGAGGATGTTCTTGGTGGAGAGAACGGAGAGGGGGAAATACTGGAGGTGCCGGATTGGCTGGGGTGGTGGCGGCGGCAGGAGTTGCCGGAGATGAGGAAGGAGGCCTCCCCAGGTCGAATGCGAGCTAGGGGAGTGCCATAGGGGTGGTCTGAGGTCGCGTGCGTGCTCAGAGGGGCTCGGGGTGTCCATTTATAGCGCGACGAGGTCGGTTCCGCGGCGGCCGTGGATAAGCTCTCCGGCGAACCGCCTCTCTGTGGCTAGGGCGACGTGGCAGCGACGAGCGCTAGGGGACGAAGCTGCGGATGAGCACGCACTGCTCAGAGGGGCAGGTGGCGAGCCGGGGTGGCTTGGGCGGCGCTGCACGGCGCAGGGCTGTCGGGCGGCGCCGGCGGCTAGCTCTTGGCTTGCCGGGCATGGCGAGGAGCAGCTTGGCGCGTAGCTGAGAGAAGGGGAGCGCGTGGCATGATGCTGCTGTGTGGGCCAAAGCCAGGGGGGCCAGCGTGTCGGCTCGGGCGCGCGGCTGCAATACGCGCGCTCTGGGCGCGTCCAGTGCATGCACTGAGTGTGCTCGACGAAATGCCAGAGCATGCTAGAGGTCGCGGTTGAGGCTGGCAATTAACAGACCTAGGTTAGGAGCAACTGGAATCCTAGTGGACATGCTAGTTTGGTCAGGGGATTACGTCCATAGTGCAAACAAGGACTCATGTCAAAACTGATCATGCCCGAAAGGTATTTGGCAAAATGCCAAGGGCACTTAGGCATTTCTTGGAGTGGCCAAAATCTCCAGATGGAAGTCTCTTCAGATGCAAGAGAGAGTGGTGATGTTAGTTGGTCAAAAGCAGAAACTTGTTAGTGCAAGTTTTACAAAACTTCAATTCTGGACAGGAAATAAATGACATTATTTCATGAACCAAAAGTGATCCAAAAGGTGCATGCTCCTGGACTTAAGGGTTTAACATGGGGGACTACAAGTAGAAGAAATAATCAAAGGTTAAAGAGCAAGTAAAAACATGGTTGCTGTACAAACCATCAAGTTGGTCCAGAAAGAAGATGAGGTTGATTCACTCAAATTTTTCAAAGAACATAAATAGGTTTTTGCACAAAGTGAAACAATAGGCTCCTACTGACCTCCCCTAATATTGGTAGAAGTTTTAAATAAATATTTAAATAGGTTGTAGTGCAAAATGCACTCTGGACCAGAGAAGAAAAATTGAGTGCAGGGCTCAAAATATTTCATGAATGAAATATATTTTAGCATAAAAGTGATTTAAAAACATCACATGACATCTCCAAATTTTTGTGGGAATTTTAAGTGAATTTATCAAATGGTTGTAGTTCAAATAAGGCCATTTAACCTAGAATACCCTTTTCAAGAAAATAAAGATCAAGCAACTTAATTATTTAATTAGTTACACTGATAAAAGGAAAGTTTTTCTTGAGAGGTTAAACAAGTCCAACAACATTTTTGAAAAGTTTTCTATTTGGGAAAAACTCATCATAACAGGGAAGGAAATGATTTAAACAAAATAAAAAATGGAGCTCAAAAATTCAAAGTTTTAAATCCTGGCAAAATTTTATTCCATTAAAACAAGGCCAAAATTTTGGGGTGTCACAGTACCGAGTCTAGCGAGGAGGAGGAGTTGACGGCGGCACAGAGGGAAGAGGGGTAGGTGTCGGTGTCAAAACCGGCGGATCTCGTGTAGGGGGTCCCGAACTATGCGTCTAGGCTGGATGGTAACAGGAGACTGGGGACACTTTGTTTTACCCAGGTTCGGGCCCTCTCGATGGAGTTTATCCCCTACTCCTACTTGATTAATATTGATGATATGGGTAGTACAAGAGTAGATCTACCACGAGATCAAGGAGGCTAAACCCTAGAAGCTAGCCTATGGTATGATTGTGTATGGAGTTGATCCCCTACGGACTACAACCCTCCGGTTTATATAGACACCGGATAGGGTTAGGGTTACACAGAGTCGGTTACAATGGTAGGAGATCTTGAATATCGCATCGCCAAACTTGCCTTCCACGCCAAGGAAAGTCCTATCCGGACACGGGATGAAGTCTTCAATCTTATATCTTCATAGTCCAGGAGTCCGGCTGAAGGTATAGTCCGGCTATCCGAACACCCCCTAATCCAGGACTCCCTCAGTAGCCCCTGAACCAGGCTTCAATGACGACGAGTCCGGCGCGCAAATTTTCTTCGGCATTGCAAGGCGGGTTCCTCCTCCAAGTCCTTCATAGAAGATTGTAATCACCAAGAGTAGTGTCCGGCTCTGTAAAATAAGTTTCCACATATTGCTATAGAGAGAATAATATTAACACAAATCAAATCTGCCGACGTATTCTACAGTGCACCATCACACTACAGCCAAGTCCTTTACTTGAATCGTTTTCACCTCAGCATGTTTCGCGAGGTGGTTTTCTTGGCACGTCTTGTCAAAGCAGAGATCGTGTGCCCTTTTTACGGGATTCTCATTAATACGGATGTGGGTAACCCAATCGTGCCCGTTAGCATGTTTTCTCGTATTCAACCTCTTATAAAGAGACCAAGGCCTTACTCCTTTTTCCAACCTCAAATGAGTTCGCCCGTCGCCTCGAGTTCCAACACCCTAGGCTTCAGATTCCAGGCGCTTAGGACTTTCGACAATGTCCGGTTCCGACCTTCAAGGTCGATGGATGCCCTCCTCTGTCACGGAGGAGGATGTGCTAAAGTTGAGAGAGGCTAAGTTCCTAACCGCCAAAATTCTGCATAGGTTGCCTGCTCAAGGGCAAGTTATTCCCAATCCCCAGCCCGGTGAGAGCGTTGTGTTCATGTCTCACTTCCTTCGGGGGTTAGGCTTCCCGATGGATCCCTTCGTGAGGGGGCTGATGTTCTGTTACAGGCTGGAATTTCATGACTTAGCTCCGGAGTCCATCCTCCAAATTTCCTCATTCATCGTCGTGTGAGAAGCGTTCCTCCGCGTTACTCCTCACTTCGGTTTATGGCTCAAGACTTTTGGAGTGGAGCCGAAGATGATCGAGGGACGGCACGCAGAGTGCGGAGGTGCCGTCATAAGTAAGAATGCTGATGCTCCATGGCCCGAGGGCTTCTTTCAAGAGGAGCTCGGCTTGTGGCAATGAGAATGGTTCTATATCACCGCTCCCAGGAGCGCCAAGTGGGCGGCGCCTCCTGCCTTTCGCTCGGGTCCCCCATCACGGCTAGCGTCATGGGTCAACAAAGGATTGGATTGGGGTTTGCCCAAAGACGTGCCCCTGTTACAGGGCCGAATTAAAGATCTCTTGGAAGGAGACCTCAGTTTGGTCAAGGTGGTGCAGGTCATGCTGATTCGCCGAATATTGCCCGGCAAACGTCGCCCCCTTCGCCTGTGGGAGTTTAATCCAGAGGGGCCGCGAGCTCTCCAAAATTTTATGGGCGGAACGCCCGCGGAGATGTATAAACTGTTCTTCAGATCACAAGAGATGTGTCCAGATTCAACCGAGGATGCAGGCTTAAGCCGCAATCGCCCGAATACTCAAGTAAGCAACCTTGTGCCCGGACCTTCTATCCGTATAATCGTCATAAACTTGCCCCTAAAAGAGCCGTCTTTTTAAGCAGGAGTGGACAGCGAAGGCGAAGCTGATCAGGTGTCCGGCTCCCCTTCCTGAAACCAGGCCAGATCCTGTGCTAGTCAGGATGTTGGAGATAATGCCTTTGGAGGGGGAGGACAAGGAAGCTACGGCCTCCTCGAAGGAGGCTGCTCCGAAGGGAGGAACCGACAATTCCTCTCCTAAAGGGAAGAAGAGAGCCACCTCTGACGACCCAGAAACCATGGCCTCAAAACAGGGAGAAAATCCTCGTCAGAGGGTCCGACGCCAGGGAGTTCCTTGGCCGGACTATGCCCTCAAGGGGATCAGCCCTCCAGTGAGCCGTAAGTGGAGAAAAGATTTTCCTTTTGAGGGATGAGAGAAATCCTTGATTTTGAATCTGGGAAGTTTTAACCGAAATTTTACCTTGTAGCTCGGACCTCAGCCCCTCGCAGCAGAGCTCGTCTTCAGGGGATCTTCTTCCGGAGATGATGGAGAGCGGAAAACCTCCCCCTGCCGTGCCGCCCAGCGAGGCGGGCGACCCTGAGGTATCGTCGCGGAGGGTTTCTCCGAATCCGGTAGGGATGGGAGGTGGTAGTGCGGCCCCTCGAAGTCCTTCGCGTCCGGCCTTCGAAAGACGCCATAGGACAAGTCCAGCATCGTCTGGTGCTCGGTCGGAAGAACTAAAGATTTTGCTGGGGCGAGCTTCTATCTTAGAGGAGCACCGTGCATTGATGGGCACGGTGATTCAAAGGATTTCCTCCGCAGAAAGCGGATTGCATGAGGCCGTCAAAAGTTTACTGGCGAGTTTTAAGGTACGTTAGATAATGTACACTTTTGTCAGTTGCGCATAAATAAGATGCACCCTGTGTAGGTAGTAGCCCCTGAGACTCTGCGTGTTGTCAAGAAATGACGGCACGTAGAGGATCATAATCCCAGGTCTAAGATGTCGCCTTTGAATGTAGGTGGCGAGGTGTCCAGAATCAAACCGGACTAATGATTTGGCCGAACTAAAGCGGCAACTGGACGTGGCAACAAGGTATGTAATTCTTCAGACAGCATTAGGTAAGAGGAGCTTCATGCCAGTTTCTTACAATGTGTGCGCTTAACGCAGATGGTACGGCCGTCGTGGAGAATCTTAGGGTAGAACTTGCCCGAGCTAAGGAGCAAGCCAGAGAAAGCGATGCGGCTGCTAAGAAGGCTCTTGAAGAGCTGAGAGCCGAATAGGCTGCTCACTGCCAAAGCAAAGAAGAGATGGCCGAAATGGCCCAGAAGTTAAAGAGCGCTGCAGACCGTTGCAAACTTCTTGAGAAAGAAGACCAGGCGAGACAGGCGGACTTAGAGAAGGCCGTTGCCGATGCCAAGGACGCTCGCTCTGCGATGAGAGCTGCAAAAGAGGAGCTGCGTCAAGCCGAACAGATTGCGGCTGGAAAGCCCTTTATGCTGCAGAGGAAGGTTTGTGATCCGAAGTTTGCTCCGTTGGACCGGATGTGGAGTGTGAAGGACACCTATATGGACTTGGCAACGAGTGCCGCTGATGCGACCGAACACTTTGGAGATCAGAAAGATTGCGAAGTGGAAAAGCTTTTCTGGTCACAGTTTTATAATCCAGAGCGTCCACTGGCAGTGGATGATCGTTTGGCTCAATGGGCCGAACTGAATAGGTTGTCCGGACTCGCCATGAAGTATGTCATGGATCATCTGTGGCCGGGGAGATCGGAGCCGAAGAGTTATTTCAGCTTGGTGCAGCAATTGCTTGATGCGGTGCCGCGTATTGATGCAATGAAGAGGTCAGCATGTATAGAGGGTGCAAGGATGGCTCTTGCCCGTGTCAAGACATACTGGGCAGAGATGGAGACCATCGTTGTTGCGTCCCGAGATTCGGACCAAAGCCGAGTACCTTCCGAGCACTATTTTCAGGAAGTTCTTTAAGGCGCTCGTGTAATAGAGACGCAGTGCCCGAAAGATGCTATGTTATGATAGCCTATGTAATTATAAATTAATATTTTGATAAAGTGTAGTGGCTGATTTTATACTTGTGCCTCCAAGTATTGTAAACACCTTCTAATCGGCCATTTTAAGATATATATATATATATATATGTATAGAATTTGAAAGATGGCAGTCGTTGGCTTCAGCCCCCACGCACATAGTGCGGGGGTGCTCGCGGAAGACGCATTCTCACACTTAACCCAACGTCTTGGTCCTACAAAGGAGGTGATAGCGCAGCGGGCCAGGCAACCGGACTATAATGCTTTAACACTTTCACTTAGCCATAGGAGTTTGAAAATGAGACTCTTTAGGTAGCTCCTTGGTGGCCACTGCGCTCGTCCGAATTCGGGGCGCGTATGTGCCTGACCGGGAAGCGGTCCTTCGTCAAGGCGGAGGAATCCGATAGGTTCCGATCGGTCATCGAGTGGCTGACCAGTCTCACGCTACATCATGACAGTTAGTTTTCGACTTTCTCTACTGAGGTGCTCGCCCTGGCCGAATCGGGGGCACAATCGCAGTAGTTCTCCTAGTGCTACCTTAGCCGATAGAGCGGAACGTAAGGTAGCTGAACTCAGGAGCCGGGCAACCCAACATTTGACCAAAGACATGATTTAGAGCTGATGCATATAATGCCAAAACTCGCGACGCCGAACACTCCCTAAGGTGTTTGGTCTTTATGAGTGCGGGCCAAACAGCACTCTTTATTGAAAAAGCCCCTAGTGTTCAGGTACGTGCAAAAATTCTGACGTGGCCACATGCCAAGACGCCAGCCTCCTCCTTGGTTATATTAGAAAGAAAAACCAGGGGATGTATAGCAACAAGAGACAGTAAAAAAGGTTTACGCAGGGTCTTAATCTAAAGAGAATCCTTTAGGACGGGTCCCTACTGCACGTCTGCGCCTGTGTCTCCGTTGTGCCGTATCCTGGACGGGCGCCGCACGACGTTCATCTGTAAAAGAGAGGAACTAAGTTGAAAACGGGTCGTGCAGAAAAAAATTTAAAATAAGCAAAGTATAAAGTAAGATATGTAAGTTTGAGCTTTATTGTCTCTTATTTGTGTATGCGTGGAGCCCCTTGTGCGGGGGTATATGGCTTCTAGGCCTGCATTAATGATGATTTTGCACCAAACTCGTCTATCCACGTTCGTGGTCTTTAAATGACCTATTTTGAAGTTTTTTGGCCGGTGAGGCCATTTTGCCGTAGGGCTGTTAAAGCGGCTGCACTACCCTCCGCTTGGGGGCGCACTTTAGTGCTTCCCCATCAAAGAGATGATGCCTCATGGACCGGGCATCTTAAGCGTAAGAGATGTATAATGTGGTATTGCGTTAAATCGAGTGAAAGCTTCACGTCCCAGTAGTGCTTGATAGCGATTTGAGAATGAGACGACATGGAAGGTCAGCTTTTCGCGGCGGAGGTTATCGGCAGAGCCGAATGTGACTATGAGCCGAAGAAAACCCATGCAATGGGTGTCCGGGCCAGGTATTACCCCTTGAAAGGAGGTTTTGCTGCGGCGGATTCTTGCTGGGTTTATCCCCATGTGCTGTATTGTATCCTGATATATCAGGTTTAGTCCACTGCCGCCGTCCATAAGGACATTTGAAAACTTAAGTCCGCCAATTATTGGATCAAGGACCCAGGCAGTCCATCCTACATTCCAGATATTCCTAGAATAATCTAGCTGATCGAATGTGATCGGTTTTGACAACCAGTGGCAGGATCCTTTGGAGATGGGCCGTGTGGTGCGTACCTTTACGGGCACCGCACGTTTTGTTATGTGAAGTGAGTTCACTATTTTTACTTCTTGTGGGAAGTTCTTTTGTTTCCTGGTGTTCTGCTGTTGGGGTTCGTCCTCGCCTTCGCTTGGTGTGTTGAGCCCCTTGTGTTCGGCATTGAGTCTGCCGGATTGTTTGAAGACCCAACAGTCTCTGTGGGTATGGTTAGCAGGCTTCCCAGGAGTACTGTGTATCTGACATATCCTGTCCAGGATTTTATTTATGTTGGATGGATCGTCCCTATTATTCTGGGGGGCGATTTTTCCTGATTTTGTCGTGAGCCGTTGAATCCGGCGTTGACTGCCGTGCTCTTCGGACTTTTGTCCTTAGTCCGGCGACGGTATTTGTTGCGTCGCGGTCTTCCGTTTTCATCCCTGGTTTCGGATGTACTTGGGTCGCTGGGGCTGCACCTTGCCAACCAGCTGTCCTCCCCTACACAAAAGCGGGTCATGAGGCTTGTTAGTGCGGCCATTGTTCTTGGCTTTTCTTGGCCGAGGTGTCTGGCGAGCCATTCGTCTCGGACGTTATGTCTAAAAGTTGCTAAGGCTTCGGCATCCGGACAGTCGACTATCTGGTTCTCTTTAGTGAGGAATCTATTCCAGAATTGCCGAGCTGATTCTCCGGGTTGTTGAGTTATGTAACTAAGGTCGTCTGCATCCGGGGGGCGGACATAGGTCCCTTGAAAGTTTGCTCGGAAAGCATCCTCGAGCTCTTCCCAGCTTCCAATTGAGTTTTCGGGAAGGCTTTTAAGCCAATGCCGGGCTGGCCCTTTAAGCTTAAGGGGTAGATATTATATGGCATGAAGATCATCTCCTCTAGCCATGTGAATGTGGAGGATATAATCCTCAATCTAGACTCCAGGGTCTGTTGTTCCATCGTATGCCTCTATGTTTACGTGTTTGAATCCCTCTGGGAATTCATAGTCTAGGACCTCATCGGTAAAACATAGGGGGTGTGCGGCACCCCTATATTTGGGTATGCCGAATTCTGATGATGGCTTTGTAGCGTTGCTTATGAGAGCTTGCTTTCTTGGCCCATAAATGGACCTGACTGGGCCATGATGCGAATCCTTAGGAGGGTCGCATGCCGATTTAGGTGCGGCGCCGCTTGTTGCCTTATGGGGTCCTCTATCCGATCGTGTGGCTTTTTCATTTTTTGAATACGAGGGCTCTGAGGCCTCTTTGTCGAATTCAGGCAGTAGCTTTCTTTTCAGATAGCTTTTAGTGCGGCGACTGTCGCTGTACTTATCTGTGGCATTGATTACCTTGCTCCATCTGATCCGGAGTGCATCTTCCGCTGTTTTTAGCTTCCACTTCTGCTTTTTTAGGCTGCGTGCAGTTGCAACGAGACTCTCATGGAGATTCTTCTGCTTCATCGGTTTATTTGGCGTGCGGTCGTTCGGAATGCCGTTTTCGCCGGGGGAGGGATCTTCGGTTTTTCTATCCGTGTTGCCCTGTTCGAACGGTTGCTCTAAGGCCTGTTCGTCGTCGACCGGCTTGTCCTGCTCTATGGCTAGGTTTTTGTCGAGGCGGGGCTTGGGCCAGCGTTTGTGCCGACGCCTTGATTGCGTTTTGGGGGGGTCGATCACTCGTCCTATCCCCTTTTTCTTCATTGTTGTTTCCCTTAGGGGTGTCCACCAGGTACACATCGTGAGATGGGGTGGCTGTCCAATGCCCTATGGGCATTGGTTCGTCGATGTCTCCTCCATCGTCATATATGCTGTTGATGTCCTCGGAGCCGAAGTCAGGCATGTCGGTTAGATCATCGACAGTGGCTACGAAGTGGGTGGTGGGTGGGTTTTCAATTTCCTCACCGTCTGTATCCCACCCTTGCTGACCGTAGTCCGGCCAGGGCTCTCCTGATAAAGAGAGAGACTTAAGAGAATTCAGGATGTCGCCGAAAGGCGAATCCTGAAAGATGTCCGCTGCGGTGAACTCCATTACCGGCGCCCACTCGGATTCGATTGGCAGGGGCACGGGGGGCTCGGAGTTCGGAGAGGAATCCGGCTCCTCAGAGTCACGGGTCATGCGGAGTGCGGGGCTGGAGTTCGGCTCGATCACCTCTGAGATCGCAGCCCCTGAGGCAGCGTCCAACCGCCGATCCTCGATCGGTGCAGTAGGTTCCGAATCAATGGTCGAAACCGATGCGTGTGCGGCCTCCAAGGCGCTGTTCGGCGGCAGAGCTATATCATGCCCATCGAGACAGTGCGCCATGCTAGGCTGTGGCTCGAATCCGTCGAAGATCAAGTATCCGCGGATGTCAGCCGTGTAGTTTAGGCTTCCAAACCTGACCTGATGGCCAGGGGCATAGCTTCCGATCTTCTCAAGGTGGCCAAGCAAATTGGCCCGCAATGCGAAGCCACCGAAGACGAAGATTTGTCCGGGGAGGAAAGTCTCATCCCGGACCGCATCGTTGTTGAAGATCGAAGGAGCCATCGGGCCTAAAGGCGACGACACAGAGGAACTCTCAATGAAAGCACCAATGTCGGTGTCAAAACCGGTGGATCTCGGGTATGGGGTCCCGAACTGTGCGTCTAGGCTGGATGGTAACAGGAGACTGGGGACACTTTGTTTTACCCAGGTTCGGGCCCTCTCAATGGAGTTTATCCCCTACTCCTGCTTGATTAATATTGATGATATGGGTAGTACAAGAGTAGATATACCACGAGATCAAGGAGGCTAAACCCTAGAAGCTAGCCTATGGTATGATTGTGTATGGATTTGATCCCCTATGGACTACAACCCTCCGTTTTATATAGACACCGGATAGGGTTAGGGTTACATAGAGTCGGTTACAATGGTAGGAGATCTTGAATATCGCATCGCCAAGCTTGCCTTCCACGCCAAGGAAAGTCCTAACCGGACACGGGACGAAGTCTTCAATCTTATATCTTCATAGTCCAGGAATCCGGCTGAAGGTATAGTCCGGCTATCCGAACACCCCCTAATCCAGGACTCCCTCAGTAGGCGACAGCGGCTGGCGGGGGCGACGGCGGCCGGCGGGGGAGGATCGACGCACGGGGGGAGGGGGTTGAGGGGGAGTGAGTGTGAGTGTGAGTGTGGATCGGATAGAGGAGAGCCTGGGGGGTGGGAGATAGCTTGTTTTAGCAGTAGCGCTCTAAAGGCAAAGGCGCTACTGCTAAACTACCTAGCAGTAGCGCGATCCGAATTAACGCGCTGCGGCTAGAACTAGCTTCGCGGCGGGGTCGTGGGAATTATAGCAGTAGCGCGGCTTAGAGGAGGCGCGCTACAGCTACGTTTATTTCATCAGCGAGTACTGTCAGAGCGCGCTACTGCTACATTGTAGCAGCGCCTTATTTTAAAACTCGCTGCTGGTAAGATCCTAGGTATAAGCTTTTCCCTAGTAGTGCACAGGTACCAATCTGAGGCTTTGGGACAAAGATTGGATACAAGAGATGAACTAGGGTTTGAGATGAGATGGTGCTGATGAAGATGTTGATGGAGATTGACCCCCTCCTGATGAGAGGATCGATGGTGATGCTTTCCCCCTCCCGGAGGGAAGTTTCCCCGGCAGAACAGCTCCGCCGGAGCCCTCGATTGGTTCTGCCAAGGTTCCGCCTTGTGATGGCAGAGTTTCGTCCCGTGAGTTAGCTTATGATTTTTTTCCTCCACGAAAGACCTCATATAGCAGAAGATGGGCATCGGAGGGCTTCCCGGGGGCCCACGAGGCAGGGGGCGCGCCCAGGGGGGTAGGGCGTGCCCCCCACCCTCATGGATGGTGGGTGGCCCCCCTCTGGTACTTCTTTCGCCCAATATTTTTTATGTATTCTGAAACTTGCTCCCGTGAAGTTTCAGGACTTTTGGAGTTGTGCAGAACAGGTCTCTAATATTTTCTCCTTTTCCAGCCCAGAATTCTAGCTGCTGGCATTCTCCCTCTTCATGTAAACCTTGTAAAATAAGAGAGAATAGGCATATAATAGCATCCCATAATGCAATAAATATCGATATAAAAGCATGATGCAAAATGGACGTATCAATGTTCCATTAAATCCAAGAGCGGTCGGGAACTTGACAAATTGTTGTCTTCTGTAGACGACAGTCACCATGACCGTAGTTGAAAGTACGGTCATAACCGGGGTTCTCAACCTTTGGGCAGTCTGGGATTTTTGGAAGTGGAACCCGGTGACGAGTGTACACATTCACATGTTCCCACTCGCAGTTGGACCCAATATAAACAACCCAATCTCCATTTGTGCCTGCCCAAGCCTTACCCTCAAGCGATGGCGTCTTAACATCACACGTATCATTGTCAAGCCGCACCAACTTGCACAAGGCGAGGCCTCCGTCGTCTGCGCGCCAGTGAGCAGGGTCACAGTGAAGAAGATAGGGGAGATCAAACCGCTCCTGGACCCTTGGGTTTGTTGTAATGATGTTATTAGTTGAGTCAAGAATGGTCTTGAACGAACCTGCCCTGCTAGCCGAGGTGATGACGTCTGAGTTCCTCCACCACGTCATCATTCAGATTGGGGCAAGATTAACGGGGTCATTTCTGGTCTGTTCCCTCCATGGAGAAGACGATCGAACAATGGCAGAAGGAAGGGTGAAGGAATATGGTGGAGGGAGGAAGAGCGTGCTACAGCAGGTCCAAATCGAGAGGGAAAGGTGAAGAGTCGGTGGACGGTTGCCACGGTACACGAAGAGGCGTCCTGTCCTACATAGACATCCGTTCGGAAATTATACAAAAGGACTAGCCGTCGTCTCACTGACATGTGGGAACGGGACCACATGTCAACGAATAGGCTAGTGGGGAGCGGACGGTTGCCACAAAGGTCACACACTGATGACAAGGTCGTCGGGTTAGACCTAGCGCCCGCACGGGATCGCATCTGTCCCCCACACAAGCCAAGCCACTTGGCACCCCCACATGCTTGGTCCGCCACGCTGCTAGGCCAACTCCAACGAGTGTTGCTCGGACGCGTGCTCGCCAGCCCCCTTTCCCTCGACGCCCCAGAGCTACCTAACCACGGCTACGTGTTTTGTGCACCCGGTGGCCGGATTTGGAGCAGATCTGGTCGGGCTTGAGATCGCCTAGTTGTGGGAGGCCGCATCGCGCCATGGACTGGCCGGGCACCGGGCCGAAAGCCCTGGCAAGGCCGCATGGCCGCATACATGTACTCACTCCTCCTCTAGCCGCTCGGATCTACACCGTCGGCGGTCCACCAGCAGATACATGAATGGTGGTCGGCCGGGCTCGGTGCTGGCCCAAAAGCTCGTCGGCGGACCATTGCCACTCATTACGTGCGATGACTGCCCAAAGAAGGTCTTGCGCCGCGTTTCTACAATGTCGGAACATCCCGGATGGGTGTTCATCAAGTTGTCAACCGATGGGGTATGTGCTACTTGAGCTTCGGTTGTGATCTCGAATTAGACTTGTTGTGCTAACTTAAAATTTTATTGTGTAGAATGGATGCAAGTTTTGGTATTGGGAAGAAGAGTACATCAATATATTGATAGAGTGCAATTTAGTAGATGTTATAGAATTTTTAGCTAGCATAGAGGCTAGAGATGAGACTAGTGCACTTGTTGATAGAATAGAGGCTAGACATGAGACTAGATGTGAGGAAGCAACGTCTACTTATTTACACTCGAAGAAGAAAGAAGCACGCAAGATCGAGCCTCCGCGGATCAACAATGAATGCATCGAGAAGGCACTAATCCAACTTACAGGAGCAACTATGGAAGTTGGATATCTTCTAAAATGTATTCTTGTGGTTCTTGTTTTCTTTGGTCTTACTTTTCTAGTCAAATTTTGGTGATGTATTTCCATGTACCAAAAATCAATGATGAAAAAAAGATATGTGTTTGCAAAGAAAAATGTACGTGGCCAGGATGCGTCCGCGCGTTGGGCGCACGGCCACCGCACCCGAGAAATGGCCCGGACATGACCCCATTGCCCTACCCAAACGGATAGAATCTAGGCAAAAAGGAGGTCTGTTTGGGGTCGTGCATTGGAGTTGGCCTTACAAGTGGGACCACAGTTGAGGAAACCGACTATCGGCAAACCCCCACCTCGCCCGCCGTGCGATGGCTGAGTTAGAGAAACAACGAGGTTGAAGAGATAGTTGTAGCACCGACTCCAAGAAATATGGTGTCAGATGGAAGTCGTGCTGGTGGCGTGTGACGTACTCCTGGACGTGAATGCTTGTTCTGGCCCATGCCACCCTACTAGTACTCCAAGTAGTAGTATATAATAGTAGTAGTATCGAGGATTTGAGGTGTTGGTTACATACAGCAAACACATTAATGTATGGCCCACCTCACACTATGGCCAAATTTCCCGGAGTCTGTGCATGGTTAAAAAGTGTTCTTTGTGAGGGTGGGTGGCTGGTCTCAAGTATAAAACTTGTTGTGTTACATACGTAGACGTAGAGATAGTGCAGCATGTTAAGCTAGTACAAATAGTGTACTATTATTGATTGGCCTCATCCGATAACCTGTTGCAATGCACGTACAATTATGTATTTGGAAAATATTTTTTTGCCTCGTCGCAGCACCCACTCAGAGAAGCGACTCGAAAGCCATTCATAAATTTAGTAAGTTTATCACAGGCATGTCATTTTTATTACATACAACAGGTCATCAACCCACAACGACCACGAGGATACATTATAAATACTAAAGTTTTCATCACACAACAAATAACAAGCAATGAAATGAACTTCAACTCAACCAATCCTTAGCGTTGGAAACGCTTGCTTTGAACCACAAGTGATTCTCTGGGAATGGCCAACTACTGTGAATCTCGAGACCAACATAGGACTGATCATCCAGGATGAAGCGGCCTACTATATCACGACCAGGGTAGGGAACCACCGCAATGTCTGAGGTATAGATACAGTTGCTTCTCATAAATTATAGTAATGTTGTGTCAACAGCAGTTGGATCGCCTTTCACCATCATTGGATAGTTTTGTCCAAGGAAGAGCGAGTTCTCTCCAAGACTATCAATACTGTACCAGGGAGAAGGTGTTGGCACTAGCACACTAGTATCCATCCTGAATACCATGCAATGGGTGTTGGAATAGGTCCGGAGAGTGCGACCATGGGAGACAACACCTGCTTCATTACTAGTAACATCAGCAGTGGGCTGTATATAGACAAGAAGGGGTGATCCATCGGAATAAGTTGCCAGGCGCCACTGAGTATATGGGCCCTCCTCGTCCTCATGCCCATGATCATCACCATAATTATCTCCCCCTTGGTTATAAAAATTTCAAGTATAGGTGGTGGAATGTTCATAGGACCTTGGAAACACAAGAATAAGGTTAATTAGTAAAGGTAAACTTGCTAACTCGCATGCATGTCGATGAAACAATTATAATTATGGTGGAAGACAAATGTACCGAAACTACAAGGATCCCATGCAAAAACAGTGCCACGAGTGATGGCAGCAAACACAAGATCCTCGTATTCAATTGCATCACAGTACACATCCGTATATAGAAACTGATTTTCGAGCAATATCCATCCAGTCGAACCACGAAGGACGGCAACAAGCTTGTCGAAGATAAAAACAACTCCATAGTTACTATAGTGCCAAGAGCGGTTGGGAACTCGACAAATTGCTATCTTCCATAGAAGATAGCAGTCACCATGATCGTATTTGAACGTGCATAGAATAGTGGTGTGCTCAACCTCTGGGCAGTCTAACATTTTTGGAAGTGGAACCCGGTGACGAGTGTACACATTTACAAGTTCTCACTCACAGTTTTACCCAATATAAACAACCCAATATCCATTTGCGCCTTCCCAAGTCTTGCCCTCAAGCGATGACATCTTAACATCATATGTATCATTATCATGCGCCATCAACTTGCACAAGGCGAGGCTTCCCTTGTCCCCGCACCAGTCAGCAGGGTCACGACAAAGAAGATAGGGGAGATCAAACCGCTCCTGGACCCTTGGGTTCCTTGTAATGATGTTATTAGTTGAGTCGAGAATGGTCTTGAACGAACTTGCCATGCTAGCCAAGGGGATGACGTCGCACGGATCAATGAGTTCCTCCACCACGTCATCTTTCAGATCAGGGCAAGAATAACGTGGTCGTTTCCGGCCTGTTCCCTCCATGGAGAAGACGATCGAACAATGGCCGAAGGAAAGGGTGAAGGCAAATGGAAGAGGGAGGAAGAGTGTGCGACAACAGTTCCAAATTGAGAGGGAAAGTCGAAGAGTTGGTGGACGGTTGCCATTTTGCCATGGTTCCTAAAGAGGCGCCCCGGCCTACACGTCCGTTCGGAAATTGTACAAAAGGAGTCGCCGTCGTCTCACTACCATGTTTGCATGGGACCACATGTCAACAAAACATGGTGTGTAATTTCTCGTGCAAAATGCGATCTGGCCGCGTTGGCCCGAGGTGCTGCATTAGTTATCAACCTTTATTTTTTTAACATACAATATGAGTGGATAGCTCCTATGGTCATCACACGTGAGCAGATATATAGGTGGGCTAGGTGGGCAGGCGGCAACAATCTAAGTGCTAAAAGAGTTGAACCAATGCTTGGTTTTGTTTGGATTTTCCAACTATGACCATTGGATAGTGTTGGTGTCAAAACAGGCGGATCTCGGCTACGGGGTCCCGAACTGTGCATCTAAGGAGGATGGTAACAGGAGGGCGGGGACACGATGTTTACCCAGGTTCAGGCCCTCTTGATGGAGGTAATACCCTACGTCCTACTCGATTGATATTAATGATATGAGTATTACAAGAGTTGATCTACCACGAGATCGTAGAGGCTAAACCCTAGAAGCTAGCATATGGTATGATTGTATGTTGTCCTACGACTAAAGCCTCCAGTTTATATAGACAGCGGAGCAGGCTAGGGTTACACGAAGTCGGTTACAAGGGAGGAGATCTACACATCTGTATGGCCAAACTTGCCTTCCACGCCAAGGAGAGTCCCATACGGACACGGGATGAAGTCTTCAATCTTGTATCTTCATAGTCCAACAGTCCGGCCAAAGGATATAGTCCGGCTGTCCGGAGACCCCCTAATCCAGGACTCCCTCGGTAGCCCACGAACCAGGATTCAATGACGATGAGTCCGGCGCGCAGATTGTCTTCAGCATTGCAAGGCGGGTTCTTCTCCAAATTCTGAATATATGCTGAGTAGTGTCCGACTCCCCATAAATGTTGCACTTCTTAGCTTCTGCGCCCAATAAGGGCTATCTTCCACATGTCGAGCGAATGCGAGGAGCCAGGGCATTTTTACATTCGCCACCTTAGCCATGTAAGTAAACTGTCTATTAAAGGGACAGGGATTCTTAGATCCAAACCACACCATCCTCCCACAGCGAATATCCATCCGAGCACGCTCGAAAAAATCCATTCCAACATGGCCGACCATCGCAGCTCCTCCTCCCGCTCTCGTAGCCCTAAGCCCGATGATTGGGAGAAGTGTTCTGTCCTGCACAGCCAATTAGTAGAGTTACAGACCCAAGGATTTCTCCCTCCAGCATATATGGTCCCCCGTTCGAGCCGGGCTCGCCACCTATAATGGCGGGGAGCAAGCGGAGAGCTTCCCCAATCCCTCCAAGGGGGAGCGGGTATGCCTTGTCCCTTATTTACTAAGGGGACTTGGATTTCCAATCCATCCATTCCTCCGCGGGCTCTTGGAGTTTTACGGCCTCCAATTGCATAATTTCACCCCCGCTTCCATATTACACATCGCTAGTTATGTTGCCCTTTGTGAGCTGTTTCTGGGCTGCGAAGCTCATTTCGAGCTGTGGAAGAGGCTATTCTGCCTTGTGCCCCGTACACAGGAGGGGTCAATATATCAAGTGGGCGGAGCCGAAATATGGCGCATCACCAGGACCGGATACCTATTCGGTACCCCGAAGAAGACGTCCGAAGACTGGCCTTCGGAGTGGTTTTACATGGAGGACGTCCCCCTTCCAGATCCTATTCGGAGGGGACTTCCCAAGTTTTACAATGCCCCTTTGAAGAAACGCCGAAGCTGGCGCCCACAGAGCCCTCAGGAGGAAGGTAACGGAGAAGTCCTTTACCTGATGGGCCGGATAAAAGCGCTTGCTCAATCAGGATTGACAATAATCGAGGTTATGTCAATATGTATAATGCGGGGGGTGCAACCACTTCAATATCGAGGGCACCCCATGTGGCGCTCTAACGAGGAAGATGATGCCACCCATTGCAGGCGTAAGGGACCGGACTCCATTGCTGTTCTAGCAAAAATTCTGTCCGAGTTGTTCAAGGGAGAGGAAGAGGAGTTCATCCGTATTAAGCCACGGGATGGATTCTCCATGTACAACCCTCCAAGCTGGGTGAGCTGTCACTTTTTACTCCCAACCTTCCCGCATTCTTCGTCATAAATACTCACTTTGCCGTTTCATGGCAGGAACTGCGAAAAGCTGTAAGGGAGGTCAACAGCCCACCTCCACAACTGGAGGACCCTGACCGGGCCCTCGGTCCCGGACTCGAAGAGGATCCAGACATATTTGTGGAGCTGATCGACAGGACATTCTATCAATTGAGTTGCGATGATGCCATGGTGGCCATCATAGCCGACTATCCTGGGCTACTCCCTGTATCGCATGTAAGAAAAACCAGAGTCCCAACTTCCGAGAAGGATCCCCTTTTATGCACTTCACCTACCGTACACATATGGTGTTTTACAGGGAAGGCCCTCGGGACGCCATGCCGAACCCGCAGTGACTCGCCAACGAGGGACACCGAAGCCGGGTAGGCAAAAAAGGAAGGCGGTCAGGACTGAGACGCCGGCGCAGAGGTATGATATAGAACCTCGCTCCGTGGTTGTCGTCTTTCTTAAAATATAACGACGTCCATGTTTCCTGGTAAGAAAAACGCTCGTCGGACTATATCCGGAGAGGTTGCCGATCACGCCTCCACCAGTCAGGCTGCAGGGCCGAACATAGAGGCGGCAGCTAACACGGGGCGAACGCCGGATGCTCCTCCTACAGAGGATGCGGATAGACTATGCGCTACAAATTCCAAAGTGGAGAGCGCCATGAATCACAGGCGTCGTTGGGCCGTACTCCGTGACGCTTGTTTCTTCCAAGAGGCGTTCGATGCCTTCAACTGACGAGACGCGTACATCTGTGCTGCTAAAAAAGGTCTTGCCAGAGCCATGGACCAGTATGTAAAGTATATACGGGTAAGAAAATCTGACAATTATATATATCAGTAGCCCCTGAGACTTGAAACAGTTGATACAACTGATTTAAGGATCATTATTTGTGCAGGTTCTTACAGAGAAGAATACCCAATTGTCTCAAGGGCTGGAAGAGTGCAAAGCCCAGCTACGGGCCGCGGTGGCCGCGTTGAAGGAGTCCGAGAAGGCCCCCTCTGGTAACACTTGTTTCCATTGCAAAGAATGGCAGGTACTAGATAGTATACGACATGCATGCAAATCTAACAATAGATGTTGCAGATGACCCCGGAGTGAATCCGGAGGCCGTGCCGGAGGATGCACAATGTGCTAATCGACAGCTAAATGCTGGCGAGCGCGTGCTTACGCGGGTCAGGCAGGAGAAAAATAATCTCCAGGACGCCAATATCCGGCTGGACGTGGAACTGAAAGATGTCCGAGCCCAGCTTGCGGACTCCATGAAGGAGAATAAGCGGCTTCGACGTGGCATTTTTAGTAAGTGCTTGAACGAACTTTTGAAGGAGTTCGGCGAAAAAGCCAGCTAACAAAGTTATGTACGCAGGTATGCTGACGGGTCTTCCCGCGGAGGAGATGCCCGGGTCTGCGGGTGATCTTCTATTAGAGCTCTCACAACTGCACGAACAAGTTCGGCAGGTGATGCAGGGTATTGCCCAAGCCGTGTGGCCATCCGCCTCCCCGCCAGGAGGCATGGGGCAGCTTATAGAGAAGCTCAAGGGAGCGCGGCGGCGCTTCCGATTATGGAAGATATCAGCCTGCCAACAAGGTGCAGGGGAAGCCTGGGCCATGGTGAAGACGTGATATACCAAAGCGGACCCAAACCACATGGCCGAGGTCGGACCTGTGGGGCCCGATGGGAAAGAGATCCCCGTCAGTTTGGTGTATGACCAAGTAGAATTAGCCACAAAGTATTCCCAACAGGATTGTAGGCTAGACAGCCTGTTGGATGGTATAGAAGAAGAATTTAGTCAGTCTAAGTGACTGTGTACTTTAAGTGACATATATAATGTCCCTAGACGGATTGTAAATCATTTGTCATGGCGGACCTTTTCGCTTCGACCTCTGGACCCAATAGTCCGGAGTGTATCCGAATACCCGCTCGGTTATGTAAAAACCGGGGTATGCATGGAAACCAGGCGTAGGGGTCATAAGTGCTTGAACAGACAAGTACCCAACTAGCTATGTTATATTACATGGATAGTAAGAAACATCTTCTAGGGAGAATAGTTCCATTAAGGGTTCCTTTCCCTGGGTACGCATGCCCTAATATGCATGTCCGAACTGCGAAAAGAGACGCAGGCTATAACATCTGGGGGCATGTATCAAAATAAATAAAAGTCATCTTTTGTTCACCGACCGAATATTCCCTTAAGAACGCTAGCTTTCGGCTTCACCCAATTTGAGGTACACATCTGGCTGACCCGGCAGTAACAATCACAGAGGTGCTCCCCTTATGCCCTAGCCGAATTAACGGGAATGTAGGGCATAAATACAAGAGCCAGGCATCCTAGCTTGGCCAAAACTTAAGTCATATCGATGCATATAATGGCAAAGAAAAGGTACATGTGGAAGAATAACACATGTGTGGGGCATAAAGCCCAGAAAAATAGTTATATTAATCTTATGTATAAGAAGCCCCCAGGTATAATGAGCGCGGTTAGCGCGTCAAGATTGTGTAACCAAGACACAAGTTAGCCTTTTAAGGCCTTGAGGAAGAAAAAAGAAGAGAGAAAGAGAGAAAAGACAGATAATTGATACGCAAAAAATTGATGGGGGTATGGAGGCGAACATAGAGTCCGGCACTAGGCGTAGAATCTTCGGAGTCTGGCTGCGTTCCATGGGTTTGGCTCGAGTTGATTGTCCGATGCATCCCGTAGATGGTACGCTCCACCGGTCAGAACCTGGTCAATAATGAAGGGACCTTCCCATTTGGGCTTGAGCTTGTTCTTTTTCTTCTCCGGCAGCCGTAGAACTAGTTCGCCAACGTTATAAGTTTTGGCCCATACTTCTCTGCTTTGATACCTTTGAGCCTGTTGCTGATAGAATGCGGAACGGGCTTTTGCTATGTCGCGCTCCTCCTCCAGGGCGTCCAAACTGTCATGCCGATCGATCTCGGCCTCTTTTTCTTCGTACATGCGCACTCGAGGTGAGTCATGAATTATGTCGCAGGGCAGAACCGCCTCTGCGCCGTATACCATAAAGAACGGTGTGTATCTGGTAGTGCGATTCGGCGTGGTCCGCAGCCCCCATAGTACGGAGTCGAGCTCCTCTACCCAGTGCTTGTTTGATTCCTTTAGGGACCGCACTAATCTGGGTTTGATTCCGCTCATGATAAGACCATTTGCTCGCTCGACTTGACCGTTAGTTTGCGGGTGATAGACAGAAGCATAATCGAGCTTGATGCACATGTTGCTGCACCAAAGTTTCACCTCATCGGCTGTAAAGTCCGTGCCGTTGTCAGTGATGATGCTGTGGGGGATGCCATAACGGTGTACAACCCCAGATATGAAGTCTATCACTGGTCCGGATTCAGCCGTTTTGACGGGTTTGGCTTCTATTCATTTGGTGAATTTATCCACCATGACCAGTAAGTATTTTTTCTTATGGGTTCCCCCTTTGAGGGGCCGACCATATCAAGCCCCCAGACCGCAAAGGGCCAAGTAATGGGGATTGTTTGGAGAGCGGTAGGTGGCATATGGCTTTGGTTTGCAAAAAGCTGGCAACCGACGCAATGTTGGACCAGATACTGTACATCTGCTTGGGCCGCCGGCCAATAAAAACCTATACGGAAGGCCTTGCTTACAAGGGCCCAGGCTGCGGCGTGGTGGCCGCTGAGTCCAGCATGGATTTCTGCCAAAAGCTTCCACCCTTCCTCTTCGGAGATGCACCTTTGAAAGACGCTGGTAGTGCTTTTCTTATAAAGCTCTCCCTCGTGGACCTTGTAGGCTTTAGATCGCCGTACTATGCAGCGTGCCTCATTTTGGTCCTCGAGTAGTTCCTGCCTGGTTAGGTAGGCCAGGAATGGTTCCATCCACGAGGCGATGACGGCCATTATCACATGGGATGAAGGTGTTATTTTGATGGAAGAGCCTCCGATTGTGTCAGAGTGTTCGGTATTTCGTGTTGTGGCCGGGTCCGGAATATTGTTACTGGTGTCCCCTTCCCATACCACGGATGGCTTAAACAGCCTTTCCAAGAAGATGTTAGGTGGGACAGGATCGCGCTTAGCGCCGATACGGGCGAGGATATCCGCCGCCTGATTGTTCTCCCGAGCCACATGGTGGAATTCAAGCCCCTCGAACCGAGCTGACATTTTGAGGATGGCGTTGCGATATTCCGCCATTTTTGGATCCTTGGCATCGAAGTCTCCATTTATTTGAGATATTGCGAGGTTCGAGTCCCCACGCACCTCCAGGCATTGAATGCCCATGGAAACTGCCATCCGGAGACCGTGTAATAGGGCCTCATATTCGGCTGCGTTGTTGGAGTCTGTGTATAGTATTTGGAGTACGTATTGGACTCTATCTCCGGTGGGGAACGTCAAGATGACGCCAGCCCCCAGACTAGCTAGCATTTTAGAGCCGTCAAAGTGCATGATCCAATTGGAGTACGCGTCGTACTCTTTAAGGAGTTCGGCTTCTGTCCACTCGGCGACGAAATCGGCCAGTACTTGCGACTTAATGGCTCGCCGTGGTCTATATGTTATGTCGAACGGGAGGAGCTCGATAGCCCATTTGGCAATCCGGACCATCGCATCGCGGTTGTTTATTATGTCGTTGAGTGGTACTTCTAAGGCCACCGTAATTGAACACTCTTGAAAGTAGGGTCATAATTTCCGGGATGCCATGAATACCGCGTATGCTATCTTTTGATAATGTGGGTACCGTGATTTGCATGGAGTGAGGACATTGGATACATAATATACCAGCTTTTGAAGTGGGAATTTATGTCCGTCCGTCTCTCGTTCGATGACGAGCACTGCGCTTACAACTTGGTGAGTTGCCGCTATATATAACATCATTGGTTCGCCGACATTTGGTGCGGCCAAGATTGGGTTGGTGGCCAGAATGGCTTTTATTTCTTCCAATCTGGCCATGGTTGCGTTCGTCCACTCAAAGTGTTCGGTGCGCCGAAGAAGGCGATAAAGGGGGAGTGCCTTTTCTACTAATCGGGAGATAAAGCGGCTTAAGGCCGCCACACATCCAGTTAACTTCTGGATTTGCTTGAGGTCAGTTGGGATATCCAACTGCGACAGAGCTCGGATTTTAGCCGGATTTGCTACAATTCCTCTACTGGAGACGATGAAGCCCAGGAGCTTTCCGGCGGGTACGCCGAAAACGCATTTTTCCGTATTGAGCTTAATGTCTTATGTTCGGAGATTGTCGAACGTGAGCCTCAAGTCGTCTATTAAGGAGTCGACGTGTCTGGTTTAACGACCACATCGTCTATGTATGCCTCCACTGTTTTGCCGATCTGCTTTTCCAGACATGTCTGAATCATGCGCTGATACATTGCGCCGGCATTTTTGAGCCCGAAGGGCATTGTGTTAAAATAGAAGGGGACGTATGGAGTGATAAATGCCGTTGCGGCTTGATCGGACTCCGCCATCTTAATTTGGTGGTAACCGGAGTATGCGTCGAGGAAGCACAATGAGTCGTATCTTGCAGTGGCGTCGATAATTTGATCGATGCGAGGGAGGGGGAAGGGATCCTTTGGCCAAGCCTTATTAAGGTCCTTAAAGTCGACGCATAGGCGCCAGGATTTGTCCTTCTTTGGTACCATCACCAGATTTGCTAGCCAGTCCGGATGCTTTATTTCTCTAATGAATCCGGCCTCCAGTAACTTGGCTAGCTCTTCTCACATGGCTTGTCGCTTAGGTTCGGAGAAACACCGAAGAGTCTGCTTGACTACCTTGAATCCCTTTAGAATGTTAAGGCTATGCTTGGCCAGCCTGCGTGGGATTCCTGGCATGTCTGAAGGATGCCAGGCGAATATGTCCCAATTCTCGCGCAGGAACTCTCGTAGTGCGGCGTCTACAGCGCGGTTTAACTGTGCCCCGATGGATGCTATTTTTTGGGGTCCGTTGGATGGACTTGGAATTTGACTATTTCATCTGCTGGTTTAAAAGAGGTGGACTTGGATCTTTTGTCGAGTATCACGTCGTCCCTGTCCACTGTGGAGCACAGCACGGTTAATTCCTCAGCCACAAGGGCTTCGGATAATGCCTCAAGGGTCAGTGCGGCTGTTTTGTTCTCGGCGTGGAGTGCTATGTCCAGATCACTAGTTAGAGTGATGATTCCATTGGGCCCGGGCATTTTGAGCTTCATGTACTCGTAATGGGGTATGGCTTGGAAGATCGTGAATGCCTCCCGCCCTAGAAGGGCGTGGTATCCGCTGCTGAACTGGGCCACTTGGAATGTAATTTCTTTGGACCTGTAATTCTCCAGAGTGCCGAATACCACATCTAGTGTTATTTTCCCAGCACAACGTGCCTCCCGACTGGGGATGATTTCTCGGAAGGTCGTGCTGCTTTGCTCAATGCGGTTTCTGTCTATTTCGATTTTTGAAGAGTCTCCTCATAAATGAGGTTTAATCCGCTGCCGCCGTCCATGAGCACTTTAGTAAGCCGAAAGTCGTCCACAATTGGACTAAGGACCAAGGCGGCCGGTGCTCAGGCTGTTCGGAATTTAGGTTCGTCACTGTCATAGAAGGTGATAGCCATGTCCCTCCATGGATTTATTGCTGCCACATGGCAGACTTCAGCAAGGCTGCGGAGTGCTCGCTTACGCCTATTATTTGAGGCGAAGGTCTCGAAGACTGTTGATACTGTATTGTTATCCACGGGATGGTGCTCTGCGGTGTTTTGGATGAGATCCTCACCGCTCTTGGCCACCTGCCGGAGTACCCAACATGCTCTAAGGCTGTGTGTTGGTATGGTATCCGCTGTACTATGAATTTTGCAGGCCCGTTAAGCCATCCCTCCAATACGGTTCCACGCCCTGTAGTGGGCTTTTGATTCTTTGTAATTGAGTCGGGCGACTTGTGAGAGTGCACACTTTTAGTTCGGACTAGGGTTTTTGTCAGAGCCGGATTATCCCAAAATTTTGTTTGGGTTTTCTAGGCGCTTTCCATCGCACAGTACTTCCATACTATGGCCACCAAGTCAGCAAAGTATGCTATGTCATGGCGACTTATGGCGTTGAGGACTCCCTTGTCCGTGCAATTGTTTCAAAAGAACGAAATTGCGTCTTCCTCGCGACAGTCCTTAATCTTGTTCATTACAAGGAGGAATCTGGCCCAATAGTGATGTACTGTCTCTTGGGGCTCTTGCCTAATGTGGGAAAGATCGTTTATATCTGGGTGGGTGGGTGGATTTAAGTCCAGACCTTGACCCAATCTGAGACCCCGGGGCGGGGGAGTTTCCGATCTTGGAAGTTCGGGCTCCGGGATGTTGCCCCGCAGGCTCGGCATGCAGCCTGATTCTAGGTTCAGGGTTAGGGCGATGTCCTCCCATGGGAGGGTATCCGGCTCAGAGAGCTCGGGAATCCGGACATAGTTCATCCTCAGGATAGAGGGAGAATCGCCGCATTGCTCCTCCACCACCGCTATCTGATGGGTGACCGGCGGAGAGTTAATCTCCCTTTGGTCGGGTTTAAGCGCAATCCGATCGTAGTCCGTAGCGACTCCCAGAGCGGCGATGCAATCAAAGAGCTCGTTCAAAGAGGCGATCTCCATTGGATCCATCTGCTCAGTGAATTTCGAGCCGATGTGGAGGCTATTTTCGATGACCCGAGAAGTCATCGTCGGCGCAACGGTCGAGCAGGCGGTCATGATGAAGCCACCTAGTCGGAGAGTTTGGCCTACAGCCAGGGCTCCCCTAGAGGTGATGTTGTTCTTGACAACGAGACGAGCCATCCCTCCTTATGATGACGACACAGTGCAACTCTCAATGAAAGCACCAATGTCGGTGTCAAAACCGGCGGATCTCGGGTAGGGGGTCCCGAACTGTGTGTCTAAGGCAGATGGTAACAGGAGGCGGGGGACACGATGTTTACCTAGGTTCGGGCCCTCTTGATGGAGGTAATACTCTACGTCCTACTCGATTGATCTTGATGATATGAGTATTACAAGAGTTGATCTACCATGAGATCGTAGAGGCTAAACCCTAGAAGCTAGCCTATGGTATGATTGTATGTTGTCCTACGGACTAAACCCTCCGGTTTATATAGACACCGGAGGGTGCTAGGGTTACACAGAGTCGGTTACAAGGGAGGAGATCTACACATCTGTATCGCCAAACTTGCCTTCCACGCCAAGGAGAGTCCCATCCGGACACGGGACGAAGTCTTCAATCTTGTATCTTCATAGTCCAACAGTCCGGCCAAAGGATATAGTCCGGCTGTCCGGAGACCCCCTAATTCAGAACTCCCTCGGATAGAGTGAATCAATGGCTTACGTTCAAAGTTATTCTCATACTATAGAATGGTATAGGAACATGGAGAGATTTGGTTGATTTTATATTGCTGAATAATATAAAATATTATGATCACAGACGCTCCACCGCGAGGTTTGTTGCTCCTTCTCGGTCGTCGAGAATCTATATTCTTCTACTCTTTCGTTTAAGACATGAGCTTTGTTCATCCTTTTACCGACACGCGGGACATCTATATGCCTCCATTTTAAAAATCATACTATATGCCTCCATGACACACGGGACATCTAGCATCAAGGTGGCATGTCTCTAGTCCTATAAAAAACTGAGTTAGTGGTGATGATGTGTCTACCATCTATACTTTTTTGCGGATGCCATCTATACTTTTCGACCATTGGATCTGTATCCGACGCATGGGAGACAGCCCTAATTCACATTTGCAAAAGAGCCCTTGTCCTCTATGTCCTGCTCCATTGATCCCCACCTCACCCAACCAGGAAACTAGAGGCATTCGATCCTTCTCGATGAGGGGAGAACACAGTGGAACCGAACTGGCCAACTGCCGCTGTCGCTCACACGCTGCCTGCGCCGGCCGCTCTCCCAATTCCTCTTCGGCAGCAGCCTCACCACTCACTGCCACCTCCACCTCCTCCTTCCCCCTCCTGCCTGTTATGTCCTCTTGCCCCCTACCCTGTCTCCTTCGATGCCAATGTCGGCATGTACGCCACCGGCTCCGTCTGTTCCTGAGGTCTGCGACGCCTCTTCTGTCTCCTTTGATGCAGAAGCCCCTCCGCCTGCCATCTCCCCCTACCGCTCTCCTTCGATGCCGATGTCAGCATGTACGCCGCTGGCGCCGTCTGTTCCTGAGGTCCGCGACACCTCTTCTGTCTCCTTCTTTGATGCGGAAGCCCCTCCGCCCGCCATCTCCCCCTACCGCATCTCATCCGGTGCCGACATCGGCAAGTATGTCACCGGCATCGTCCGCCCCCTGATTCAGCAATGGCTCTCATGCAGCAGCGCCGGCGCCCACCAGCTTCACCTCCTTCCCATCGACGCGCTCCATGTCCGTCTAATTCGAGTATGAGCTGCTCCCCAGGACCTCTATGCCGTTTGAAACTGGAGCACTACCCATGAGCTCCACAGTCCAGACCCGCATCCTCCTCCTTCCGTCTTGGAGATGGTAAATCTGGTGTGAAAATTGACATGAAGGTACTGTGCTCTGATGGTCCCTCTCCTTCCCAGTCCCAAGTCAAAAACTTCCGTCACCCAAAAGTTCAAATTGACACGATTATCTTGAACTGACTAGAAACCACTCATGTCATGTAGCCGAATATGGGAGTCACGCTGCTCAAACTACATCCCCAAGAAGCCACATAATCTTCAGCTCGAACGGAGTGTGAGGAGGCGTGAGTCACTGTCATTCTCCATCCAATCTACTTTTTCAAGGACCATGTTTGGGTGTGGACGAATAGTAGAATCTTCTCTACTTCTAATGAACCCCTTGCTTCATCTCTGTTATACAATCCTTGTGCAATTTGATACTCCCTCCGTCCCATAATAAGTGTCTCAACTTTGTACTAACTACAAAGTTAAGTTGTACTAGAGTTGAGACACTTATTTTGAGACGGAGAGAGTATGTGATTATGGTAACAGATGGAACTTCCTTATATTGTATCCATAAGCAGTATCCACTGTAACAATGTTTGATTTCAATTTATTATCCAAAATCATCTTGTGGAGTGAAATTTTGAGTATTGAAAATGTTGGTGTATACCTCTCTCAATCGGTATTTTCACACGAGCAGCTCTATGTTTCTCTTTCTAGAGCTACCATTAGAAGTGTAATATAAAGAGTCTTACTGTCCCGAATAAGCAAAAGGAAGGCCACTCCAACTCCATTACAAAATTTACAAAGAAATTGTCTGCAAAAATGTTCTCAGTGTGCAGTCCAAGGTACGAATCAAGTACAGTTTGGTGGCTGTAAAAATTCGATATATCTAACTAGGGTCAGTCATGTAAAATTGCTTCCCATGTATAGTTCTGAAGTTTGTGCAGAAGGCTTTCAGGGAAATAACTTAGATACTTACTTTAGTGTTTATGATATTTTTGTAAAAAAATTGTATACGTGTGTTTGAATTGTTTTTTGGTAATTTCTCTTTCTTACTCCCTCTACTATTTTTTTTGGATGACACCTATAACAGGTCTCTTTGTCATCGACGCGTCTCCTTTGTTTGGTAGCTCCACATCCAAATTTCAGGTCAGACCCCAAATATTTATTTCCTTGTTGTGTGTGATCGGCATCTTTTTCTGGCAGAAACCTGGTTGATGTAAGAAAGTTACAAGAGGTCCAGTAAAATTTTTATGTACGTGTATGTTCATTCTGTTTCTTTGCTTGGTACAAAATATATTGCAAGGGATGTTCATTTTTGCTTCGTTTAAATATTGCACTCCCGGCAAAGTTTATTTTAGGATCCAATAAAGATACTGGGGTGTGTTTCTATTTATCTAAAATAGAATCAATTCTTCGCAATATCTCACATGTCACTGTGTTAGACTTTTGTACATATACACATCAGCGCTTCCATATTTTAGAAAGAAATGTCGCGGTGGACGACAATGGGCCTGTTTGGATGGAGGACACACAGGCATCTCCTTACATAGGCAGCAATCACAGCCTCAAGCTTGAGAAATCCACCACCTATGATTCCTGCCTGAGTCAGGCAGCTTTCTCTGGAAGCAAACCAAACAAGCCCAATATCTTCTCATCTCGCTCGGGGTGTGTTGCCACGTTTCACAATGCATACGCATATGTTGACAACTGAGGAACTACTCGGATGCCATTGTGCCAGACTTTTGTTTGTACCCATATAGCAGTTCCATTTTATACGAAAAAGTGCATGGATGACGATAGACTATGCATAACTTGCTTGGATGTGTTGCCATGTTGCACAGTGCATATGCACGTGTCAACAAAACTCTTCCCAATGCATAACCGATGGACGCGTCGGTCTTTTTTCCATGCACGCAAGCTTATCCGGCGAAAGCACCGCAAAACGCTGTCCCGTTGAAACTTCCAATAGCAACACTGACACGGCACCGCGGGACCTCTATAAAACCGAGGTACCCCTGTTGATCTCTTCCAACAATCGAAGCCCTCAATCGACATCGACTTTCATCCACAACTACAATGAGGATTAGGCAAGTGTTGCGCACGGCTGTTACCCTTATGCTGGTGATATCCTCATCCGGTATGTTTCTCACAAAGAATCAAATTAATTTGTTGCTCTTGCACATGGTACCATCGTGCGTTTCCAAAATACTCTTCTTATGCGCGATTATGCCTGTTCACTTTCAGGCATGGCGACGCAACCAGTTCAGAGACGAACCACGAGACGAATTCGGCCATCCGGGACGGGTCATGCGGTGCTAACCAGTGCACGGCGTACTGCCAAAGCAAGTAGCAAGGGGCAGGCACGTGTTTTCCGAAGGGATGGAAGTGCTCGCTCTTCAAGGATATTCATCCCCCGAGGAACTAGATATAGCTAGTTGCATCGCATACCATGTATAAAGTTTTTTCGTGCAAGAATTCCAACTAAATAAATAAGGAAAAATGTTTCCTTTTGGAAAATCAAATTAATTTGTTGCTCTTGCACATGGTACCATCGCTGTATTTTTGTGGCGTAATTGTAGAAGTGGCCATGCATCCTGTGAGTTTCACCGATTATCTCCTTTCCGTTTTCCAGCAATAACCTCCCTAGTCTCTTCCCAGCCCATCGGATCTGGCTCAGCCACATACTCCTCCCTGCCGTCCTCCACCCACCATGCTTTCCTTCCATCTGGTCCAGTGGCGGAGCTAGAGAAGAAATGGTGGAGGGGCAGAAGGCAAATACAGCAATCTTGAGGGGGCCAAAGACTATGCTTTTTCTAATTAAGAACTTCCAAAAAAAATCTTCAGACATTGTGTGAAGGTTTGGGGGGTCATGGCACCTCCAGGAATACATGTAGCTCCGCCGGTGATCTGGTCCCTCCACCACGATCTCCTTCCGCCTGGTCCCAATGGCATGCTCTCCTTCCGCCTGGTCCCCATGGCACACTCTCCTTCAACACTTCCTAACACTAGATGACCAGTTGCGTCAATGGCGCAAAGGCCGAAAGCAAGCCATGTATTGAAAGACTGTACATTAATATTATTCGGGCACATATTGAAATGATAAACATTAGACAGAGTGATCGCTGCATGTTTGACCATGGCGCAAAAAGCGAGAGCGAGCCAAGCATTCAAAGCATGTATATGAGATTGATTTAGAATCAACTTAAAGATACTTATATTCCATTACATGAAAGCTTGATGCTTAAAAGAAAATAATCAGATCATTTAGCACACATTGGCTTTAAAAGACAAGCTATATTAGCATAGATGGAGGCCGAGAGCAAGCCATGTATTAAAAGAGTGTACATTGAAGATGACTTTATCATCTAAGCAGTACTTAATGGTGGGTTTGTTTGGTGGACTGTCATTGCACAAAGCACGAATGCGTTCCATACCATCGTCCAATCCCCAGTAATACTTATTTATTTCCTATAGAATGTCCTATGATTGTAAAGTTGTATCGTCAAGACAATCTCCAACATATCTTATCTATTGTAGGGTATGGTTCAGATCTAAAGAAAAACAACAGAGAAGAAACGCCTACAGAAGAGTTCAGATAGTTACATAACACCTCAGTACCTTGCTGGGCATTCCAGTGTTCTATGCAAACACACTAATAAACAAAATGTTCAGTGAAAGATGCGAGCCACTTTGCTAAAAACATAGTCATTGAATGGAGTAGCAACCAATCCTTTTAGTCTGCTAGTAGATATGCGTCAACAATTATGATTCTTTTTGTACATCTCCCTTTGAAGCATTAGCACAAGATTGAGAAATAGAACCATATTTTCTCAGCGCTTTGAACCCTGGTTTCAGAATGATTCTCCAAATACAAATGTCTGGAGACAACAACAGAATGAACACAAAACGGTTCAGTACTAATGGAGGGTTCTTTACTTAAATCAGGACAAATCCAAATCAAATATACAAAGATAATACAAAGACCAAACTCTGCGGCTATTGTTTCAATGCACAGTAAGCCGTATCTTCTATAAATAGTGTCCCGATACAATTGGTAACGAACAATTTGGTTCTAAGTACACAAGTAAAGGAAAAGGCAACATTCTTATTTTTGAGATATTAACAATAGTTTCTACAAAAGACTTATATATACCAAAGTACAGGAGGTACCTAGTTTCTACAAAAGGCTAGAGGAACTACATCTTCGGAAAAAAAAGCTAGAGGAACTAAAGCACAACTATCCATTGCTGCAAAGTAGAAATTAGAGATATAAAAATATTATTCTTTGGGTGGAATATTAATCAAAGCAGCAATATGCAAAAGTAAATAAAAAAATACTGGGATCATTTGCAATAACAATGTTACTAATTAGAGAGATTAATTATACTGCAAATGGATAACTAATATTAATTATCGAAAGAAGCAAATCTTTGATGCACCGTATGTAGTCCGCTTTGAAATCTGTAAAAAGACTTGTATTTAGGAACGGAACGGAGGGAGTAGATGTTTAGGTATGATGTTCATACATGGCCCTATATATTACATTGATGGTAGGTTCATATTGCAAAATAAAGGCATGAGATCAGTTCATGATATAAGCGAAGGTACATAGGCAGAGATGTGCCATTGAAATAGCTTTGGTCACCCAGCTTATGGTAACTAAGATCAGGTAGAGTCATTGCTGCCTATGTCATCGGTATCGAAATTGACCTCATTGTGGAGAAGGAAAACACAGGAAAAATAGAGGGCATTCAAACAAAGAAGAAGAATAGAAGTGTGCTCTTACATAAGTAGAACCCACAATATAACTATACCGAAAGAGGGCATATAAGTGTTGAAGAAAATATACGACGATCAACAAGCATACAGGGAAATGCTGGTAAAGAACATGCCATTGATGGTAGGTTCAATACATAGCAAATGCACATATTACAGTGGATAGAGAAAGTTATCTAAGCAACTAACTAACACAAGTGATGCATGAAGTTTTTAGAGCGGGCAGAATACATAGAGTTTGTTTGGTTTGAGACTAAATTTGCCAAAGCTTGCCACACCTAAGGTTAGGCAAATTTGACCAACTTAGGTGTGTGTTTGGTTCAAGCCACATCTTAGGCAAGCCACACTATGGTCCCACATCACATACACACAACAAGTGTGGCAAGATTCCTTTAGGCTTGCCAACTTGTGGCTCTCATTTTGCAGAACTAACCTTAGGCAAGTTTGACAACATTGTATGGCAAAGTGTGACATTCCTAGGCCTAGAACCAAACAACCCCATAGTGTTCACAATATACTGGGCTAGAGCATAACAGAGTGTCTTAACATTAATTTACTGGCTCTGGCAATCACATATAGTTAGTGTAGCCATCGCCCATGTCATCATCAGAACCTTCACACAGCGAGAGACATGTAGTGAAGTGCAGCCAAAGTATCATGAATCTTCAGGAAACGTTTTAGATGCGATGCAATCTACCTGATATGGTTACCTTGGTTAAACATGATAGATGAAAAACCTCTAACCACTAATCATTGGCAGCATGCTAGTATTTCTCAGCTCAAATATTCCACGCTCTTGATTGATGTTCTGATCACAACCAGTGTCTTTGACTGAACGATTAATGTTTAGGAACCACTACTAATATAATCTCTCAGCCAAAGCTTTGACAATACCATCTGAAGAGTCCAAGGAGTGCTTGAGCAGAACTATTTAGTCACACATTCAATATCATTTATCATTAAAGGTAGCAAGGAATAACCATTTTTTAAACTTCACCAGGTACCACAAAATTCAGAGTAGTTCAGTGAGAGATAAATAGATTATCATCTCTACCTTTTTTGTACAAAGCAAAGTTGGCCATTTTTCCATGTTCCTGAAATTCTTTTCACAAAAAGATTAACCCCAAAGATTGAAGAATCTGGCTAAGGTTCGAAGAGTGGTTATGTATCCCAAAAAATGTTTATGCATATCTCCCACTCTTAGTTTGATTAAAGATGTATACATCTGTTGAGTGCAAAGCTCCTTCAGAGACATACAGTTCACTGGATAATCATCAGATCCCTTGTCCCTCCAGAGAATAATTGTGTTGTCTTGTTTTGGGAATGCCATGGTTGTAGACAACATTCATGAATATTAAGCAATGAACTTGGGAACCATGCTTCCTCTGATATATCTGATGCTTGTAGGATTGATTTTGGTTCTTGTAGAAACTTCATGGAGAGCTCCTCTAGGACCAATTTCCAGTAGACCTATGCAATGATCACCTAGGTGGCTATGTTTACATTAATCATTAAGAAGAAATGAAATTTTGAACTGGTATTCTACTTGTCCACCTTTACTATGATTCCGTGAAGTAAATTGCAAAATTACGAAGGAAAAGCTGACCTCCTGATTGAACGGCGAATTTGTGGAAGAGGCCAAAGCTTGAAATTGGATCCTTGGCGTTCCTAAAAGCTTGGGCCCATTATCTTCCATCACTCTCCAAGATTCAGTGAAGATTTGCCCTACATATAGACAATGGGGCAGCATAACAGGTGATCAGGTAACTGACAATAATCTCTTGTGGCAAGTGATACAAGTTCACTTACTCAGCTCGAATGTCGTACTCAACTAAAATAACTTTTTCTAAGCTGATTATGTGCCAATCAAGAAAGTGAGTTAAGAACACAAATGTACGTAAAACAGAGGAAAAATCATCAAGATACGCATCAAAGAGTGTTGACGTATAAAGATTCTAGTATCGCATTTCAGGAACATTCATAACTTGGTCCATTCCAATGACCATGTACATCCGATAAAAAAAACTCCCATCATGATTGCTGAGAACGACCATCCTTCTTAACAAAGATCTTTTCCAAAAAAGGTAGAAGACACTAACCTTCACAACAGATGCGAAGTCATCATCTAAGATTATAATGTCGGAGCTTTCTCTAGCAACTTCTGTCCCTGACATGCACATAGTAGCCTATACAACAGATCAAGCATTAGATATAAGAATAAAACAAAAGCTTCTGCAATATCAAGATAAATATATTAGATATGTAGTAGACAAGGCATAGTCTGATCTTCTCTGAAACTCGGTTATATTATTGATATAATGGAGTACCAAGACAAATATCGGGATACAATTATGCTTATATCAAATATCCACAAAATGAACTATGAAAACACATTCCTGGCATATATTATGGGAGTGTCTAATCAACAGAAGTCTGTTTTTAATTTTGGTTCAGGCCGTTTTTTTGTCCATTGTCTGGTCGACTCGTGTACATACTTGTTTTCTCTTCATACAGTAGTTTTGGAAAAAATATCTAATTTCATTTGGAGCTCAGGTCGGATTGACTTTTTGCTCACAGTTTCCAGCGTCCCACCCGGTCCAGATTGCAACCCACCCCTCCCCAAACAAAAAAGAAGTGTGAATGAGCAAGGTAGGCAGAGGGGTGCCATGCTGATTCAGAGCATCTGGCCCTGCCGCATACATCGCCAATACCCCTGGGCAATCTACAAAGGTACCTCCCTCTTCCCCTGACTCTTCTATGATCCTACATCCACGTGTCACCATTTTTTGAATGATATCTAGTCTAGAACATCACTGAACTGAACTCCATAGAAACTGAATTTTAGTACAACACCTGTGAAGTCCTACAAACCACCGCGCACATTACATATATATGGTTTTCGCTTTAACAAAAGAGCCCGACTGAAAAGTTCCAAACAACAACAACAAGCTGGCTATCTAGTCTAGAACATTCTTCGGCAAAAGGGGACTACACAATTTAGTCAACAAACTTAGTTTAGAGGTGTAAATGTATGATGGCAGCGCACGCAATCCTTTTTGGTAGTCTCTGGCAACTAAATTTCGAATCATGGCATGATGGCAAGCAAGGAAAAGGTGGCAATTCATCACCAGTACCAAAATTCTCCATAGCCAGCTAGCTTTTATAGCTTCATGCCAACATTGGCCAGCTCCTTTAACATGCAGTAGAAACGAATGATTTAATTTACATTGTACAGTAAATCTGCATTCAAGTTTGGAAGTAGCACAGACCCTCATGTAAGGAGCAGAATAAATTTACAAAGAACAATCAGGCGCTTTGTATCTGAAATCGGGACCAACCTCTAAAAGCTCTATATGATGTTGTCCTCAAGAAATAGAAAAGTGAGTTATATACAGGGAGCATGTAGCAAAAGCAAGCCAGTTACTTGTTTCAGATGTGCGATCCTTGCTGAACATATAGCCAAAGAAGTAGAATAACTACCCATCACTAAAGTTTAAGTAGACTCTCTGATTTTTCTGGCCGTGCAGATATGTAGACTAAAGTGTCAACTATAACACACTGTCCGCAATTGGAAGCAACATAATCAGTCTAGAATAAGCATTTGTAGCTAGATAGATTACTTGTTTCAAGATGATTGCAATTTCTTTTAGGAAGAGAATCATAGCAGGAAGTCAACTATAAATTGGCAAGAAGTTGATTGTCCAGCAGTTTTTTCCGTGGTTGATTTGGGGCAAAAACGGAGAGGCCGTACCAGCTGCACTTCCTCATCTGTAACTTCCCGACACTTGTTCTTGTTTTGAATCATCTAGGCTGGCTATATTCGCCGCTTGAAGCACAAGTTCTTGTCTCTTTCTAGAGCCCTCTACATCGATAGAGGAAAACCAAGATGTATATTCCATCAGAAATCAAAATATCAACCTTCACTATCACAACCAGCCACAGAAAGTTAAATTGGAGAGAAGAAAATTTCATTGAACGAACCAGAGATGCAGTGTCAACTTTCTTAAATTCCAGTTAAGTTTTTTTATATATAAAAGAATACTATTTCATAAGTGCTGAAAGAACCACTGGCTACTAGACCTGAATAAAAAATGTAGCAGAAAACATTGACGTTACACATGGATTTGTAATCAGATCGTTATTGTAGCCGAAATAACACCTTGCGTCATAAAACATATATGATTATTGGCCTTAGATGTTCTACCCATCCTTTTTCCACCTCATGGAGAAATGATGGAAGCAGTACATTAAATCAAAAACCAAAGTTAGAATGACAATGACTTTTCTCACTAAAACTCAACATAATGATGATCTTCCACATAGATCTTGAAAAATAAATCAGCCATGTGACCAAGAAATAGCGAAAAAGTGCAGAAGTGCGTATGGATTGGTGACTGTACCTCTTACCCTGTCAACAAATTAGAGCAAGATACTCGGCTTGCAAAGGTACAGTACGTCGCCGCGCATTCAGCTGAGCTCACCCCCTTGAACTTGCAAGATGTGTGGGAATCCCAGAAGAATGAAAGGCCTCATAGATATCCTCCCTGCTGAATCTGGTGCCAGAAACAGCAAGTTCCTCACACTGAAATCAAGTGTCGTCCTGAGATTATGAACACCAAGGGATAACAGGAGAGAATAAAAGCAATATGAAGAGGAAAATCCACTGCAGCCGTACCGTAACGGATGTAGACGACGACGACAACGAGGCGTACTCGACCTCAACCACTGGTTCCGACGTCAACCATCTCCATCTCTTGCGGTGTGGAGGCAGCCCAACATCCACTATTATTTGCAACAAACCTTAACTAGCCAGCATCTAAAATAATTGCCATATCGGCAAGGAAGGAACGACCAACACAAAGACACATTAGTTTGTATACACACGCATATAAAATAAAACAAGTTGAGAAGGAATTAACAAGCTATAGAAGTACATGTAGCCATTCAATTTTTATCAAACAAAAGAACAGTTACAATCATAGTTTGCTTGAGTTGACTGACAAATATCCTTGAGAAGCAATAACCCAAATACTGGACATGGAGAAAATAAATGTGGATTCATACTATAACAGCTGAATGAAAATCGAGCAAAATGTATCGCCATGTTGAATAGGGCATAGAACAGTATTTTCCATGGATTAGCTCATGAGCATAAATAGGACACGTGTTCCATTCAACAGAAGATGTAACTAATTTAACATCCATACACATGTATTACAATTTGTATTATATGATGAATCCCCTTTTCACTTTATTTGATCCAAAGAGGGCCAATGTTTTTTCATGCTAACAACTTCCATATAGCAGGGTATGTACCTCGCGCAACACACATGTTACAAATTATTGACAGACATAATCAACATTTTTTATTATTAGTCCTACAAAGGACACACTGAAGAAACTTTTCAATGTTTATTACAGCCCAAAGAGCACTATCATGCCTGCCTTTTAGCCTCCCTTCAGCTGACCCCACTAATAAAATGAAGGTATCTTTTTAGCTAGGAAGTTCAGTAATCCATGTCAAGGAAAAAACAAGCTGAGGTATCAGAACGCCACTTGGATCAATCCTCTTGTTAGATAAAGATTTGTGTTCTCTCCATGAGACATCATAGTTAAAACTGTGTGAGTAATACGACATCTCTTAGATTTGTTTTTATGTGGTTGATTGTAGCTAAGACAAAATGGCAACATATATATAGTTGAACTAAAGAAAATACCAAACCATCTAAAAAGGATATGGAGATTGACCTGCAGGGAAGACCATAGCATCCATCTAAAAGGAATAAGGTGAGACCAATCTGGAATCGAACCAACCAAATGTCATTTTTTTCTAGAAGTTCCCAACTTGTGACACTCCAAAATTTTTTTATTTGGTTTTTATCAAAAACTTTGTGGTTTTTGAGGAGAGGCCATTTTAAAAAAATTCTTTTTCAGAAAAACCTTCCACTTAAAAACTTTCTTTGCTTTGGCAAGGACTTTATCTTTTCAAACTTTAGTGTTTGATCTTTTGAAACTTCTTCTCTGTTGGTTCTCTCTCAAATTTATTTTTGGGAGTTTAATTTGTTTTCTTTTAAAGTGAAGCTCTATGAAAATTTGGGGATTTTCATACCTTGGAACCACCCTTGACTTTGCATTGTTCCCATGTGGTAAAACCCCTCCAAAACCTCCCCTACACCTTGTGATCAACCTAAGTCCTCTGTCCCAACTAATCCAAACAAGTTTTGGATTTTATTCTAATTATTTTTTTCCTCTCAAAACAAATCTGAAAAATTATTTGGAGCCTGAGGGATTTTCAAAGCAAGTACTCTTTTTCATTTGAGTTTTGACCTCAAACCAACTCTCATGGGTAGTCCTTTGTACCCACAACCCAGAACCATCTTGATCCACTCCTCCTCTTTTCAAAATTTTCAAAATTTAGTCTCTGCAAGTTTGGACCAGATTTGCCAAATTTGATGAAATTCATATCTACACTCCCCCAAAAATTCCACCAAAATTCAGGCAGCCTACTTGAGCAATGAGAAGCCACTCCACCAAGTTTCAGCTCAAGGAAAAATCCCTAGATGCCAATTTCATTCTGTCGAACACCTTGCATGCACTGCTGCTGTTCAAAATTCAGAAAAGTTCAGTTTCAGTGTCGTTTGCGTTCATCAGTTCCTCTCACGCGTAGACAGTGCACTTGGCACATTCCTCGCAGCCTCTCCCTCCTGTCTGGAGCTTCACACGCGAGCGTGGAGCCTTCCTGGCGTCGGTAGCAGCGAGCCTCGCCGGCGTTGGGAGCTTCTGCGGTGGCTGCACCTCCCGTGGCGGCCAACAAGGGCCCGAGCCCTCTCGCCACATCACCCGGCGCCGCCCAAAGCCCCTTGGCTCTCCGCGTGTCCCTGCCGTGCCAGCGCACGCCCGTGGCAACGTCACCGTGGCCCGGCAAGCACGGAACGTGCTCCCTGCCGCCGACGTGCCGCGCCACCCCCGTTCCGTCGAGCTCACCCTCAGCACCAAGTCCTAGCCTGTTTAGCGCCTAAATGGGACCGGTGGACCTCAACGACGAAGCCCAAGTCCCTAATCCCCCTGCACATCCCCGGCTCCGCCGTAATCGCTCGCCGGAGATCCCCGTTCACGGCAACCGCCTCGGGCTGCCTATAAAAAGGGCCCCCGAGCTCACCCTCGTGCACGCCTCATCCCCACTCCTCACCAACGCCACGCTAGGCCACTAGGGGGACCCCGAGGAGGTCTTCCCCCTCAACTCCGGCCGCCCCGATCCGCCTCGGCCGCCACCTCGATTCGCTCCGGTGAGGCCACCTCCGGCGCCCAAACCCCGTCCGTTACCCTCTCTAGCTACCAGGAGCCTAACCCCCTCGTCAATTTGATCTCTGCAGCTCTCTCCGACGAGTTCCTCGACCACCCGAGCCGCCGTCCGCCGGAGCAAAGCTCGCCGTCGACGTGGTACTCGCCGGCGACCACCACCACCACCAACCAACGCGGAATGGCGCCCTGAGCACGGAGGTACCCTCCGATCCCCCTGCCTCGCCGTGGATCGCCGCCGGCGACCACCGCGGCTCTCGGGCGCCGACGAGCTTTGCTCCCCCCTTTTTGAAATTCAAACCTGACGCGTGGGACCCCACCGTCAGCCTCTCTGCTCTCTCTGTTGAAACGTTTTCTGGAAGCGCCTTCGGGCAAAGTACGTTTTCCCTTTGGGCTGGCATAGTTTCTGCCGAAGCATTTTCTGTTTTTATAAGCTAGCCCCTGGAAATCTTCTGTTTCATTACAGATTAGTCCCTGGACAAAAACCCTTATAACTTTTAAGCAGAAAAGTATTTTTGATTGATTCTTTTTCTGTTCTCTTTAAAATTTTGTCTAGTTTTTTATCATATTTATTTGAAAAATATTTGGTATACTTGCTGTGCACTCCTTGGTATTTACGATAGCACATATATTTTCTTTATACCGTAGATACCGAAGGAGGTGACGGAGCCGCGAACTTCACCGAGCTAGGCTCCGACTACTCTGAACCAGGAAAGCATGTTTGAACTTTTGATATGATGAGTGTCTTGGCATGTTTTGCATTTAGTTAGTTTCATGGCATGTTGAGAAGCATATCGATGAACGTTATTTTATGCGATAATGAGGTAAGTGAGTTCGATGATCCATAAGTGGATGGATGTGAGTATGAATGGCCATGTGATGGCATGAGGATGGGTGAGATGGCAGTGTTGTAGCATGCCAGTCTTATGCCGGACTATGTGACTTCAGTGTCAAACCGTACCGGTCCAGTTCCTCTCTTTTCCTTCCCTGTACTACCACATGTTTTCTGCAAGGAATATGGTTTAGTAAGTTGCAAACCGCTTTTCTGGTACACACCAAAAGGAGAGGCCGTGATGATGGTTCCATGGCCCTGGATTAAAGCCAGTCATCCGGTCAGGGGGCATGGGTGTTTCCGGTTGGGACCGAGAGGGGGGCACCCCTTAGAGCGCGCGTATATAAATTTGATCCCATGCTATTCAAGATTGTGATCTCCCCGTCTCAAAAGTTTTTCTTGGACGATGTCTAGGGTGATTCCTAGCATTGAGAGGTAGGATGGGTGTGTACTGGTTAGCTGTGTTTTCTTCCGAAATACCGTAAACGGAACTAGTCCTTCGTGACTACGGAAATCCGTTGGCTGTGGGAATAATTTTGTACAAACTCTGCAGAGTCATATATCCCTCCAAATCATCCATTCCATGTCCAAATTCGTATTATCTTGTCCTAACAATGACAGTTTTGATGATAGAGACTCCGGTGATTCGCATGAGTGCTAATTCCGGTTAAATGATTATTCTTGTGGGTGGACTAACCCATTTATTCTCATGAATTAAATGTTTATTATGAGTATTATTTACTTGTGAATCAAAGCCCTTTCTGTGATGTCGCCCCGACGTCCGACTGTGGCATTTCTTTTAAAGCCCTTTTCTGTGATGTCGCCCCGACGTCCGACTGTGGCATTTCTTTTAAAGCCCTTTATGTGGTGTCGCTACGACGCCCGACTGTGGCATCATTTCCCTAAATTTATTTGTTCACCTTTCGAGGCGTCGCTTCAGACACCCGATCGATATTTATTTATGCTTTGTTGGGGTTTCTGGCGGACTACCGCCGTTTCCCTTTTACTTACCTTGTTATGCAAAAAAAATTTAATGTACATTGATGAATTTATTCGTGGCGCATCCATGCATGCATTTGTTATATCTTACGTCTGAACTGTCTTGCGAGTACTTTCAAAGTACTCACTGGCTTGTTGATTTGGCCAGATGCTGACGAAGGCGATCTCATGGATGAAGAGTTTGATAGCGAGTCCGACACTTAGAGGAGTCCCAGTCAGTCTCGTGCGACCCTGGATTTGGTCACTGTTTTATATCCGCTTCCGCTACCAAATAAATTCATCGAGCCTCACCTCGACGCTCGATGAGATGATAGACTTAGAGTCTTGTATTTCTCTCCCCGCTGTGTTTTTCCACCACCGCCCTATTCTCGAGTCAGTAGTATGTCTCCACACCACTGTGTCATGTCCGCCATTATGTATAATTATTGGCGTGCTTGTAATAATTTGGTTGAGCAACCGCAGTTCGACCCTGTAATATATTTTATGCTACTGGCTTATTGTATCAAGAAATTGTCTACCAGTGAGGAGGATTTCTCTCATACTGGACTCAAAAGATTGGTTTCTCAATAAATATTTTATTGGAAAACCGGTCGTGACAAGCTTGGTACCAGAGCCAGGCTGACTGTAGGAAGCCACTAGGTGCGATCGCTAATTAGTTATTAGCATGATAGAGCAAATTTATATTTTTGCAATTGTAGTCATTTTCTGTCAGTCAGCATAAATTTATGATCTGACCCTGCAGAATTTTTGCCTACTTTTGTAGATGGCCGACAACAGCTGCGAGTCTCAGACCTTCGCCAACGTGCCCGATGGGTTCGTCAGGCTTCTTTCTTTCATCGTTCAGGTCGCGATGGGGCCATCCGTGCGCCCAGTCTTCACACTCTGCCAGCACCGAGTCAACGACAGTCTGACCATGCACCAGGCCGCGGTACAGTTCAAGGGAGGGCGTGGTGAGTTACGCCGCTTCCGGTTCGTGGGAAGAGTCATGCCTACGGAGAGGCATGCTATGCAGATGGCAGCCCGCGAGGCGATAGCTCGTCTCAGGGATGTCCTTCCCGTGATGAAGACTCGTCGTTACCGTTATCTTCCGTGCCATGTGTCTTACACCTGTCACTACGCATACTCCTGCCCCAGAGGAGAACGAGACGAGGCTTTTGAGATGCTCATTGAGTATCTCCGGGCCCTGGAGGCAGCCTTCGACAACCTGGTGGACGACTTCGGAGCTACCCGCATGGACTCAGTCCATGGCTGTGCTGCCAACAGGAGGGAGCTCCTACCCATCGCTCCGCCACTGACTTTGGTCTCGTCCTCAGCATCTTATACGCCTACTCGTCGCCTGCCTTCTACCGAAGAATTCAACCAAGTCATTGCACCCACTTCAGTGCGCACTGCACCACCCTTCGCGCCCGCTCCTGTACGTGTTGCTCCGCCCCTGGCAACCGCTCCGTCCACTCTGCGCAACACTACACGTATGGAGCCCATTAGCGAGGAGGAAGTCGAGTCCCCAACCTCGCTACGCCTCGCCCTCGGCGGGGCAAAGGAGGTCGTCAACATCTCTGCCTGAGTACGCTTAGCTGCCGTGTATTGTATCGCTTTGTAAGATATGTACATAGGTTGTGAGAAGTAGCCTGTTTGCGCATCATGTAGGATCTGGAGAAGTGCACTAGCCTAAATAACATGTCAGGATTATGTACGCATATCCTGAGTGATGTATTGTATAATTACCGCCCGCGTGTAAGATATGTAATGAGCAGTCCTTCTCCGTGCGCAAGTCGATTTGTTTTTCTTAAGTAAGCTGAGTTATTTATTTCTATTTGCCAGCTTTATGCATTTATGGTTTTGTTTTGCGACTCTTTCCGCTTTTCTTATGAGTTTTACAAAATATATCCCCAGAGTGAAAAATGTCTCGTCCTTGGACACGCTCCATGCCAACTCCACCAGAGGAAAATTATGATACACAACCCAACAACGAGTTCACTCAGGGACAGTCAAGCCAACAGGGCAGTGAATCGGCACTTTCACAAATGTGCCGCCTTTATGAGCAGAGTCAGCAACAACATCGTGAGATGATGAACCAAGTCATCAACATGGGGAATCATCATGGACAGTATCAACAGCATTCCAAGTTATCTGAGCTACAGAAGACACGTCCTCAAACATTTTCTCACACTGACAAGCCTCTTGAAGCCGAGGACTGGCTTCGAGATATGGAGAGGAAATTAATTATTGCAAAGTGTTCAGATCTCGAGAAAGTACTATATGCTCCACATTATCTCACAGGAGCAGCCGCATCGTGGTGGGAGAATTTTCTGCACATGCATCCCAACGAAAATGACATAACCTGGGATGATTTCAAGGAAGGTTTCCGTGGTGCACATATTCCTAAGAGTATTATGAAAATCAAGAAGAGAGAATTCGATGACCTCAAACAAAGGAACATGACAGTGTCAGATTACAACAGTCAATTTACCCTATTATCCCGCTACGCCAATGAGGAGTGTATGACTGAAATCAAGAAGATGGAGAAATTCCTTGACGGTCTGGCGCCCGCGCTTAAATTCCAACTGGTCGTGCACACTTTTCCTGATTTTAAAACACTGGTGGACAAGGCCATTACTCTGGAAAATGAGAGACGCAGTCTGGAAGATATCCGCAAGCGAAAAAGGGACCAGACTAATCACGCTCGCAATCACCGAAGCAAGACAGATTTTCAAAAGGGTGGGACACACAAATTCTCATCCAATGTCTCACGCCCAATCAAGAATTTTCATGCAAGGGACAAGGAATTCACCTATCGCCCCGGCGTTATTTGTTACGCTTGTGGAGAAGAAGGGCACTATGCCAAACAGTGCCCCAAGCCAAGGAGTTCAACCCCAAAGCCGAACAACGGCGGCAATAATTCAGCGCCCAAGCGAAACAATTTTTATCCCAACAATAACCACAGGAAGGGTCACCTGAACCATGTAACCAAAGAGGAGGCACAAAATGCTCCGGATATCGTACTCGGTACGTTTCCTGTCAACACAATACCTGCAATGGTTTTGTTTGATTCTGGAGCCTCTCACTCTTTCATTTCGAAAAGTTTTGCTTTGCAAAATAATTTTTCGATACTTCCTTTGGAGAAATCCATAACCATCAAGTCCCCTGGGATTCAGCAAGTTACTCAGAATTACTATCAGAATGTGGTCATTGAGCTCGAAGGATTGGAGTTTCACGCAAATCTTATTGTATTGGAAAATAAAGGACTGGATGTCATCCTAGGGATGGATTGGCTAACCACCAATAAAGGTTTTATCGACTGTTTCAACAAGACCGTGATTCTCACACACCACCAAGGGAAGACAATAAGAGTATCAGCCAAGGAAGGAAGAATACCCCGGCAACCGAGATTAAATAAGGTGGACGTTTCTGAGCTAAACAAGGTTCCAGTAGTGTGTGAATTTCCAGATGTATTCCCTGAAGAGCTGTCAGGCATGCCACCAGACCGAGAAATAGAATTCCGCATTGAGCTAGCACCAGGAACCACCCCCATATACAAGAAACCATACAGAATGGCACCATCCGAGTTGATCGATTTGAAGAAGCAAATAAAGGAATTACTGGAAAAAGGATACATTCGAGCCAGCTCCTCACCTTGGGGATCACCAATTTTATTTGCCAAAAAGAAGGATGGAACGCTGAGATTGTGTATTGACTATCGAGCACTTAACATGGTCACAGTCAAAAACAAATACCCGATGCCAAGGATAAACGATTTGTTTGATCAACTTGCTCAGGCCAAGGTATTCTCAAAAATTGACTTAAGGTCAGGATACCATCAATTGAAGGTACGAACGGAAGGTATCCCCAAAACAGCCTTCACCTCCAGATATGGACTGTACGAGTTCACAGTGATGCCATTTGGATTAACTAACGCCCCAGCATATTTTGTTCACCTCATGAACAAAGTATTTATGAAGTTTATGGACAAGTTCGTCGTGGTATTCATCGACGATATTCTGGTATACTCCAAGACACCAGAAGAGCACGCAGAACATCTCAGGATTGTGCTAGGAGAGCTAAGAAAACACCAATTGTATGCCAAGTTCAGCAAGTGCGAATTTTGGCTAAGACAAGTAGGTTTTCTAGGCCACGTGCTGACTCAAGACGGTATCGCAGTGGACCCAGAGAAAGTCAAGGCCGTACTTGACTGGAAATCACCAGCCAGCGTAACGGACATACGGAGTTTCTTGGGAATGGCAGGATATTACCGCAGATTTATTGAAGGATTTTCCACCATAGCCAAGCCTATGACACAGTTGCTCAAGAAAGATAAGAAGTTTGAGTGGACAGAAGCCTGCGAGAAAAGTTTCCAAGAGCTAAAGCGGAAGTTAACAACAGCACCGGTATTAATTGTACCCGACATACACAAGAATTTTGAAGTATATTGTGACGCGTCCAGAAAGGGTCTCGGATGCGTGTTGATGCAAGAAGGCAAGGTTGTCGCCTACGCTTCAAGGCAACTTCGCAAGCATGAGGAAAATTATCGCACTCATGACTTAGAAATGGCAGCAGTTATTCATGCACTCAAGGAATGGAGGCATTTCTTACTTGGGAATCGATGTGAAATATATACGGATCACAAAAGTCTCAAATATATTTTCACGCAGCCAGAACTAAATTTACGGCAACGACGCTGGTTGGAATTGGTAAAGGATTATGATGTTGGTATCCATTACCATCCAGGGAAAGCAAATGTAGTGGCCGATGCCCTGAGTCGGAACCCCAGCTCCGACGGAAACTATCTGCACAGCTTGAGGCCCGAATTCCATCAAGAATTTGCCAAGCTCAACTTGATAATGGTAGCAGAAGGCACCATATCAAACTTGGAAATACAACCCAACCTTGTGGAGAAAATTAAAGAAGCTTAGCCCGGTCACCCCAGCATTGAAGGAATTAAAAGAAAGTTGAGTATGGGCAAGGCCTCAGAATTCGTCATAGACAATGAAGGAATATTATGGTACGGAGAAAGGCTATGCGTGCCAAACATAGAAGACCTTAAACAGCAAATTTTAGCTGAAGCACACACCACTCCATATTCGATCCACCCTGGAGGAACCAAAATGTATAAGGATATTCAGGAAAGATTTTGGTGGCACGGTATGAAGAGGGACATAGACGCCTTCATTGCATGTTGCGACTCATGTCAACGCATAAAAGCAGAACATCAGAGACCAGTCGGACTACTGCAACCTAACAAAATACCTGAGTGGAAATGGGATGAAATAGGGAGGGATTTTATTGTCGGACTACCTCGGTCACGACACGGGAATGATGCCATATGGGTCATCACTGACAGGTTAACCAAAGTGGCACACTATATTCCAGTGAAGACAACCTACACCACTCAGAGGCTTGCCAGTATTTATCTTTCCCGCATAGTTTGTCTGCACGGTGTCCCGAAGACTATAATATTCGACAGAGGCACTCAGTTCGTCTCAAGATTTTGGGAGCATTTACAACAGGCTCTGGGAACCCAACTAGCCTTCAGTACCGCATACCATCCACAGACTGATGGACAAACAGAACGCGTAAACCAGGTTTTAGAAGACATGCTGAGAGCATGTGTCCTCACATATGGAACCAGTTGGGAAGAAAGCCTGCCATATGCCGAGTTCGCGTATAACAATAGCTACCAGGCCAGCCTACAAATGGCACCATTTGAGGCTTTGTACGGACGAAGATGTCGTACCCCGTTAAATTGGTCAGAGACCGGGGACAGCCGCATCTTCGGGCCAGACCTGCTCAGAGAAGCCGAGGAAAAGGTCAAGCTAATCAGAGACCGACTTAAGACCGCTCAAAGTCGACAGAAGAGTTATTATGATCAGAAACATCGTAGGGTCAGCTTCAAACCAGGTGAGTTCGTATACCTGAGAGTGTCCCCGATGAGAGGATTGCAACGGTTTAAGATTAAAGGAAAGTTAGCACCAAGATTCATTGGACCATTCTGCATAGTGGCACGAAGAGGCACTGTAGCCAACCAACTAGACTTACCCGAAGACTTGTCCGACATTCACGACGTGTTCCACGTCTCTCAATTAAGGAAGTACGTAAGCAACCCAGAGAAACAAGTATCCCATGAAAAACATTGATGTGCAGCCAGACCTCACTTATCGAGAACGTCCCGTAAGAATATTAGAGGAATCTGAAAGGAGGACCCGATAGAAGACCATCAAGTTTTTCAAAGTCCAGTGGAGCAATCACACCGATAGTGAAGCAACTTGGGAAAGCGAGGATTTTCTTCGGACAGAGCATCCACACTTATTTAAGGATCAACTGAAATCTCGGGGATGAGATTTTTCCTAAGGGGGTAGGTGTTGTGACACTCCAAATTTTTTTTATTTGGTTTTTATCAAAAACTTTGTGGTTTTTGAGGAGAGGCCATTTTAAAAAATTTCTTTTTCAGAAAAACCTTCCACTTAAAAACTTTCTTTGCTTTGGCAAGGACTTTATCTTTTCAAACTTTAGTGTTTGATCTTTTGAAACTTCTTCTCTGTTGGTTCTCTCTCAAATTTATTTTTGGGAGTTTAATTTGTTTTCTTTTAAAGTGAAGCTCTATGAAAATTTGGGGATTTTCATACCTTGGAACCACCCTTGACTTTGCATTGTTCCCATGTGGTAAAACCCCTCCAAAACCTCCCCTACACCTTGTGATCAACCTAAGTCCTCTGTCCCAACTAATCCAAACAAGTTTTGGATTTTATTCTAATTATTTTTTCCTCTCAAAACAAATCTAAAAAATTATTTGGAGCCTGAGGGATTTTCAAAGCAAGTACTCTTTTTCATTTGAGTTTTGACCTCAAACCAACTCTCCTGGGTAGTCCTTTGTACCCACAACCCAGAACCATCTTGATCCACTCCTCCTCTTTTCAAAATTTTCAAAATTTAGTCTCTGCAAGTTTGGACCAGATTTGCCAAATTTGATGAAATTCATATCTACACTCCCCCAAAAATTCCACCAAAATTCAGGCAGCCTACTTGAGCAATGAGAAGCCACTCCACCAAGTTTCAGCTCAAGGAAAAATCCCTAGATGCCAATTTCATTCTGTCGAACACCTTGCATGCACTGCTGCTGTTCAAAATTCAGAAAAGTTCAGTTTCAGTGTCGTTTGCGTTCGTCAGTTCCTCTCACGCGTAGACAGTGCACTTGGCATGTTCCTCGCAGCCTCTCCCTCCTGTCCGGAGCTTCACACGCGTGCGTGGAGCCTTCCTGGCATCGGTAGCAGCGAGCCTCGCCGGCGTTGGGAGCTTCTGCGGTGGTTGCACCTCCCGTGGCGGCCAACAAGGGCCCGAGCCCTCTCGCCACGCCACCCGGCACCGCCCAAAGCCCCTTGGCTCTCCGCGTGTCCCTGCCGTGCCAGCGCACGCCCGTGGCACCGTCGCCGTGGCCCGGCAAGCACGGAACGTGCTCCCTGCCGCCGACGTGCCGCGCCACCCCTGTTCCGTCGAGCTCACCCTCAGCAGCAAGTCCCAGCCCGTTTAGCGCCTAAATGGGACCGGTGGACCTCAACGACGAAGCCCAAGTCCCTAATCCCCCTGCACATCCCCGGCTCCGCCGTAATCGCTCGCCGGAGATCCCCGTTCACGGCAACCGCCTCGGGCTGCCTATAAAAAGGGCCCCCGAGCTCACCCTCGTGCACGCCTCATCCCCACTCCTCACCAACGCCACGCCAGGCCACTAGGGGGACCCCGAGGAGGTCTTCCCCCTCAACTCCGGCCGCCCCGATCCGCCTCGGCCGCCACCTCGATTCGCTCCGGTGAGGCCACCTCCGGCACCCAAACCCCGTCCATTACCCTCTCTAGCTACCAGGAGCCTAACCCCCTCGTCAATTTGATCTCTGCAGCTCTCTCCGACGAGTTCCTCGACCACCCGAGCCGCCGTCCGCCGGAGCAAAGCTCGCCGTCGACGTGGTACTCGCCGGCGACCACCACCACCACCGACCAACGCGGAATGGCGCCCTGAGCACGGAGGTACCCTTCGATCCCCCTGCCTCGCCGTGGATCGCCGTCGGCGACCACCGCGGCTCTCGGGCGCCGACGAGCTTCGCTCCCTCCTTTTTGAAATTCAAACCTGACGCGTGGGACCCCACCGTCAGCCTCTCTGCTCTCTCTGTTGAAACGTTTTCTGGAAGCGCCTTCGGGCAAAGTACGTTTTCCCTTTGGGCTGGCGTAGTTTCTGCCGAAGCGTTTTCTGTTTTTATAAGCTAGCCCCTGGAAATCTTCTGTTTCATTACAGATTAGTCCCTGGACAAAAACCCTTATAACTTTTAAGCAGAAAAGTATTTTTGATTGATTCTTTTTCTGTTCTCTTTAAAATTTTGTCTAGTTTTTTATCATATTTATTTGAAAAATATTTGGTATACTTGCTGTGCACTCCTTGGTATTTACGATAGCACATATATTTTCTTTATACCGTAGATACCGAAGGAGGTGACGGAGCCGCGAACTTCACCGAGCTAGGCTCCGACTACTCTGAACCAGGCAAGCATGTTTGAACTTTTGATATGATGAGTGTCTTGGCATGTTTTGCATTTAGTTAGTTTCATGGCATGTTGAGAAGCCTATCGATGAACGTTATTTTATGCGATAATGAGGTAAGTGAGTTCGATGATCCATAAGTGGATGGATGTGAGTATGAATGGCCATGTGATGGCATGAGGATGGGTGAGATGGCAGTGTTGTAGCATGCCAGTCTTATGCCGGACTATGTGACTTCAGTGTCAAACCGTACCGGTCCAGTTCCTCTCTTTTCCTTCCCTGTACTACCACATGTTTTCTGCAAGGAATATGGTTTAGTAAGTTGCAAACCGCTTTTCTGGTACACATCAAAAGGAGAGGCCGTGATGATGGTTCCATGGCCCTGGATTAAAGCCAGTCATCCGGTCAGGGGGCATGGGTGTTTCCGGTTGGGACCGAGAGGGGGGCACCCCTTAGAGCGCGCGTATATAAATTTGATCCCATGCTATTCGAGATTGTGATCTCCCCGTCTCAAAAGTTTTTCTTGGACGATGTCTAGGGTGATTCCTAGCATCGAGAGGTAGGATGGGTGTGTACTGGTTAGCTGTGTTTTCTTCCGAAATACCGTCAACGGAACTAGTCCTTCGTGACTACGGAAATCCGTTGGCTGTGGGAATAATTTTGTACAAACTCTGCAGAGTCATATATCCCTCCAAATCATCTATTCCATGTCCAAATTCGTATTATCTTGTCCTAACAATGACAGTTTTGATGACAGAGACTCCGGTGATTCGCATGAGTGCTAATTCCGGTTAAATGATTATTCCTGTGGGTGGACTAACCCATTTATTCTCATGAATTAAATGTTTATTATGAGTATTATTTACTTGTGAATCAAAGCCCTTTCTGTGATGTCGCCCCGACATCCGACTGTGGCATTTCTTTTAAAGCCCTTTGCTGTGATGTCGCCCCGACGTCCGACTGTGGCATTTCTTTTAAAGCCCTTTCTGTGATGTCGCCCCGATGTCTGACTGTGGCATTTCTTTTAAAGCTCTTTATGTGGTGTCGCTACGACGCCCGACTGTGGCATCATCTCCCTAAATTTATTTGTTCACCTTTCGAGGCGTCGCTTGAGACACCCGATCGATATTTATTTATGCTTTGTTGGGGTTTCTGGCGGACTACCGCCGTTTCCCTTTTACTTACCTTGTTATGCAATTTTTTTAATGTACATTGATGAATTTATTCGTGGCGCATCCATGCATGCATTTGTTATATCTTACATCCGAACTGTCTTGCGAGTACTTTCAAAGTACTCACTGGCTTGTTGATTTGGCCAGATGCTGACGAAGGCGATCTCATGGATGAAGAGTTTGATAGCGAGTCCGACACTTAGAGGAGTCCCAGTCAGTCTCGCGCGACCCTGGATTTGGTCACTGTTTTATATCCGCTTCCGCTACCAAATAAATTCATCGAGCCTCACCTCGACGCTCGATGAGATGATAGACTTAGAGTCTTGTATTTCTCTCCCCGCTGTGTTTTTCCACCACCGCCCTATTCTCAAGTCAGTAGTATGTCTCCACACCACTGTGTCATGTCCGCCATTATGTATAATTATTGGCGTGCTTGTAATAATTTGGTTGAGCAACCGCAGTTCGACCCTGTAATATATTTTATGCTACTGGCTTATTGTATCAAGAAATTGTCTACCAGTGAGGAGGATTTCTCTCATACTAGACTCAAAAGATTGGTTTCTCAATAAATATTTTATTGGAAAATCGGTCGTGACACAACTGTACAGAAAACATAGTGTTATAAAAATGTTACATCTGATGAACAAAGAAGTTTACCATACAATAGGGTCTAAAGAGTTATTCTCCTCCATGGTACAAATAAGATCAAGACAAATAGCAGTGTCAATGTAAAGATTAGCTTCCGAAGGAGTGAGATGCATAATTCATTGATATGTCAAAATAAAAAGTCACCGGGAGAATGCAGGAAAATATAAATATAAACATGCAAAGCTCAGTCAGCACCAAGGAAAGGGGCAGCAAAGATGTACAACTGCACAGACGAAAAAAGAAACTATACGACAAATAAGAGCTCCATATTCTACTAAAAAGTAAAAAGTAATATCTATATATGCACCAAGGGCAATAGGGTGTCATTTTAAACAATGTTCAGAATGAGGGCTCTGATGAAACTTTTAATGCCTACAGCAGACACATCTAAACTGAATTTTGTTTTATTTTCTGTAACTAAGAAGTTGGAAATTGGCAATCATGTATATAGATTAAGGAAAAGTAGAGTAAAAAATGGATCACAGTTATGCTAGCAGCAAAGCATTCTGGAAATGAAAAGAAAAAAGGGAAACACAAGTTAGATCATTTCAGTCAAGTGCTGCAAGTATATCTTTCAAGCTTCGAAAAAAGTAGATACAGATCAAAAGAGGCTATCGCATCATCCTGATCATTAACACCAGAACCATAATTTTGGATTTCAAGACAAATAGCAGTGTCAATGTAAAGATTAGCTTCCGAAGGAGTGAGATGCATAATTCATTGATATGTCAAAATAAAAGATCACTGGGAGAATGCAGGAAAATATAAATATAAACATGCAAAGCTCGGTCAGCACCAAGGAAAGGGGCAGCAAAGATGTACAACTGCACAGACGAAAAAAGAAACTATACGACAAATAAGAGCTCCATATTCTACTAAAAAGTAAAAAGTAATATCTATATATGCACCAAGGGCAATAGGGTGTCATTTTAAACAATGTTCAGAATGAGGGCTCTGATGAAACTTTTAATGCCTACAGCAGACACATCTAAACTGAATTTTGTTTTATTTTCTGTAACTAAGAAGTTGGAAAATGGCAATCATGTATATAGATTAAGGAAAAGTAGAGTGAAAAATGGATCACAGTTATGCTAGCAGCAAAGCATTCTGGAAATGAAAAGAAAAAAGGGAAACACAAGTTAGATCATTTCGGTCAAGTGCTGCAAGTATATCTTTCAAGCTTCGAAAAAAGTAGATACGGATCAAAAGAGGCTATCGCATCATCCTGATCATTAACACCAGAACTATAATTTTGGATTTCTGAAGTTGCAAAATACTTTCTGGAAGTTGTTGTATTGTTAATTCACATTTATCCTACAACGTCCATAGATTATACAAAAAATGGAGAAGAAAAAACAAATGAAAACATACAAATTCACATTAGCAAGACAAGCGATAAACCTGCTCGAAGGTAGTCATCATCAACAATTCTACCTTCAGTAATGACAACCAACCAGCACATATATCCATCCATGATACATAAAGGGGGGAAGTAAATTACCTTGGATGAGAACAAATTAATTGTCAGGTTGCTGCAGCTGCCAAAAATGCCTCAGCTTAATACACGGATTCTGTCAATGCAACTCACATTGTCACCTAGGTACACAAAAATAGACAAAAATAATGCATCAATTAAAAGGAGCCAAAACAAGTAGAGCAGATCATCATATCACAAACAAAAAAAAGAGGAAAGTCACTGGAATATAAGTAGAATAAAGTAGTTGGCATTCATATAAACAAATCTAAATAAGGATAAAATAAATCATAACATCAAATTGCAGGAACAAACGTGACTTTGCTTGAGACAGAGTGAATTCACCTTATTCTTCTTCACCAAACTCTTCCTTGGTATTCTTCCTCTTCTATTCTTTCTCAGATCTGCACACATCGTGCTTAGGAAAAAATAAGAAATCAAAATCAGATTACTGGAGAACTGGGGGAATCAAAAGGGAGAGGAAGATGGAGAGGATTTATATGTGCAGCCTGGATTCTCCGGACTCGCAGTCCTTCCCCTCACCTCTGTCCTCCTCACCTTCCCAAGATCCTTCACACCCACCATAAAAACTACACACCCAAATCCTAAATTAATTTAGAGAGGAAGGAATCAGGAGGAGGAAGTTACATAGGGTGGAGTTCCAAGGAGGCATTGAGCCGTTTCCTTGCCTACCTCTCGAGCTATCGCCTCCTCATCCACCCGTCCTCCCTGCCGTTGCCAGGAGATGCAATCGTTGCGTTCTCCTCTGTCCAGATGCGCTATTGCATCCCGCACTGACCACCTGATCCAACGGGTGGGCACTCGTGATGATGGTGACAAGGAGAAAGGAGGAGAGACAAAGGTGGCACCGGCTGCTGGAGAGGATGAACGGGGAAGGAGAGGTGGCGGCAAGGGCATGGCTAGGGTTGGTGGGGAGGAGGAGGCGGGGATTGGTGGGCTGGATGAGGATGCGCGATTGGTGGGGAGGAGGACGCGACCGACGCAGTTAATATTTTGTTCACCCAAACGCAGGGACACACACAAAGCACGCACACTACCAAGCTCAGGCCCGCGAGAGCACAAGGCCCACCCATCATCCGCTTGAGCAAGAAAGAGTAGCGTCAAAAGAAACAGGCCGTGGGATTATTGACAGCGCGGTAAAAAACCTCCAGCAAGGCAGATCGAGCGAGCGAGACCGAAAGCGGGATGCAGATGCCCTCGCTAGGCGGGTAGCCTAGCAGGGTTTGTATGTTCAATAGGCGAGGTGATTTGTCTCGAGGCGGCCCGATTTATCGGCCTCATGTGTTAAACTCCATAGTGAAGCTTCAATTCCGGGGCACCATGAAGGTCATTATCCACGGGGGAGGCTTGATTCACGTTCGCCGGTTTGTTGAGTGGGAACAACCTTGCTTAACGATCAATGCCATCACCTTGTTGGGATTGGGTGAACTTGATCCAAAGTGGTTGAAGATGCATAGGTGTCCCGAATTTGCAAGGTTTGATTCTAAAATAATTCAGGGATGTTGACCAAGCTTTGACCTTGTAACCACACGCCTTATGGAAATCCAAGACCACGGTTCAGATTGTCTCGTCGAGCAGCCACAAAGTATCAGCGTCCCAACTGCAGAAGCAGCGAAGACCGACCGAAACACAGCCAAGGCAACAAAGGAATCAGCGGAGGCGGCAGCAAGAGGGAACACGCTGGCAACAGAACTAATCACGACAACCAATCAGAGGCAAAGTCGCGTCATCGCCAGGCCACATCGGATCAAACACCCCAACCGTCTGTACGTGGGGCCAGAGTGGAAGAACCATACATAAGGCGCATCATTCGGCAGGAGCACCATCCGGGCTTGGATCAAAAATCGGCGCGGCGGCGGCTTTTCTTATTCTGTTTCCTACATGTAGCGAGTTGTATCTGAGTGATGAGATTGATTTAACCCTCCTGCCCATAATTGAAACATAGATCGAACTATTACCTAACATCCTGGTATCAGCTAGCCACCCACCACCCTTCGCCGCCGCCCTGGAAACTCGCCGTTAGAAGCAAGTGCGCGACCATCTCATCGCCGCCATGGATCCCGCACTGAAGGCCTACCTCGACAAGATGAGCGACGAGGCTGCCGCCCGCGCCGACAAGATGCGCGAAGAGGCTGCTACTCGCGCCAACAAACAAGACGGCGACACCACCGCGATTCTGCAAGCTTTGGCGACACAAACAGCACGCATCGACTCCCTCGTCACCTGGAAGCCGGAGCTGGAGGCGTGATTCGCGCAGCTTGAACTCTCGGTCACGGCTCTTCAAGCTGCGTCGTCCTCCACGCCGCCAGCGACCCCTCCTGCGGTCACACGCGAGATCCAAGGGCAACCATGCTGCGGCGCGTCACTGCACACTGGGGATCCTTCATCGGTGATCCCCGAGTCACCGGCGATGTCCCCGGTCACGGGTATGCCCATAATCCCGCCCCAACAGTCACTTCCCCTATCTTCGCAAATGCTAGCAGCCATGGGTCAAGCTCCACCACCAATGACATTTCCTGTCTTCGCGGGCGAAAATCCCCAACTCTAGAAAACTTTGGTAGAGCAGTATTTTCAGATGTTGACGATCAACGAATTGTACTGGGTTCCGATGGCAATTTTGAATTTCTCCGGTCCTGCCACAATTTGCTTGCAGTCAGTTCAGCCTATGACATGTGGGACCCACACATCAGTTTGACTAGTCAACACCCCTGTTGACTGCTGACGTCATCATGACGTCAGCAAACACTATTCTGGATAATGTTGAATTAAATAAATTAATAAATTCTAAAAATGATTTAAATCTTTTAAAATCAATATAAAATAAACCATAGCTCGGACGGAAAAACTTTGTACATGAAAGTTGTTCAGAACAACGAGACGAATCCGGATACGCAGCCCGTTCGTCCGCCACGAATCCCTAGCATAGAGAACACGCAATTTTCCCCCTCCAGTTCATCTGCCCGGAAACGCGAAACACCGGGGATATTTTTCCGGATGTTTCCCCCTTCCGGTATCACCTCATATCGCCTTAGGGCACCCCAAGCACCGCTACTTGTATCGTCATGTATCGTTATGCTTCTGTTTGCATTATATTCATTGTTTCTTCCCCCTCTTCTCTCCGATAGACTACGAGACCGACGCCGCTGCTACCCAGTACGACTACGGTGTTGTCTACCCCTCTCTCTTGCCAGAGCAACCTGGCAAGCCCCCCCCCCCCTTGATCACCAGATATCGCCTACTTTCTTTCTACTGCTTGCATTAGAGTAGTGTAGCATATTACTGCTTTCCGTTAATCCCATTCTGATGCATAGCCTGTCATTGTTACTACAGCTGTTGATACCTTACCTGCAATCCTAAATGCTTAGTATAGGATGCTAGTCTATCATCAGTGGCCCTACATTCTTGTCTGTCTGTCGTGCTATACTATCAGGCCATGATCACTCGGGAGGTGATCACGGGTATATACTTACATATATACATACTATACAGGTGGTGACTAAAGTCGGGTCGGCTCGTTGAGTACCCGCAAGTGATTCCAATGTTGGGGGTTGAAGGGGCAGATGGTTCCACCCAGGTAGTGGTGGGCCTAGGTTCCCGACGGCACCCGACTGTTACTTTGAGGCGGAGCGACAAGGCAGGTTGAGACCACCTAGGAGAGTGGTGGGCCTGGCCCTGGTCGGCGTCTGCGGTTATTTCAACATAACACGTTTAACGAGATCTTGGTATTTGATCTGAGTCTGGCCACTGGCTTATACGCACTAACCAACTACGCGGGAACAGTTATGGGCACTCGACGTCGTGGTATCTGCCGAAGCCTTCGTGACGTCAGTGATTGAGCGGCGTGCGCCGGGTTGGACCGCGTAATGCAACTTCCTTTGTAATGGAGGTTGCTAGGTCGGCTCTCCGGCCGCCCTCACAACGTGCAGGTGTGCAATGGGCGATGGGCCCAGACCCCTGCGCCATAGGATTTAGACCGGCGTGCTGGCCTCTCTGTTGTGCCTAGGTAGGGTTGCGACGTGTTGATCTTCCGAGGCCGGGCATGACCCAGGAAAGTGTGTACGGACAAAGGGGATCAAGCGTGTTGGGAAATGTGGTGCACCCCTGCAGGGAAGTTAATCTATTCGAATAGCCGTGATCTTCGGTAACAGGACGACTTGAAGTTGTACCTTGACCTTATGACAACTAGAACCAGATACTTAATAAAATATACCCTTCCAAGTGCCAGATACAACCGGTAATCGCTCTCTCACAGGGCGACGAGGGGAGGATCATCAGTTAGGATTATGCTATGCGATGCTACTTGGTGAACTTACCATCTACTCTCTTCTTCTGCTGCAAGATGGAGCTTACCAGAAGCGTAGTCGTCAACAGGACTAGCTATCCTCCTCTTATTCCGGCATTCTGCAGTTCAGTCCACATATGATACCCCTTTTCCATTTGATACCAATGCATACATACGTAGTGTAGCTCCTTGCTTGCGAGTACTTTGGATGAGTACTCACAGTTGCTTTGCTCCCCCTTTTCCCCTTTCCTATACCCGATTGCTGCGACCAGACGTTGGAGTCCAGGAGCTAGACACCACTTTCGATGACGACTACTACTACTCGGGAGGTGCCTACTACTACGTGCAGCCCGTTGACGACAACCAGGAGTAGTTTAGGAGGATCCCAGGCAGGAGGCATGTGCCTCTTTCGATCTGTATCGCAGTTTGTGCTAGCCTTCTTAAGGAAAACTAGTTTAACTTATGTCTATACTCAGATATTGTTGCTTCCGCTGACTCGCCTGTGTTCGAGCCCTTGTATTCGAGCCCTTGAGGCCCCTGGCTTGTAATATGATGCTTGTATGACTTATTTTATTTGTAGAGTTGTGTTGTGATATCTTCCCATGAGTCCCTGATCTTGATCGTACACGTTTGTGTGTATGATTAGTGTACGGTCAAATCAGGGGCGTCACAAGTTGGTATCAGAGCCGACTGCCTATAGGAGTCCCCCATCCAGACTACTTGGCCGAAGTTGAGTCTGGTCATTGCAAAACTTTTAACTAACATGGCTGTGTGGCTTACGGGCCCATGTCGCCATTGGGTGGTATTACGATCTTTTTATTCCTCATCTATACTCTGGGACTCTTATCTCTCTTCTATTCGAGTTAAATGATTTTACTAACTCTGACTCTAGGTTCTCGTAATTACTTCCTCCCAGAGGGCCCCTCGCTCGATATGATTGCTTGGTGCGCCGAAGGATTCCAAAGATACTCTCCGATGTTATCCCGAGAACTTGTGCTCATTGCTTTTGCGATTTCCTTCCACCGTCAACCCCTACGTAAAACTACATACACTTGCCATGTATACAAACATTCCCCGTTGCTCTTGTTATTACAAGATGCCCCGAAATACTCTCTGTTGTCCCGAGAATCCTTTGAGCTTACTACCATGTTGTTCTTTGCCACATGAATACCCCTACGGATAATTTCTCACACTTACCGGGGATTCGTTCATCCCAAGTTGTTCAGGTGTTTTGCAAAATTCTTTGAAATGCCATTCGACCTTCTAAAATCCTCAATAGCCTATTGCTCTTGATCTTCTTTATCTGCTTGCATAATGGTTACTTCCATATGTCAAGCAATATTCATTAAAATACTCTGTGATCGACATTCTGATCCTGTTGATTGAACTTGTGTGTGAATGCACACAATTATCAATTATTCCCTGAGAATTATCCTTCTGGCTCGGACGTCATTTTGAACATGAGCTGGTTGTCGACCAATCAAAACTGCCACCGTTTGTGCCTAGTCTACTCAGCTTATCTTTTGATCACATCATTGCTTCTGATCCCTTGTCTTGGAATTCATAGTTCCTTTGCAACTGAGCTTTGAGTTAGTCAGTTGTTTCTATAATCTGATCTCCTTGCATTCTTTCTTCCTCTGGTGGAGTACCGATACTCACATCAGATCCCTTATGGACCACCAGATCCTTTATTGGATTTTGTTCGACACCTTCTTCATATTCATTAAACCTTGTGAGCCTTTCGTAGGGTAAATAATGCCTTTGGTAAGTTGTATCCTTTGCTTTGTCAACCATGCTCTACTTTCGAGCTTGTACTATTTACTCATGAAGTTTATGGTATATGTTTCTACAATGCCCTGATGGGTTGAACCTATGCCTTCCTTAATCTGTGTGAACCCGAAAGATTTCACGGGTCATACTTATCTGGTACTGTACCAGGTAAAACTTTCAACAACTAATGTCATTTTTGAAAAGCGAGAGGTGAATGGAAGGTTATACATTGAAGAAGTGGGAGTCAACCTTGAACTTGTGTTCATGCCCTTGGACACGATGTAGATCCTATCATGGAAACTTCTTGTAATAATAACTATTTCCTTGACACAAGTTCATCTAGTATCCATGTTTGGTCCTTTGCAACCGTGGTTCCGACCATATTTTCTCTTTGGTCCCATTTCTCGGACAAGATAAAGAACTTTTGTTTTGCAAGTCAATACACCAGTCCAACCTCTACCTTGACCTACCGTCGAGTATTACCCTCTGGTATCTCGAGAATATCTAAGAACTGTGTTGCATCTTATGAGTCTTCCTCAGCTATTATTTCTCCATGATTCCAATTTTTCTTGGGTTCTGAGTTGTTAGTCGCTCAAGAACACCAGTAAGTGAACCGATTCCGCACTCTGGTTCGATAACTCTAAGTAATCTTTGTTGCTTATGAGTTTAATAATCCTTCAAGTCATTCCTAGCCTGATCGGCTATATCATTCTTGTGCTAAGTTTTAACTGTGCTACCTGGTCCTTGTTCCTGGAGCACAATTTTTGACGATGAGCTAAGGTTACGTCGATCTTCCCTGTCTTGTCATTTCACCTCGAACAACAAGCTTGATTCCGAGTTTGTGTTGTACTAGTGGTTTCAATAACCTTTCGCTCCATCACTCATTTGACTTGATGTCATCGCCGATCGATTCCATCTTAATGAAATATCTCGACAAATGTGTCGTGATCATCATCAACAATGATATGCCTTCTTCCAAGTGTGAATTGAACTCATGATGGGAAATACCATCAATTCCCCTCGATGATTTGTAATAACATCGACAACATTCTTGCATTCCTTCCAACACAAAACTTGTTCTTGTTTTGTGTTATACCTTGAGTTTCTTGATATCTGACTTATGCTATGTTCTATCTTGAAGCATTACTGTCTTTTATATCAAGGATGTTGTGAGGTTTGCTCCACCTCTTGATAACTCTTGGTGTAGTGATACATATCACAAGAACCATTCTTTCTTGATCCCCGTATTGCCTAACCGGGAATATCGACAAGTGAACGATGCTGCGTGGATTCTGTAATTCAAGCAACCCTATTGCTTTGAAGTTAATGGGCGGTAGTTCATCCTCAGACTATTGGTTATTGAATCACCATTCTAACATTGATCATGCTACATAAGCCCATATCTCGGGTGCACCATTCAACCAATGTTTAATTGTGTATGTTTTCCTCGAGCATACATCTTTATATCTGTTGAACTGACAAGTGTTACCTCCTTGTTCACATAATTATGGAAATCCATCTTTGGTTAATCTTGATGAATTGTTGCTGACTCCATCAACCACATCCTCATTTTCTCCTTGGTTAATGATGAACTTTTGTTTTGGAACATGCTTCTATAGTTCATTTCCCAAGAATCTTATAATGTCGTCTCGTTGATTTGTGGTGCCCCTCTTCTTCTCAGGCATCCAGAGTCTGAGGTATCCTGACACCTATCAGATTTGAATCTCGGTCAGATATGATGGTTGGAACATATTTCCAAGAGTTTTAACATTGGTATTTATATCCCCCGGTAAGGTGATGTCATGCCTAGCACACCTGGCTGGAGGACCTATTGTTATAGTATCCCTTTTGGCAAGATTAACCATTTTAATATGAGTAAGTTATAAGACTTATTCTAGAAGTTGTTCCTGATGGATCCTTTGTGTAACCAAAGTCTGACCTTTACTTAAAGACCATGTCAATGCTATCTCGAAGCATGTATGTGGTACTCCGATTTTCAATAAGAACATTTGAAGCACAATGCTAAAATTTCTTTATTAATTACCCCCAAACACCATTGTATGGGTAATGGCATGATATCTCTCTCCCCTTTTCAAAAGGGTTTTCTACGTCATATCATGTCATGGATATCATGCTCTGTTTGTCCTTGGGAAGGATATACCCTTGGAATATGTGTTTAAACACATTTTCCTTTCCATTGTTCTGTTTAATCTGATAATCACCTTTTCCTTTCCATTGTTTTGTTTAACCTTCTTCGGGTTTATATGATCTAATCAGTAATAAGTCACTGCTTTTGTAAGCATCTCGTTGTACCACTATGTTAGTAAGACCCTGTTAGTATTGTTGATAAAATTCCGGTAACCTCCGATGGACGGGAACTTTGCCTATTGGTCCGCCTCGTACAATGAGCAGGAAAATGGTTCTCTTCGTCCCTCGCCCTTAGTACCAATGGTTGTTTCCGACATAATCGATAATCTATCCTCTGACAAGCCTTTCTTACATGATCTTGCAAGACATCATCCCCCTTCCAACTTTTAACCCACATGGTGGGCCCATAACCCACAGTTTCACAGGATCGAAACCTGACTCTCCTGTACACCCTGTTGTCAAATGTTATTCCTCATGCTTGACTTCGTATGTAACTCACGGGCCACCTACCTAGTGATCTATTCTGGTATCAGACGCAATACTTCTTATCGTTGCTCGGAACCCCTTTCACCTTCTGATTAGGCCATCGAATGATTGCCTAGCCATTAGAAACTTCTCATGGTACCTTCTTACTTTACTCTCGATATGATATTAAGTATGTATTTGAGAGTTACTTTCCGCCACCTTCCCTGATGTTAGCTACCAGATAGTCAACCTTGCTGCGTTCTGTTCTCCCAGTTTACTTCCCCTTTATTCTTTCGTAAATACGATTGATTTTCCGAAGAAAAGATGCCGACTTCATCATCATGGCATGAAGCAAAGAAAATGGAGACATCGACGCAATGGATCGACCTCTTCGAAGAGAGCAACCAAGACCGAGAATACCCGATAGAACTTCATAGCCATATCTTTCCCCCTTACTCTACCTCTTAAATCTCGGGACGAGATTTCTTGTAGTGGAGGAGAATTGTGACGCCCGGATAATTAGACTACAGTAATTCCCTGCTAATGATGCCATGTCACCTCGGTTACCGTTGATAATCTCGCGTTAGTTCGAAACCGGTTTGAATTCAAATTTAAAATCAAGCAAACAATAAACGTTTTCAAATATTAAAACTAAAATGTTCATCGTGTGGTAAATAATCCCTAACTAGTTTTGGTGGTGGAACCAACCTTTTACAAAGTGTTTAAATGCCCTAAACTAATTAAAAATAATGGTTGAAACAATAATTGAAATGCTTATCAAATAACAAAAATTCTAAAATAATGTATTTAAATGTTACACTTAATATGATAGTGGCCTAATTATTCATGCTAACATAGGTACTAACTTTATTTCTTGTAAACCTAAACAAATAAAAGGAAATTAGGAAATAGAAAAGAAGAAATAAAAGAAAATAGTAAACATTAACTAAACAAAAAAAGACAAAAGGCCCCCTTCCCCACTGGGCCTCTTGGCCCAGTCGGCTCAGCCGACCAGGCTGACCTGGGCCACCCCTGCCTATAACCCCCCCCCCACCCCACCCAGCGGTAACCTAGCCCACTACCCCACGACTCGCACCCCCACCCCCACGATCCCCTTCCCTCCCATCCCGAGCTGGATCGGGATCGGGCCAACGCCCGGTCACCGCCGCCGAGGTCCCGCTGTCGCTCCCCATCCGCCGCCACCCTTCCCGTCGCCGGATCGTCGTCGCCCCGTCGTCGTCCTCTTCCCCGAACCAGAACCGGTTTGGGGCACGACCTCGACGCCGCCCCACACCGCTATCGCCGAGCACCATTCGTCGGAGCTCCTTCGTCGTCGCTAGACCTCCCCGAGTCCTCCACGAGCCTGCTGCCATGCCCCTCCCGCTCCCCTGTGAGTCACCGCCTCCCTTCTTCTCCCTCTCATACTCTGTGCGCGCGAGCCATCCCACACGCGAACACCACCGTGGCCTCGCCCACCTCGTCGCCGTTTGCGCCCCCCCCCCCTCCCGCTCCGTTGTGCTGTCCGCGCCTGGTAGCCGCCTGCAGCCTGCCGCTCGCACCGCCTGCGCTGTCCATTGACGTCGTTGTTGCCGTTTTACTGCTCGTCGCGCGCCTCCACTGCCCCTCGGCGCTTGCCGCCGCTCGCTCACGCGCTCACCCCCCGTCACCATTTCGGCTCGCCGCTGCCACTGTCTGGCGCCGCAGCCGCCCACGTGCCTCACCCAGCCACCCCACAGCCACTGCCGCAGCTCCCGCTGGGCCGCAGCCAAGCGTCGCTGCCGCCCCTGCCTCAAGCCTTCGTCGGCCGCCCGCGCATCACCCTGGCCTCACACCGCTCCTCTGTTTGGCCATGCCCGCGTGGCCTTTCCCTCGCTCCAGCCGAGCCCCACACTCCCATGCCGACGCTCGCCGCAGCTCCCCCCCACTCCATGGCCGCCCGGCGCCCGCTTCCACCGGCCCCTGCCATGCGCCTCCGGCGATGGCCTCGCCCCCCTGGTGCGTGCTCAAGCCTAGCCGCACCAGTGGCTGCTTGGGCCACTGCCAAGTGTGGTCGGGCCAAATAAAACAAAAGTAAAAAAACAATTTTAAAATAAAAAAAACAAACAAATAATAATTAAATTAATTAATTAACTTAATTAACACTGTTTAGTTAACTAATTAACTTTGCTTAAACCTGCTAGTTAAATGTTAACAAATAATTAGTCTTCAGCCTATGACATATGGGACCCACACATCAATTTGACCAGTCAACACCCCTAATGACTACTGATGTCATGCTGACGCCATGATGACGTCAGCAAACACTATTCTGGATAATGTTGAATTAAATAAATTAAATAAATTCTAAAAATGCAAATCTTTTAAAATTAATATAAAATAAACCATAGCTTGGATGGAAAAACTTTGTACATGAAAGTTGTTCAGAACGACGAGATGAATTCGGATACACAACCCGTTCGTCCGCCACGCATCCCTAGCATAGCGAACACGCAACTTTCCCCCTCCGGTTCATCTGTCCAGAAACGCGAAACAACGGGGATATTTTCTCGGATGTTTCCCCCCTTCACCTGTATCACCTCATACCGCGTTAGGGCACCCCTAGCATCACTACTTGTATTGTCATGTATCGTTATGCTTCTGTTTGCATTATATTCATTGTTTCTTGCCCCTCTTCTCTCCGATAGACTACGAGACCGATGTTGCTGCTACACAGTACGACTACGGTGTTGACAACCCCTCTCTCTTGCCAGAGCAACCAGGCAAGCCCCCCCCCTTGATCACGAGATATGGCCTACTCTCTTTCTACTGCTTGCATTAGAGTAGTGTAGCATGTTACTGCTTTCCGTTAATCCTATTCTGATGCATAGCCTGTCATTGTTACTACAACTGTTGATACCTTACCTGCAATCCTAAATGCTTAGTATAGGATGCTAGTCTATCATCGGTGGCCCTACATTCTTGTCTGTCTGTCGTGCTATACTATCGGGTCGTGATCACTCGGGAGGTGATCACGGGTATATACTTACATATATACATACTATACAGGTGGTGACTAAAGTCGGGTCGGCTCGTTGAGTACCCGCAAGTGATTCCGATGTTGGGGGTTGAAGGGGCAGGTGGTTCCACCCAGGTAGTGGTGGGCCTAGGTTCCCGACGGCCCCCGATTGTTACTTTGAGGCGGAGTGACAGGGCAGGTTGAGACCACCTAGGAGAGAGGTGGGCCTGGCCCTGGTCGGTGTCCGCGGTTATTTCAACATAACACATTTAACGAGATCTTGGTATTTGATCTGAGTCTGGCCACTGGCATATACGCACTAACCAACTATGCGGGAACAGTTATGGGCACTCGATGTCGTGGTATCAGCCGAAGCCTTCGTGATGTCAGTGACTGAGCAGGGCGCGCCGGGTTGGACCGCGTAACGCAACTTCCTTTGTAATGGAGGTTGCTAGATCGGCTCTCCGGCTGCCCTCCCAACGTGCAGGTGTGCAATGGGCGAAGGGCCCAGACCCCTGCGCCATAGGATTTAGACCGGCATGCTGACCTCTCTGTTGTGCCTAGGTAGGGCTGCGACGTGTTGATCTTCCGACGCCGGGCATGACCCAAGAAAGTGTGTATGAACAAAGGGGATCAAGCGTGTTGGGAAACGTGGTGCACCCCTGCAGGGAAGTTAATCTATTCGAATAGCCGTGATCTTCGGTAATAGGATGACTTGGAGTTATACCTTGACCTTATGACAACTAGAACCGGATACTTAATAAAATACACCCTTCCAAGTGCCAGATACAACCGGTAATCGCTCTCTCACAGGGCGACGAGGGGAGGATCATCAGTTAGGATTATGCTATGCGATGCTACTTGGTGAACTTACCATCTACTCTCTTCTTCTGCTGCAAGATGGAGATTACCAAAAGCGTAGTCTTCAACAGGACTAGCTATCCTCCTCTTATTCCGGCATTCTGCAGTTCAGTCCACATATGATACCCCTTTTCCATTTGATACGAATGCATACATATGTAGTGTAGCTCCTTGCTTGCGAGTACTTTGGATGAGTACTCACGGTTGCTTTGCTCCCCCTTTTCCCATTTCCTATACCCGATTGATGCGACTAGATGTTGGAGTCCAGGAGCCAGACACCACTTTCGATGATGACTACTACTACTCGGGAGGTGCCTACTACTACATGCAGCCCGTTGACGACGACCAGGAGTAGTTTAGGAGGATCCCAGGAAGGAGGCCTGTGCCTCTTTCGATCTGTATCCCAGTTTGTGCTAGCCTTCTTAAGGCAAACTTGTTTAACTTATGTCTATACTCAGATATTGTTGCTTCCGCTGACTCGCCTGTGTTCAAGCCCTTGTATTCGAGCCCTTGAGGCCCCTGGCTTGTAATATGATGCTTGTATGACTTATTTTATTTGTAGAGTTGTGTTGTGATATCTTCCCATGAGTCCCTGATCTTGATCGTGCACGTTTGCGTGTATGATTAGTGTACGGTCAAATCGGGGGTGTCACAAGTTGGTATCAGAGCCGACTGCCTGTAGGAGTCCCCCTTCCAGACTCCTTGGCCGAAGTTGAGTCTGGTCATTGCAAAACTTTTAACTAACATGGCTGTGCGGCTTACGGGCCCATGTCGCCATTGGGTGGTACTAGGATCTTTTTATTCCTCATCTATACTCTGGGACTCTGATCTATCTTCTATTCGAGTTAAATGATTTTACTAACTCTGACTCTAGGTTCTCGTAATTACTTCCTCCCAGAGGGCCCCTCGCTCGAGATGATTGCTTGGTGCGCCGAAGGATTCCAAAGATACTCTCCGATGTTATCCCGAGAACTTGTGCTCATTGCTTTTGCGATTTCCTTCCACCGTCAACCCCTACGTAAAACTACATACACTTGCCATGTATACAAACATTCCCCGTTGCTCTTGTTATTACAAGATGCCCCGAAATACTCTCTGTTGTCCCGAGAATCCTTTGAGCTTACTACCATGTTGTTCTTTGCCACATGAATACCCCTACGGATAATTTCTCACACTTACCGGGGATTCGTTCATCCCAAGTTGTTCAGGTGTTTTGCAAAATTCTTCGAAATGCCATTCGACCTTCTAAAATCCTCAATAGCCTATTGCTCTTGATCTTCTTTACCTGCTTGCATAATGGTTACTTCCATATGTCAAGCAATATTCATTAAAATACTCTGTGATCGACATTCTGATCTTGTTGATTCAACTTGTGTGTGAATGCACACAATTATCAATTATTCCCTGAGAATTATCCTTCTGGCTCGGACGTCATTTTGAACATGAGCTGGTTGTCGACCAATCAAAACTGCCACCGTTTGTGCCTAGTCTACTCAGCTTATCTTTTGATCACAACATTGCTTCTGATCCCTTGTCTTGGAATTCATAGTTCCTTTGCAACTGAGCTTTGAGTTAGTCAGTTGTTTCTATAATCTGATCTCCTTGCATTCTTTCTTCCTCTGGTGGAGTACCGATACTCACATCAGATCCCTTATGGACCACCAGATCCTTTATTGGATTTTGTCCGACACCTTCTTCATATTCATTAAACCTTGTGAGCCTTTCGTAGGGTAAATAATGCCTTTGGTAAGTTGTATCCTTTGCTTTGTCAACCATGCTCTACTTTCGAGCTTGTACTATTTACTCATGAAGTTTATGGTATATGCTCCTACAATGCCCTGATGGGTTGAACCTATGCCTTCCTTAATCTGTGTGAACCCGAAAGATTTCACGGGTCATACTTATCTGGTACTGTACCAGGTAAAACTTTCAACAACTAATGTCATTTTTGAAAAGCGAGAGGTGAATGGAATGTTATACATTGAAGAAGTGGGAGTCGACCTTGAACTTGTGTTCATGCCCATGGACACGATGTAGATCCTATCGTGGAAACTTCTTGTAATAATAACTATTTCCTTGACACAAGTTCATCTAGTATCCATGTTTGGTCCTTTGCAACCGTGGTTCCGACCATATTTTCTCTTTGGTCCCATTTCTCAGACAAGATAAAGAACTTTTGTTTTGCAAGTCAATACACCAGTCCAACCTCTACCTTGACCTACCGTCGAGTATTACCCTCTGGTATCTCGAGAATATCTAAGAACCGTGTTGCATCTTATGAGTCTTCCTCAGCTATTATTTCTCCATGATTCCAATTTTTCTTGGGTTCTGAGTTGTTAGTCGCTCAAGAACACCAGTAAGTGAACCAATTCCGCACTCTGGTTCAATAACTCTAAGTAATCTTTGTTGCTTATGAGTTTAATAATCCTTCAAGTCATTCCTAGACTGATCGGCTATATCATTCTTGTGCTAAGTTTTAACTGTGCTACCTGGTCCTTCTTCCCGGAGCACAATTTTTGACGATGAGCTAAGGTTACGTCGATCTTCCCTATCTTGTCATTTCACCTCGAACAACAAGCTTGATTCCGAGTTTGTGTTGTACTAGTGGTTTCAATAACCTTTCGCTCCATCATTCATTTGACTTGATGTCATCACCGATCAATTACATCTTAATGAAATATCTCGACAAATGTGTCGTGATCATCATCAACAATGATATGCCTTCTTCCAAGTGTGAATTGAACTCATGATGGCAAATACCATCATTTCCCCTCGATGATTTGTAATAACATTGACAACATTCTTGCATTCCTTCCAACACAAAACTTGTTCTTGTTTTGAGTTATACCTTGAGTTTCTTGATATCTGACTTATGCTATGTTCTATCTTGAAGCATTACTGTCTTTTATATCAAGGATGTTGTGAGGTTTGCTCCACCTCTTGATAACTCTTGGTGTAGTGATACTTATCATAAGAACCATTCTTTCTTGATTCCCGTATTGCCTAACCGGGAATATCGACAAGTGAATGATGCTGCGTGGATTCTGTAATTCAAGCAACCCTATTGCTTTGAAGTTAATGGGCGGTAGTTCATCCTCAGACTATTGGTTATTGAATCACCATTCTAACATTGATCATGCTACATAAGCCCATATCTCGGGTGCACCATTCAACCAATGTTTAATTGTGTATGTTTTCCTCGAGCATACATCTTTATATCCGTTGAACTGACAAGTGTTACCTCCTTGTTCACATAATTATGGAAATCCATCTTTGGTTAATCTTGATGAATTGTTGCTGACTCCATCAACCACATCCTCATTTTCTCCTTGGTTAATGATGAACTTTTGTTTTGGAACATGCTTCTATAGTTCATTTCCCAAGAATCTTATAATGTCATCTCGTTGATTTGTGGTGCCCCTCTTCTTCTCAGGCATCCAGAGTCTGAGGTATCCTGACACCTATCAGATCTGAATCTCGGTCAGATTTGATGGTTGGAACATATTTCCAAGAGTTTTAACATTGGTATTTATATCCCCCGGTAAGGTGATGTCATGCCTAGCACACCTGGCTGGAGGACCTATTGTTATAGTATCCCTTTTGGCAAGATTAACCATTTTCACATGAGTAAATTATAAGACTTATTCTAGAAGTTGTTCCTGATGGATCCTTTGTGTAACCAAAGTCTGACCTTTACTTAAAGACCATGTCAACGCTATCTCGAAGCATGTATGTGGTACTCCGATTTTCAATAAGAACATTTGAAGCACAATGCTAAAATTTCTTTATTAATTACCCCCAAACACCATTATATGGGTAATGGCATGATATCTCTCTCCCCTTTTCAAAAGGGTTTTCTACGTCATATCATGTCATGGATATCATGCTCTGTTTGTCCTTGGGAAGGATATACCCTTGGAATATGTGTTTAAACACATTTTCCTTTCCATTGTTCTGTTTAATCTGATAATCACCTTTTCCTTTCCATTGTTTTGTTTAACCTTCTTAAGGTTTATATGATCTAATCAGTAATAAGTCACTGCTTTTGTAAGCATCTCGTTGTACCACTATGTTAGTAAGACCCTGTTACTATTGTTGATAAAATTCCAGTAACCTCCGATGGACGGGAACTTTGCCTATTGGTTCGCCTCGTACAACGAGCAGGAAAATGGTTCTCTTCGTCCCTCGCCCTTAGTACCAATGGTTGTTTCCGACATAATCGATAATCTATCCTCTGACAAGCCTTGCTTACATGATCTTGCAAGACGTCATCCCCCTTCCTAATTTTAACCCACATGGTGGGCCCATAACCCACAGTTTCACAGGATCGAAACCTGACTCTCCTGTACACCCTGTTGTCAAATGTTATTCCTCATGCTTGACTTCGTATGTAATTCATGGGCCACCTACCTAGTGATCTATTCTCGTATCAGACACAATACTTATTATCGTTGCTCGGAACCCCTTTCACCTTTTGATTAGGCCATCGAACGGTTGCCTAGCCATTAGAAACTTCTCATGGTACCTTCTTACTTTACTCTCGATATGATCTTAAGTATCTATTCGAGAGTTACTTTCCGCCACCTTCCCTGATGTTTGCTACCAGATAGTCAACCTTGCTGCGTTCCGTTCTCCCAGTTTACTTCCCCTTTATTCTTTCGTAAATACGATTGAGTTTCCGAAGAAAAGATGCCGACTTCATCATCATGGCATGAAGCAAAGAAAATGGAGACATCGACGCAATGGATCGACCTCTTCGAAGAGAGCAACCAAGACCGAGAATACCCGATAGAACTTCGTAGCCATATCTTTCCCCCTTACTCTACCTCTCAAATCTCGGGACGAGATTTCTTGTAGTGGAGGAGAATTGTGACGCCCGGATAATTAGACTACAGTAATTCCCTGCTAATGATGCCATGTCACCTCGGTTATCGTTGATAATCTCGCGTTAGTTCGAAACCGGTTTGAATTCAAATTTAAAATCAAGCAAACAATAAAAGTTTTCAAATATTAAAACTAAAATGTTCATCATGTGGTAAATAATCCCTAACTAGTTTTGGTGGTGGAACCAACCTTTTACAAAGTGTTTAAATGCCCTAAACTAATTAAAAATAATGGTTGAAACAATAATTTAAATGCTTATCAAATAATAAAAATTCTAAAATAATGTATTTAAATGTTACACTTAATATGACAGTGGCCTAATTATTAATGCTAACATAGGTACTAACTTTATGTCTTGTAAACCTAAACAAATAAAAGGAAATTAGGAAATAGAAAAGAAGAAATAAAAGAAAATAGTAAACATTAACTAAACAAAAAAAGACAAAAGGCCCCCTTCCCCACTGGGCCTCTTGGCCTAGTCGGCTCAGCCGACCAGGCCGACCTGGGCCACCCCTGCCTATAACCCCCCCCCCACCCCCACCCAGCGGTAACCTAGCCCACTACCCCACGACTCGCACCCCCACCCCCACGATCCCCTTCCCTCCCATCCCGAGCTGGATCGGGATTGGGCCAACGCCCGGTCACCGCCGTCGAGGTCCCGCTGTCGCTCCCCGTCCGCCGCCGCCCTTCCCGTCGCCGGATCGTCGTCGCCCCGTCCTCGTCCTCCTCCCCGAACCAGAACCGGTTTGGGGCACGACCTCGACGCCGCCCCGCACCGCTATCGCCGAGCACCATTCGTCGGAGCTCCTTCGTCGTCGCCAGACCTCCCCGAGTCCTCCACGAGCCTGCTGCCATGCCCCTCCCGCTCCCCTGTGAGTCGCCGCCTCCCTTCTTCTCCCTCTCCTACTCTGTGCGCGCGAGCCATCCCACACGCGAACACCACCGTGGCCTCGCCCACCTCGTCGCCGTTTGCGCCCCCCCGGCTCTGTTGTGCTGTCCGCGTCTGGTAGCCGCCTGCAGCCTGCCGCTCGCACCACCTGCGCTGCCCATTGCCGCCGCTGTTGCCGTTTTACTGCTGGTCGCGCGCCTCCACTGCCCCTCGGCGCTCGCCGCCGCTCGCTCACACGCTCACTCGCCATCACCATTTCGGCTCGCCGCTGCCACTGCCTGGCGCCGCAGCCACCCACGCGCCTCACCCAGCCACCCCGCGGCCACTGCCGCAGCTCCCGCTGGGCCCCAGCCGAGCGTCGCTGCCGCCCCTGCCGCAAGCCTCCGTCGGCCACCCGCGCATCACCCTGGCCTCACACCGCTCCTCTGTTTGGCCATGCCCGCGTGGCCTTTCCCTCGCTTCCACCGGCCCCTGCCGTCCGCCTCCGGCGATGGCCTCGCCCCCCTGGTGCGTGCTCAAGCCTAGCCGCACCAGTGGCTGCTTGGGCCACTGCCAAGTGGGGTCGGGCCAAATAAAACAAAAGTAAAAAAAGAATTTTAAAATAAAAAATAAACAAATAATAATTAAATTAATTAATTAACTTAATTAACACTGTTTAGTTAACTAATTAACTTTGCTTAAACCTGCTAGTTAAATGTTAACAAATAATTAGTCTTCAGCCTATGACATGTGGGACCCACACGTCAATTTGACCAGTCAACACCCCTATTGACTACTGATGTCATGTTGACGTCATGATGACGTCAGCAAACACTATTCTGGATAATGTTGAATTTAATAAATTAAATAAATTCTAAAAATGCAAATCTTTTAAAATCAATATAAAATAAACCATAGCTTGGACGGAAAAACTTTGTACATGAAAGTTGTTCAGAACGACGAGACGAATTCGGATTCGCAGCCCGTTCGTCTGCCACGCATCCCTAGCATAGCAAACACGCAACTTTCCCCCTCTGGTTCATCTGTCCAGAAACGCGAAACAGCAGGGATATTTTCCCGGATGTTTCCCCCCTTCACCTATATCACCTCATACCGCGTTAGGGCATCCCTAGCACCGCTACTTGTATTGTCATGTATCGTTATGCTTCTGTTTGCATTATATTCATTGTTTCTTGCCCCTCTTCTCTCCGATAGACTACGAGACCGACGCCGCTGCTACACAGTACGACTACGGTGTTGACAACCCCTCTCTCTTGCCAGAGCAACCAGGCAAGCCCCCCCCCCTTGATCACCAGATATGGCCTACTCCCTTTCTACTGCTTGCATTAGAGTAGTGTAGCATGTTATTGCTTTCCGTTAATCCTATTCTGATGCATAGCCTGTCATTGTTACTACAACTGTTGATACCTTACCTGCAATCCTAAATGCTTAGTATAGGATGCTAGTCTATCATCGGTGGCCCTACATTCTTGTCTGTTTGTCGTGCTATACTATCGGGTCGTGACCACTCGGGAGGTGATCACGGGTATATACTTACATATATACATACTATATAGGTGGTGAGTAAAGTCGGGTCGGCTCGTTGAGTACCCGCAAGTGATTTCGATGTTGGGGTTGAAGGGGCAGGTGGTTCCACCCAGGTAGTGGTGGGCCTAGGTTCCCGACGGCCCCCGATTGTTACTTTGAGGCGGAGCGACAGGGCAGGTTGAGACCACCTAGGAGAGAGGTGGTCCTGGCCCTGGTCGGTGTCCACGGTTATTTCAACATAACACGTTTAACGAGATCTTGGTATTTGATCTGAGTCTGGCCACTGGCTTATACGCACTAACCAACTACGCGGGAATAGTTATGGGCACTCAACGCCATGGTATCAGCTGAAGCCTTCGTGACGTCAGCGACTAAGCGGCGCGCGCCGGGTTGGACCGCGTAACGCAACTTCCTTTGTAATGGAGGTTGCTAGGTCTGCTCTCCGGCCGCCCTCGCAACGTGCAGATGTGCAATGGGCGATGGGCCCAGACCCCTGCGCCATAGGATTTAGACCGGCGTGCTGACCTCTCTGTGTGCCTAGGTAGGGCTGCGACGTGTTGATCTTCCGAGGTCGGGCATGACCCAGGAAAGTGTGTCTGGACAAATGGGATCGAGCGTGTTGGGAAATGTGGTGCACCCATGTAGGTAAGTTAATCTATTTGAATAGTTGTGATCTTCAGTAACAGGACGACCTGGAGTTGTACCTTGACCTTATGACAACTAGAACCGGATACTTAATAAAATACACCCTTCCAAGTGCCAGATACAACCGGTGATCGCTCTGTCATAGGGCAACGAGGGGAGGATCATCGGTTAGGATTATGCTATGTGATGCTACTTGGTGCAAGATGGAGGTTACCAGAAGCGTATTCTTCGACGGGACTAGCTATCCCCCTCTTATTCTGGCATTCTGCAGTTCAGTCCACATATGATACCCCTTTTCCATTTGATACCAATGCATACATATGTAGTGTAGCTCCTTTCTTGCGAGTACTTTGGATGAGTACTCATGGTTGCTTCGCTCCCCCTTTTCCCCTTTTCTATACCCGATTGCTGTGACCAGACGTTGGAGTCCAGGAGCCAGACGCCACTGTCGATGACGACTACTACTACTCGGGAGGTGCCTACTACTACGTGTAGCCCGCTGACGACGACCAGGAGTAGTTTAGGAGGATCCCAGGCAGGAGGCCTGCACCTCTTTCGGTCTGTATCCCAGTTTGTGCTAACCTTCTTAAGGCAAATTTGTTTAACTTATGTCTGTACTCAGATATTGTTGCTTCCGCTAACTCGTCTGTGTTCAAGCCCTTATATTCGAGTCCTCGAGGCCCCTGGCTTGTAATATGATGCTTGTATGACTTATTTTATTTGTAGAGTTGTGTTGTGATATCTTCCCGTGAGTCCCTGATCTTGATTGTACATGTTTGTGTGTATGATTAGTGTACGGTCAAATCGGGGGCGTCACAGGGAGCTTCAGGTCCGGGTGTGATGCAGCTTCATGCTTGGATCCAAGGCAGAGAGATGTCCTTACTAGTGGACTCTGGCTGTTCATCTTCGTTTGTCGATCATCGAATGGCTTCTAAACTGACGGGGGTCTGCAAATTGCCTACAGTTTGCAAGGTCAAGGTAGCCGACGGCGCAGTATTGCATTGTGATAGTTTCATTCCACAATGTCCATGGACATCGCATGGTCATGAGTTTGTTACAGATTTCAAACTCATATCATTGGGGGTGTACGGCGCCATCCTCGGCATGGACTGGCTCAAGAAACATAGTCCTATGCACATCGATTGGGAGGCGCAATGGATGACAATTACCACAGATCAAGGTTCAGTGGACTTGAAGGCAGTCACCGGGGATCAGATCCACTGTTCTGCAATTTCTTCTCAGGAACTTGTGGCTTCTTGTAAACAGGGGTCCGTAGCTTATGTCGTCCATTTGAATGATGCGAACGACACGGGGGGTCAAAGAAGAATCAATTCCCGTGGAAATTCTTTGGGTTTTGGAGCAGTACACAAATGTGTTTGAGGAACCCAAAGGCCTTCCACCGCGACGTGCTTGCGATCACAGGATTCCGCTCATGGAAGGGGCTCAGCCTATCAACCTGCGACCATATCGGCACAAACCAGAACTCAAGAATGAAATTGAATGTCAGATTAAAGAGCTGCTAGATGCGGGAATCATTCGGAGGAGTACCAGCCCATTCTCCTCCCCAGCTCTACTGATGAATAAGAAGGACGGTACCTGGAGGTTATGCGTGGATTATAGATGTCTGAATGCAATGACAATTGTCAGCAAGTACCCCGTTCTGATAATTGATGAACTGCTAGACGAATTGGTCGGGGCCAAGTGGTTCTCTAAACTGGATCTACGTGCGGGATACCATCAGATCAGAATGGCAGAGGGCGAGGAGTACAAGACGGCATTCACTACACACTCTGGTCATTGGGAATTCTTGGTTATGTCTTTTGGACTGGCGGCGGCTCCCCCAACCTTCATTCGTGCCGTCACTTGCACTCTGCAACCGCTACTACGAGACTGCGTCCTTGTGTTCTTTGACGATATATTGGTTTTCAGTAAAACTCTAGAGCAACATGTAGAGCACCTCCGGTGAGTATTACAATTGCTTCGATGAGACCACTGGCAAGTCAAGCAATCAAAATGTGCATTCGGTCAGAAATAGATTGCTTATTTGGGTCACGTTATCAATGAGTACGGCGTCTCCGCAGACCCAAGCAAGATCGAGACCATCAAGAACTGGCCTATACCTCGTAACAGCCGTGAAGTATGCAGTTTCCCTGGGTTGGCTAGCTACTACATGAAATTTGTCAAGCATTTTGGCATTATTGCCAGGCCTCTTTTCAATCTGCTGAAGAAGAACCACCCATTTGTCTGGACTCAGGGCACTACTACAGTACTACTGCATTTGAACTACTCAAGCAGAGTTTGATATCAGCACCAATCTTGCACCTTCTAGATTTCATCAAGCAATTCGTTATTGATACATATGCCTGTGATTACGGAGTGGGGGCAGTGTTACAACAGGGAGGGCACCCAATCGCATATATGAGCAAACCTCTGGCTCCCAAACACAGGGGGCTTTCCACCTATGAGAAGGAATGAATTGCCATACTTATGGCTGTGGAACCATGGCGACCATATTTACATCATGATGAATTCTTGATCAGGACGGATCAATGCAACTTAGTGCACTTGGATGATGAGCGGCTGTCGACATTTTGGCAACAGAAAGCATTTACTAAACTCTTGGGGCTGCGGTACAAAATCTTTTACAGACAAGGCACCACCAACAACGCTGCCGACGCACTGTCCCGCCGCAACCATGCACAGAATCAAGCAATGGAGATCTCCATCTGTCAACCCTCTTGGATCGAGGATATCAGGGCCAGCTACATGGACAACACACACGCCAACAAATTATTGGAGTAGTTCAAGCATACAACAGATCTGAAGGGGCGCTTCTCAGTCGCTGATGGGCTGTTATACTTTAGAAATAGATTGTGGCTAAGCGGCTCCCCTGCAATCCAGCAGAGCGTCCTTCGTGCATTTCATGATAGCACCGTGGGTCACTACTAGGGAAAAGCCTAGCAGCAGTGCGGGTTTTAGGCCTATCAGTAGCGTGGGGCGATGCGCTATTGATAAGGCGCTACAGCTAACGTATAGCAGTAGCGTGCCTCCGTCCACGCTACTGCTAAATCGACTTAGTAGTAGCGACTTCCCCGAGGAGCGCTCCTGGTAATTAGTAGTAGCGCTTCTCCCTGCCCGCGCTGCTACTATTATTTCGTATTTTATTTCTTTTTTATTTCATGTTGTATTCGTACACCTTTACACAAGTTTTCATACAACAGGAATTTAGAAATTGTTTTTACATCATAATGAGTTATTACATCATGGGGTGAAAGAACCGTGGACTAGTTTCAAGTGGATGGACATCCACTTGAAACTAATCCGCGGTTCTTTCACCCAATGATATAATAAATATCATCATCATCATCATATCATTAACAACTTATCATCATAATACATCATTGTCATATAACACCTCCTCAAGATCATCGTTTTCATCAATGAGACATCACATAGCAAATTGGTCACTAGTCGTAATCACAAGTACTCCTCATCATCAACTCTAACACATTGTATCACATATAAACATATTGTACCTCATAGGACCTACTACATTCTCTTAGGACCTACTATATTCTCTAAGGTAAAATAGCAAAAAACAAGATAGCCCCTGACTCTCCATTATGGAGAATGGAGATTATCCTGTCTCCAATTCTTGCCTGTCGTTTAATGTTACTTCCAAGAACCTCCTTGCGAATGTCCAAACATTTTTTCCATTCTTTGATTAGCATGTGTTCATCGGTTTTAGAAATCCGATATGCACAGGTGAGCTCCTTATATTGACCTGGCTGTATGTTCAGAACTGCAAGGCGACCATTCTGATACATCAGATGAGGCACACGATCCATCGGGATTTTCTGTTGAAAAACATAGTAATAACTTCGTAGTTAGCAATGATGTACTAGTTTTAGAAGTATGCAAAAGATGCACGGATGTCGTAATAGTAAAAAATCTTACCAGGGTATCTCCATAGAAGTTACCGTGGTTCAACACGTGCACTAGTGGCATGTATTCACCATAATTTGGAGGAGTTTGATAATAGGTATTGTAATTCTCAAGATAAGTACAATAAGCAATCAGATGACTTTTCTCCTTATAAGTTAATTCGGAGCCATCAGTGTAGTGGGTTTTGTCTACCATCTTCTGCACATTCTTTTAAGATTCAAAATAAATTGTCAATGGAAATAAGCTGTCAACTATTTTGAAATAAACAATATAAATTAGTTGATAACTATGTTTGAGCTCACATTGCGGTAGAATCGGAAGCGTATCAACAAGGACCCAAATGTCCATATTGTCTTGCTTGATGTCAGGATCACCAAGATCCATGGTGACAATCATACCCTCATAAAAACCATATATTTTGCAAAGTGCTTCCCAATTTTGGCAACCAAAATGGGTTACGCTCTGAGAATTGTACAGATTTACTTCAAAATCGATATCATGATGGGTCCTTAGGTGTATTTTCTTTGTTTGAAAATTTTCATGGTCTTCAAAACCCATCCTCTTCAAGACATAGCGTCTTGCATGGCATGGGATAAGCTAGTCGAATTGTAAAAGATAAAAATTAGACGTTGAAATAGTTGAAGTCATGCTTAATTACAAAAAAAAACACTTGTCGTTGTTGCGTACCGTTTCAACATCGAAGGTCTCCTCGAGCTTAATGCTGAAGCGCCGATCTTCGTCTAGCTCAACGAACCTGTCGCACATACCTCGATCGTCATGGCACCAGCTGCACTCCCCCGGGAGACTGTCGTCGTCCGAGTATGACATTTCCATAATTCAAAGATTAAACTTGTACAATTAAATATATGTACTAAAAAACCTAAATTAGATCATTATTTTTCAAGAAAATCCAGGCCACTCGATATTTCCTACATATTCTAGCACAAGTCATGCCAGAATTCACGGAAAAATCCGGCATGACCTTTGCTAAAAGAGGACATATCGAGTGTCTGAAATTTGCCGGAACGGAAATTAATCAACACTCCGGCAAAACATAGGCCACTCAGAGGTGTAAACTGAACATGAACGACCACTTGGGCAACCACATATCCTATTTGAGCAACACAAGATATACATGGATATTTGGCTGGTCTCACCTCGATGTCGAAGGGGGTCGGTGACGGGGACGGCGGCGGGGATGATGGAGGGGCTCCTTGATTTCTGCAAAAGCAAAAACCGTATAAGTTATCACTAATACATCCCGAATAATTGCTTAAACTAAAAAATAACAACAAATATGACATGTTCAACTAGTTTTATTAATTCAACTAGTTCTTACTAAATATAAACTTACTATAAATAGAAAAAAAAACTAGTTCTTTCTAAAAAATAAAGTAGTTCAACTAGTTATATTAATTATCTTACTAAAAATACATTAGTTCTATTAATTCAACTAGTTCAACTAGTTTATTAATTTACTTACTAAACTAGTTCAACTACAACTAAAGTAGTTCAACTAGTTTATTAATTTATTTACTAATTATTTTAAACACTTACTAAAAACAGTAAAAATAAACTACATTATACAATAGTTAACTAGTACCATCACTACTACTAATTAACATCTACTACTGCTAAAAATCATTATCTATGAACCCTAAATTAACATCTACTACTACTAAAAAACATCTAGTACTAATTAAGCAGAGAGAACAAGGGTGGGGGAGGGGTGGGAGGCTTACAGAGAGGGGAAAGACGGTGGTAGGGAGGTGCTCGGCGACGGAGAGGTAGGGGCGGTGAGGGCGGGCTCGGGATCGGGTGGCGGCAGCGGTGTTGGGGGAGGCGACGGCGACGGTGAGGTCGAGAGCGGCGGTGAGGTCGAGAGCGGAGGGGGTGGGGGAGGCGGCGGCGACGGTGAGGTCGAGAGCGGCGGCGGACGGCGGCGGGCGGCGGCAGTGAGGTTGACGGCGGCCTTGGGCGGCGGCAGTGAGGGCAGGCTCGGGCTCGGGCGGCGGCGACAGAGGAGTAGGGGAACAGTGGGGGGAAGGAGGACTTAGCGAAATTTTGAGCGGGTGGGTGGTTAAGTCGAACTAGCAGTAGCGCACTTCAGGAAACACGCTATAGCTAAAGTAGCTATAGCGCGTTTTCAGGAAAAACGCTACTGCTAAGTCTAAGCACGCATCAAAAATATACGTTGGTCATCATTGATCTTTTTGTGTAGAATCTAAATAGTCAACATATTTAAGGTGGTAAACACCTTGTTCGCTTAGTAGTATGGGACTAAACTTAATTAGGTGCAACACTTAGCAACAGCGAGTTTTGCAGAAACACACTGCTACTAAGTACCTTAGCAGCAGCGCGTCCAGGGAAGGGCGCTACTACTATATCTAGCCTGGAGGCAAATCCGTGGCAATTATAGTAGTAGCGCTTGTTTCACCTAGAGCGCTACTGCTATCTAGTTACTAGTAGCGCAGTTCCTTTAAGCTCGCTACTGCTAGTTAGCAGTAGCGCCTGTTTTTAAACCGCGCTGCTGCTAAGATTCTATGTATAACGTTTTCCCTAGTAGTGGGTGGCCATTCGGGACTCCCAGTAACTTACAGACGCCTTAGGCGGCTCTTTGCCTGGCCAAAAATGAAGCAAGCCATTAAACAATATGTGCAGGAATGTCTGATCTGCCAACAAGCAAAACTAGAAAGGGTTAAATATCCAGGATTACTCGAGCCAATTCCGTTACCTGAAGGAGCGTGTCAAGTTGTTACAATTGACTTCATTGATGGACTTCCACAATCGGGCAAAGCAAATTGCATCTTGGTCGCTGTGGACAAATTCACATGATATGCCCATTTCCTACCATTGCAACACCCATTCACAGCAGCAAAGGTGGCGAAGGGCATATCTAGATAATGCCTACAAACTCCATGGGTTACCAAAAGCTATCATATCAGATCGCGATCCCATCTTTACAAGCAAGTTCTGAAGGGAACTATTCGACATCATCGGTTCTGAACTCAAGATGAGCACTCCGTATCACCCACAAACTGATGGTCAATCCAAACGCGTCAATCAATTTTTGGAAATCTATTTGAGATGCTTCATCCATGCGTGCCCAAATCATTGGAGCCAGTTCCTCTCGTTGGCAGAATTCTGGTACAATTCCAGTTATCACTCATCCTTGGATATGTCTCCATTCCATGCCCTGTACGGTGATGAACCAAGGCACTGGGGGATTGAAGCCGCGTCTGTGTGTAAGGTACCAGCACTGAAAGACTGGTTGGAAGAAAGGAAAACAATGCAACTGGTGTTAAAACAACATCTGCACCGAGCTCGCCACATAATGAAGATACAAGCAGACAAGAAGAGGCCTGACAGAGAATTCAGTGTAGGAGCTGCTGTCTTCGTCAAGCTCCAACCGTATGTGCAGTCTTCGGTGCATCGCAGAGCCAACCACAAGCTCGCCTTCCGATACTTCGAACCATACAAGATACTGCGCAAGATTAATCCGGTGGCATATGAATTGGAACTTCCTCAGAAATCGCAAATCCATCCAATGTTCCATGTCTCCCAGCTACGACAAGCATTAGCATCAGGTACACCTGCTTCTCGTACATTGCCAACTCCTCGACTTGCAGAACTAGTCCCAATGGAGTTACTCAACAAACGTTGGAGACAGACTCCCACGGGACGGCGAGAGCAGTACTTGATACGCTGGTCGGATTCAGAGCTGCTGGACGCTACGTGGGAAGACGCTCTCATGCTCAAAGGGCGATATCCGAATGTAGCAGCTTGGGGTCAAGCATGCTCTCAAGGAGCGGGGGATGTCAGCGTCCCAACTGCAGAAGCAGCGAAGACCGACCGGAACACGGCCAAGGCAACGAAGGAATCAGCGGAGGCGGCAGCAAGAGGGAACACGCTGGCAGCAGAACCAATCACGACAACCAATCAGGGGCAAAGTCGCGTCATCGCCAGGCCACATCGGATCAAGCACCCCAACCGTCTGTATGTGGGGCCGGAGTGGAAGAACCATACATAAGGCGCATCGTTCGGCAGGAGCAACGTCCGAGCTTGGATCAGAAATCGGCACGGCGGCTTTTCTTTTCTGTTTCCTCCCTGTAGCTTGTATCTGAGTGATGAGACTGATTCAACCCTCCTGCCTGTAGTTGAAACCTAGATCGAACTATTACCTAACACAAAGTGAGTATAAATTTGTCCACAATGGAGTTTGGATAAATATATGATGCGCCAGTCAATTCTAGCCTTTGGATAATTTTGAAAATAAAAGAAAATCCAGCTCCAGTTCGGATAAGCCTAGAGGAAAGAAAGGAAGGAAATATATATCTGTGTATCCCATACTCACGCAGGAATAGAGCTAGTCCTAAATCCTTAACTACTGCTCCCGAGCACTGATTCCTCGCCATCAGGCGTTGCTCCGTTGTTGTCGTCATGTGCTGTTCTGCCATTGTCGTCCTCAACTCAGACATCGACGGAGGCCGGCACTTCCCTAGTCTTTCTTCAGTTCGCCTCTTCTTTGCAAGTTTGTATTGCTGGTCTGAGAGCTCCAGGTGTCGAGGATAGTTCTTTAGTTTAACCGTGGTGTTGAGGCAAGTGCATGACGGACCTTTTCTCCGTATAATTGATTGTATTGTTTTTTGTGCTTTCAGAGTACTTAGTTTTCATGCTTTATTTTCTTTTGGATCCTAGACTTTCAGTATCACACAAAGGGTTGTAGGTTGGTTATTCCGCGCCAACACTATTGCTGGTTGGTCAGTCCGCCCCAACACTGACGCATGTTGGTTAGTCCATGCCACATGTGCTTAAAACCAGGATTCAGCTTTCAGGTATACTTTTCTGTTTCGTGTGAAATTTATTGCCTATTGAGTTGGTCTCGGCCTTTCGAGATTCAGCTTTCAGATGTATTTTCCGTTTTCGTGTAGAATTACAGTGTTGTTTATTAATGGTTGATATTATGGTTCCATAATGTACTTATTGACTATTTCTTCACTCGCCCTCGTTTTTACTTGGTTTTATTTTCTTCTGTAGGGCGTGACATTAGAATGTGAGTAGTAGTTTTTTTCTTTTCTTTTGAGGGCCATGAGATCTGTTATGTTTTTTTGCTCGTAGTTTTTTCTTGTTGTTTTTAGTTCTTGTGGTTTGATTGAATGGGACGTGTAGATATATCTAAGGTACGTAGAATCCGGGACGCGAGAGCTAGTAGTATTATTTTCTTGGGTGTGTCTAGGGCCCTAGTTATTGCATATCTAAATGAGTGAATCAAACACAAAAAGAAAAAGAAAAAAAGAAAAAAGAAATATCCACACAAATCTCGACGTAAGATCAATGATATAGGACTTAGATGTGCAATACTTATGGCACATCTAGATGTGCTTTAGCAAAACTGTATTTTCTTTTAGTCTAGTTGAATGGGACGTGTAGATGTGGTAGATTTATTTTATTTGGAGCGATGTAGTTTTTCTTTTTGTTGGGAGACTTGAGATATATTTCTCTAAATTGCGATTCCTAGAGCATCTGGTACAGTTTGGAGAGCATGTACGCACGCCTTGGATCTTGAACGGTGACTTCAACTTGACCATTTCTGAGGAAGAGCGCAGCTCTGGGAGGGGTAACAGTAGACTCATGTCGAAATTCAGACACACTATTAACAGACTGGGGCTGCATGTTATGCCGATGATGGGTCGGCGGTTCACTTGGTGCAATCAGCAAGAGCGCACAGTTATGGCCAGGCTTGACAGAGTCCTCTTCAATAATGCCTGGGAAGATATCCACCCCATCAGTGATCTCCTGCCGCTTAGTTCTAATATATCTGATCACACGCCTTTGATGATCTCTTGTTCGGCGAGCTGTCCTCGGGCTAGGCGTTTCAAGTTTGAAAATTTTTGGTGCAAACTTCCTGGTTTCATGGAGGTGGTGAGCGAAATGTGGAATCAAGAAGTATTTGATAGTGACCCTATGAAGATCCTCAACATTAAGCTACATCGCACGGCCAAGGCATTAAGGAAGTGGGGTCAGAAGAGTATGAGTCAGCTTCATCTCCAGTTCCTTATGGCTAGTGAGCTCATTTTGCGCCTTGACGCTGCGCAAGAAACAAGACCCCTCTCGAAAAGTGAACGCAACCTGAAAGCGTTCCTCAAGGGCAAATGCTTGGCTTTCGCATCTCTGGAACGAGTTCGCCTGAGACAGCGTGCGAGGGTCCGAGACCTGCACGAGGGTGATGCCAACTCTAAATACTTCCACATGAAAGCTAATGGGAGACGCCGTAAACACCTGATCCCATGCCTTAAGTACGGTGACAGGACAGCCACGGCTAGTGAGGACAAGTTGGTCATGGCAAGACAATTCTTTAGTAAGCTGATGGGCACGCCGGAACAGAGAAGTCATTCTATCCGCCTGGATGCTTTACACTTGGATCGGCTTACACCGGAGATGGCTACAGCCTTGGAAGCTCCCTTCACAGAGGAAGAGATTAAGAAGGTAATTATGGACATGCCCTCGGTTAGGGCACCAGGACCGGATGGGTTCTCCGGGCTTTTCTACAAGGTCTGTTGGGAGGTCATTGGCCAAGATTTTATGGCTGTCATGAGGGCTCTATATGATGGCAAATTCCACTCCTTCAGTGATTTGAATTCATCAATTATCACGCTCCTTCCAAAGAAAGCTGATTCCCTCGAGGTGAGCGAATTCAGACCGATTAATCTCATTCATGGGGCTGCCAAGATATTTGCCAAGGTGCTTGCGGTGCGTGTAGCTCCCTCCCTGCCGGTTCTCATCTCGCAGGCCCAGAGCGCGTTCATCTGCAAGCGGAACATGCATGAGAACTTCAAGTTTGTGCGCAATACGGCTCGTTGGCTGCACCAAAAGCGCAAGCAAGCAATCTTGATGAAGATCGACATATCCAAAGCTTTTGATACTTTGTCATGGGAGTTCCTACTTGAGGTCTTGAGGAAAAGAGGATTTGGCCGAAGATGGTGCTCTTGGATTTGTGGCCTTCTATCTACGGCATCATCCTCTGTGCTAGTCAATGGTGAATTGTGCCAGCCATTTGCACTTGGCTAGGGGGTTAGGCAAGGAGATCCCTTATCGCCTATATACTCTGTTTATTCTTGCCATGGACACATTACACAGCATGCTAAAGTGGGCGGTTCAGAACAAGCTTCTGGCTGAGCTTGGCTGTAACCCACGCATGCCGAGGGTATCTATATTTGCAGATGACGCGGTGTTGTTCTTCACACCATTGCACTCGGATCTCCAGGTCATCTCTAGTATTCTACATATATTTGGTGAGGCCACGGGCCTGAAGATCAATTTACAGAAGAGTACAGTCACAACCATTCGATGCGACGAGGCCACGGCAGCGGCAGTGGAGGGACACTTCCAATGCAGGAGACAACAGTTCCCCATCCTTTACCTGGGTCTCCCTCTGTCCATTTTCAGGTTGCAGCGGCAGGATCTTCTTCCTCTCATAGACAAATTCTCGGGAAAACTGAAAGGTTGGAAACCAAGGATGCTTGCTACTGCGGGCCGTCTGACTCTCACCCGATCAGTGCTCATGGCCCTGCCGATCCACCTTATGTCCGTCTTACCTTTGCCGGCGTGGGCCATCAAGATTATAAACAGACGATGCCGCAGTTTTGTTTGGAAAGGGGAAGAGGAGATAAATGGGGGCCACTGTCTCTTGCCATGGGCTAGAGTATGTTCACCTTTGGAGGCAGGCGGGCTCGGAATTATTAACCTAAAATGGTTTGGCTGGGCCCTTAGATGCAAATGGCCGTGGCTGCAGTGGGACGCCGAGGAGAGACCGTGGCAGCTTATTCCTGAATCCACGGAGAAGGAAGTCTAGGCCATGTTCAGCGCGGCCTGCAGAATCAGTCTTGGGGATGGGAAATCCGCACGGTTCTGGACGGATAATTGGCTCCCGGATGGACGCTCTATAGCTGCTATGGCACCTGCGTTGTTCTCCTTTGTCAAGACGAAGGGGAGGACAATGAGAACAGTAAGCGAGGCTTTGCATGGCCAGGCCTGTATAAGAGATATATCTGGAGGTTTATCGCTTATCGCCATGGCACAATACCTGCAGATTTGGGAGATTGTTCAGGCCACTTCACTGACGGACGGAACCAGAGACCGGGCGATATGGAAGTTGACACATAATTTCCAATTCTCAGTTAAGAGCGCTTACCAACTATTCTTCATGGGGAACACTAACTTTGCTTGTTATAAGCCAATCTGGAAATCCAAGGCACCCCCTCGATGCAAATTCTTCATGTGGCTTGCAGTACATCAACGGTGTCTGACTGCGGACAACCTGGAGAGAAGGAGCTAGCCTTCCAATGGCATTTGCCCTCTGTGCAAATCACAACCGGAAACATGCTTACATCTTTTTATGCACTGCAACTACACCAAGCTACTTTGGCGTCGCTTTAGAGCTTGGACGAGAGCTGATTTTCTTATCCCGGATGCTACTTTCAGCTCCACGGAGGAATGGTGGCTGCAGGCCAGGGCGGCTATCCCGAAACCATTCAGGAGAAACTTCGACACGGTTACCATCCTTATACACTGGAGGATTTGGAAAGAAAGAAATGCTAGGATTTTTGACACTGTGGACAGTTCGGTGGACAGGGTGAGGGATCTGATCCTAGAGGATGTCAATGTCTGGAGGGCTGCGGGGTGTATTGCTGACCTGTCGTCGTGAATGCCATTTCTCCTTCTTCAGTGTTTGGTTTTTCAGTGGTCTTTGTCTTGGGATAGCTATATTCCTGATGTACTATCTCCATTGGATGTAACCTGATGTACTACCCTTCTATTTTCCTACCTAATAAAATTCGGCCGCCGGCCCTTCGAATAAAATAAATTAGTGTGTGTCCAGGTCAAAGAAAAAAAATCACAGGTTCAGATTAACAAAAGGAACCATCAAAAACAAATCCTGACTCTACTGATGTATAGTGATTTAGATGCCAGCCCTGTTGAAAAAGATGCATACGTACATTGATCAGGTGCATATACGTACATGTGTTTCATTGTCTTTCCGGCCGCCCTGGAGTAATTCAATCAAGCATCATGGCTAGGTTTACACGAGAGAGGACTCCATCATTTTTGCTTCTTGTACGTGTGTGTTGAGCCTGGATAAAATCAACCAGCTAGCATGGTTAGCTTTCTTTTTGCAAGGAGAAAGAGAATTTATTAATCAAGCGGCGGCCAAGTCTGCATTACAAAGATCGGCCACACGATAATTAACTTTGTGGCTTCTTGTGTACGTCTGTGTTGAGGCCAGCTCTATTTTTTTAGTCTAGTTGAATGGAACGTGTAGATGTAATTTTCTTTGGAGAGATGTGAGATGTAGTTTTCTTTTCTTCTGCTGAGAGACTTGAGATATTTCAAGTTTGAGGCTTCTTGTGCATGTCTGCATTGAGCCTAGCTCTATTTTTTTTTTCCTTTTAGTCTAATGGAATGGGACGTGTAGATGTAGTATCTTAATTTTCGTTGGAGAGGTGTGAGATGTAGTTTTTTTCTCTGTTGAGAGACTTGAGTTATTTTTCTTACAGGAAGTTTATTTTTAGTTAACCGAGTCATGGGTCCACATTGGTAGAAAAAGAGCCTTTAGTCCCGGTTCTGGAACCGGGACTAAAGGGTCGGTACTAATGCCCTGACCCTTTAGTCCTGGTTCAATCCAGAACCGGGACTAAAGGCCCTTCACGTGGTCGGTGTTACCAACCGGTACTAAAGGAAATTTTCTGATTTTTTTTTAATTTTTTTTTGATTTTTTTTATTTTCAAATTTCTGAATTATTTTAACCTCTAATCTCTAATCACCCCTCATCACTGCTTAATTTAATCTCTAATCACCCCTCATCATTCCAAATCATCTAACTTCCTGAACGGTCACCCATCCTCTCACTACTCCAGCCTGAGCACGCTTAACTTCCGGGTTCTATTCTCCCTCGTTTCCAAGTCTGCACTTGTTGTTTTCCTGACAATAGTAAGATGTCAATTATCGGTGTCAAAATCGGCGGATCTCAGGTAGGGGGTCCCGAACTGTGCGTCTAGAATCGATGGGTAACAGGAGACTGGGGACACTTTGTTTTACCCGGGTTCGGGCCTCTCGATGGAGGTAAAACCCTACTCCTGCTTGATTAATATTGAAGATATGGGTAGTACAAGAGTAGATCTACCACGAGATCGTAGAGGCTAAACCCTAGAAGCTAGCCTATGGTATGATTGTATGTATATATTGTCTATCGACTAGCCTGGCCTCGGTTTATATAATGCACCGGAGGCCTAGGATAACAAGAGTCCTAGCCGAATACGCTGGTGGGGAGAAGTCCTTGTCTTGATCGCCAAGTCTTGTGGAATCTTCCTTGTATGCGGTAGCCGTCCGAACTGGCCCATGAGTATACAGCCACGGGGGTCCTCGGCCCAATCTAATAGATCGGGAGACGACGTGGTGAGTACCCCCTAGTCCAGGACACCGTCAGTAGCCCCCTGAACCGGTCTTCAAGTTAGGGACGATCCTCGATTCTTCCGAACTGTTCTTCATCTTCGGTTGCCGGTCTTGAAAAATGGTTCAACAAATCTTTTTTATCTTCGATCTTGAGGATCGCCGAAATGCATTCGACGAGTTTACACGTCGGGTATCCGAGGAGCCCCTTTAAGTTTCCGGCCTTTATCAATGCCTTGTTTATTTTTATGCCACACCTCGGGTTTGAAGTTGTTCCCGGGAGGCAGGGTCCTCTTGCGTCTGAGCTCCAACGCCGGACTGCATTTGAGGTATCTTTTGCAGCCGAGCACCAACGCCGGACCGCTTCCCAGCTCTAGCGCCGGAATGTATCCGAGCTCCAACGCCGGAGTATGTATCCGAGCTCCAACGCCGAAATATATCCGAGCTCCAATGCCGGACTGTGTCCAGGCTCCAATGTCAGACTATATCCGAGGTGTCATATCACCTTGGTTCAAAAAAGTTGAAGGAGTTTAGTCGAGCTTAATGCCGGAAATGCCCTCTATGGAGCCAGCCACTAGCGCCCGAGCTTTATGCCGGACTGCTTCCGAGGTGGTGCACCACCCCGACTATGGGCCAATTTTTTGTCAATATTTTTTATTGGTGCAATTTATTCTCTGCTGAGATATATAGCCAGTAGCCTTCAAGGTGTGTATCGGTCTAAAACCCAAAATGCACATGAAGGATGACATAAGACCGCTGATCCCAGTAGCCGCTGAGACTTAGGTTGATTTGCAAAATCGGCCTGAGGATCAAGTCCTAGCTCGGCAGAATACTTCGGGACACAAAAGCGGCGTGCTCAGTCCTCAAGACTCAGGTTGGGTGCGGCCGACCAACCTGAGGATCAAAATCTCCTCGGAAACTATATTGCACATAAAATTTTCTGCATTGGACAAGCAATGCAGTAGCCCCCGAGACACTGGTCGGGTGGCAACACCAGATCAGGGGATCGATGGCCCCTTTAATATTTGTAAATAATAAGCCCGAAGCCCAGTAGCCCCCGAGCCTTAATGCGGGCACGGGTGGCCGAATTAAGGATCAATATCCATAGTAAAATCACAAATTATGTGTAATGACTCTATGTATCCAAGTACTTTACGTCATTAATGCTCGGATCCGCATTGTACAAAACTTTGTTGACTGACCATCGGCTTCCACCTCCTTGGCCAGTAGCCGAGGAGTGTTTGTCCTATTTTATAAAGCCTTTATGAGGGCAAAGATTTACGACAAACAAGGCAATCTGGCCACACGGTTTTATAAACAAAGGTACGCAGAGAGATATGTTATATTACTGTTTAACAGAAGAAATGTATTCCAAAGAAAATAGTCCCCCTATCGGTTCCTTTCTTTGGGTTGTCATGCTAAGCATGATCATGAAACCTGAGCTCGAATGTAAGAGCAAAATATCGAGGATTTAGTTTGGGAGGCCAGTTAATAGCCCCCGGTAGTGTTCGGCGACAGTCGAGGTCAAGCCGTAAACACTTCGGCCAATGTTATGAATGGCCCGTCATAGTCATCGGATCGCTGACCAGTTTACGCTTATTGTGACAGTCAGTTTTTGGCTTTCTCCACTAAGGTGCTTAACCATGTGAGCTGGAAGCACAATCACAGTGGTTCTCCCTTTGCACGCCTAGCCGAACAAAACGGAACGTAGAAAACAAGTGCAGGAGTCGGGCAACCAACTATTGACCGAAGACACAATTCGAAACCGATGCATATATAGCAATCTCTGAGAATTTTTTTGCCGAATCCCTAAAGGTGTCCGGCGTTGCACTGCGAGACTAATGCTGGAAAAGCACAAATAGTTTAAAAGTGACAAAAAGCTTGGAAAACCAAGAAACGTCAGTAAAAACATGACGTCCGAACAAGATCAAGTGTTCGGTGCCAATCCGAAAATTGGTCTTAGAAAAAAGAAGTGCTTCTGTCGTGCTTTAACATGATGCATCCTATCTCAGGACTTCGAGCAGGTCAGCCTACGGCTTCAACCTCCTATCCCGAGGGCGGAGTACTTCTCATCAGGCCAGTTTAGCAAACTAAACTCTAGCGGCTTTGAGAGAGAAATTAGGCTCCCCGGCTAGTGACCGCACACTCGTGTCGAAAAAGGAGTGATAAATAATAATAAAACTTTGCAACGACTAAGAAGAATAACACTTATTATAAAACGGCTCAAATAAACTTAAGAGCCCCCAAGTGACATGGGTAGAAGAACGATTGCATGTACCGAAGTACTTATATCATATCTATGTTCAACCGAACTTTAAACGCGTCTTAACCGACCGTCAGCTTCTCCCTCTTCGGTAAAGGACCGAAAAGTGTTATGTACTCCATCGGTCGAGAATATCGACGGTGTTTCCAATAACCAGGCAATCAGGCCATAAGGCTGTAACAAACAAAGCGCGCTCAGGGAACTTATGCTATATTACCGTGAAGTGTAAGAAGCATCTTCGAAGAAAATAGTACCCCCACCGATACCTTTCTTCGGTGCTCATTGTTATTATGAGACTTGTGCAATAGATTTTTGGTACTCATGAGTTCCGTTGTGTGCCGACCATCATTGAATAACTATAAGAGCACTAGCTTTCGGCTTCACCCAGTCTAAGGTCCGGCTCGGTTGACCCGATCGTGACAATCACAGAGGTGCTCCCTTTACTCCCTAGCCGAACAATCGGAAACATAGGAGTAAACACAGGAGCGAGGCAACCCAGCTTGCAAATCGCTTAAGTCAATGTGGTGCATATTGTGGCATAATACACAAACAAGGAACGAAGCCGTACAAGTATAATCATATGCAAGAGGAAAAGCTTCATAAAGGAAGCCCCCAAGTGAATTGGGTCCTTGAATTTGTGTGTCACAAACAAAGTTTGGACAAGGAAATTTTTTACAAGCAACTTTTTTCCAAAAAAGTATAATTCTTGGTCGAACCGAACACAAGTTAGAAATTAAAGCTTTGAGCATGAAAGCGACTTAGCTGGTTAATGTGTTCGGTATTGATGACGCGGTCCGAGCTTGATGCGGGGCAAGGTTCCATCCCCCAAGCCGGTCCTGAGGTGGCGGAGCGGAGAGCTCGACACGCTGAAGTGGTGACATAGCACGATCAATGCAGACCGGCAAAGTGACGCCGAAGTCCCTGGATCATTTTCCTGTGCACAAAAAATAGTGCAAACCAGAGATTATAGTAATAATGATAAAAAAATCATTGCATAATCAATAATTTATGCAAAGTGAGTAATAAAAAAATATGGCCTGGCACCGAAGTCAATGTCGATGCAGGGCGTCGGCGTGATGCGGTAAGGGCGTGGCAAAGCCTGAATTCACAGGTCGGTCCGAGCTCCGGATGCGGCGTTCTCTGAACTATGTACGGAGACTGACCGGACCACAATGCGACCGTCGTTAATGCGGCCACCATTTGATAGACCTGTGTACATATGATGGACAAATCAGAGTAATAATTCCCTGGAAAGAATTGAACCTAAACAAGCAAAAAATACTAGGATTAATAGCACCTGGATTATTTGTTGTAGCAATCCGGAGGAAGGTGATTCCAAAATTGGGACTCGATCCGCACACCCGTTACCGGAGTAGGTTGATGAAGAGATGATGAAGCCCCCGGTCCAGCCGAGATGTCGAAGTAGGTCGGCGTGATGGACACCAGATTGAAGAAGCAATAGTGCGGCCCTGACGATACAGGTCGTGACGTGGTCGATGCCGGCTTGATGAAGCGACCATGCGGCGATGCCGGTATGCCTGCTCCGTGTAATCCATGTGGCGGCGATGTTGGTGATGATTTATCCTTCGCGATGTCGGGCTCTTGTTCGGCTTGCCGAGATGATGATCCGAAGAAGTTGAGGTTGGCTCAACAAAGTGACGCCGTGTCTAGCGCAGGTCGGCAGCCGTGGAGCAATATTGCCGGACTGGTTTGACACCAGCATGATGTTGAAGATCATGTTCAAAAGATCTTAAAGTTAGTGGGATGTGTTCGGGAACAAAACACAATACCCCATACAAAACTTCCTTTAAAAGGGAAGTCCGAAATCCCGTTCATAGAAAAGATGAACTCGGGTCGGATTCATTTTCGCGCAGAAAACAGATCCGAAAAGTGATGCACTAATCAGAAGGTTCCCGGAGTTTGGACGGTCGGATCAAGCTGAAATTTTTGAGAGGTGGTAGATACAGGAATTCCGCGGCCGATCAACGGCTGGATCTTCCAAAGGACGTCCGAGCTAGAAGGTGGACACCACGCCCTAAACACATCCAAATTCCCGTCCAGATTTGACAGGGCTCTGGTATATCGCGGATTGCCAGAGATTCCTCCATCGGAACTTGACGAAATTTTCCAGGGTTGTTTTAGACTCAATTCCGCACAATTCCACCAAAGTGATCGTCAAAGCGATACTCGAGGAGGTGGTGGCAGTAGATACGAGTTTGCTGTCCAGAAAAACAGCACGGTCGCTTGAGGGCAATGTTGACGTTGAGCCCCCGAGCTCCATGGATGATTCCTCCGTGATCTTGATAGAGATAGGAGTTGATGTTTGATGAAGGCCCTCGTCCGAAAATGGTTATCCAAACACGGGGCACAATTCTTGGTCGAACCAAGGTAACCAGTCGAGCTGGTGACGAAGATGCCGAAGTCGCAGTTGATCTGCAGGCGAGCCATCGATCCTTTTGTCGATCACACAGCGCAGCTCTCAAAGAAAGCACCAATATCGGTGTCAAAACCGGCGGATCTCGGGTAGGGGGTCCCGAACTGTGTGTCTAGGATCGATGGGTAACAGGAGACTGGGGACACTTTGTTTTACCCAGGTTCGGGCCCTCTCGATGGAGGTAAAACCCTACTCCTGCTTGATTAATATTGAAGATATGGGTAGTACAAGAGTAGATCTACCACGAGATCGTAGAGGCTAAACCCTAGAAGCTAGCCTATGGTATGATTGTATGTATATATTGTCTATCGACTAGCCTGGCCTCGGTTTATATAATGCACCGGAGGCCTAGGATAACAAGAGTCCTAGCCGAATATGCCGGTGGGGAGAAGTCCTTGTCTTGATCGCCAAGTCTTATGGAATCTTCCTTGTATGCGGTAGCCGTCCGAACTGGCCCGTGAGTATACGGCCACGGGGGTCCTCGGCCCAATCTAATAGATCGGGAGATGACGTGGTGAGTACCCCCTAGTCCAGGACACCGTCATCAATCCAATTAACCCTCAGGAATTTAGCTTGAGCATGAAGTCACATATTTCACTGTTTGAGTTTGAAACTATTGTTCTAAAAAACAATAATTTTTTAGTAACACTAATATTTCTTGAATAAGTAGTTTGACCATTGTTTGGCCACAGTTTGACCATAGTTTGACCAGATTTGACCAAAATTCAAAAAAGGTGAAATAATTATTTAATAACACTAATATTCTTGAATAATTATTTAGTAACACTAATACTTCTTGAATAAGTAGTTTGACCATAGTTTGACCAGATTTAATGAAAATTAAAAAAAAACTGAAATTTGAGCATAACTTTTTTTCCTTTTGGAATTTGAGGATTCTACAAATTTGCAAACATGCCATAGGCCGTCTCCATCAGATGTAACTTTTCGAGTAGATGATTTTTCATATAAAGAACTTTTTAATCCGAGTTCGTGTGCAAAAGTTATGCCCATTTTACAAATTCCACAGAGATTTTGTAAATAAAGTCGAAATTCATATTTGTAAATTTTCCCAACAACTAGACCACATATCACATGGGAAACTTATTTTATTTTATTTTTATTGACATTTCCATCATTTTCTTTTGTTTTTTCTAAAACTGAAAAGGCGGTCCAGGGGGGAGTTTGAAAATGGGACCTTTAGTACCGGTTCGTGCCATGAACCGGTACTAATGCCTCAAAGCCCATTAGTCCCGGTTGGTGGCACCAACCGGGACTAAAGGTCTATCCTTTAGTACCGGTCGGTGCCACCAACCGGGACCAATGGGCATCGCACCCTTTAGTTCCGGATCGTGGCACGAACCGGGACTAAAGGGCCCAGATGAACTGGGACTAATGCCTTAGCCGCATGAATCGGGATAAATGCACCCATTGGTCCCGGTTCTGGACTGAACCGGGACTAATGGGCTTACCCGGCCTGGACCAAAGCCCCCTTTTCTACTAGTGCCACCAGTCATGTTACGTAATTCTAATGGTTATATTTCATTGGTCCATCAGATTAATGGTCGGATGTTTCCAATTTTTATTAGATTTTCTAGCCTATTTCTCTTTGTTCTAAAATTATTTTGTTTTCACACATTTTTTGCCTTTCAAAAATTGTTCACAATTTTCAAAGAAATGTTTAAATTTTTTAAAAAGAGGCTTGGATCACTTACTGCATGTAGTTCTTAAATTTTCGTGATATAGATTAATCACTTACACTTCTCAGCCCGAGTGGCTAAGCAGTCTCGTTCACCAACATGAGGTAAGTAGTTTGATTCCTTGTACGGGCACACATGTTTTGAGTCTTTTTTTCTCACTATGATGCCCGGGCTCCGTGTGCAAGTGTATTTGGCGCAAAATGGGCTAAATAAGAGCTCCCAGAGCAGGTGGGGGAGGCTCATCCAATTCCACCCACCCACCCCCACCCCCACCCCCTCCCCTCTCCCCCTGCGTCGACATATGGCCACTTTTGCTCCCTCGCCGGTGACCACAAAGCCTAGCTAGCGCGACATGTGTTTCTTCAGCGGCAAAGGCTAGACCAAGTTCAACCCCGGCGTGAGCTCTTCCCGTGCGCTGCCGCCGCCACCTCCTCAATGCGGCCCGCCAGCAAGGGAAGAGAGAGCGCTTGTACATACTACACTGGTAGAAAAAGGGCCTATAGTCCCGGTTCGTAAGGGCCTTTAGTCCCGGTTCCTGAACCGGGACTAAAGTGTCGGTACTAATGCCCCGACCCTTTAGTCCCGGTTCAATCCAGAACCGGGACTGATGGGCCTCCACGTGGGCAGTGCGCAGAGCCCAGTCAGGAGACCCTTTGGTCCCGGTTGGTGGCACCAACCGGGACCAATAGGCATCCACGCGTCAGCATTTCTGTGGCTGGGGTTTTTGTTTTTTTTTGAAAGGGGGGGGGGGTTGGGGGTTTTGGGGGGTTAATTTAGGTGTTTCATATATTGTGTTAGCTAGCTATAATTAATAGAGAGAAGTGTCCTCTCTTATGTCCGTGCTTGGTCGACGCTACGTACTATACATACGTATAGAGAGGACTAGACACGCTGGCTAGCTAGTAAGCAAACGAAGGAAACAGAAGATCGTCATGAACATATATGCATACAGAGAGAAGTGATATCGACCACCTCTCCTTCTCCGAGAGATTGGTCGAACAACAAGTTCTCGTATATCTATCTGACACTACCGGCTACATATATACAATAATTATCTCTTACAAATATAATCATACGGACTCAGGGTCCACATAGAATTCTCCGTCTTCAGGGATCACGTGGTCAAGAAAGAATGCCGCCAATTCCTCTTGAATTGCTCGCATGCGAGCTGGTGCTAGGAGTTCATCCCGCTTCCGAAACATCTAATTTGAAGAAGGGGGTCAATACATAATATATATATATATATATAAATGAATGAAACTCAACACAAATGATGGTAATAAAATAAAATTGTGAATGTTGTTATTTACGTACTTCATATTGTTCGTTAGAGTACCCGCCCCGCTCACAGGTCGTGTGGCGGATGGACTCGCAGATGTAGTATCCACAGAAATCATTCCCTTGTTCCTGCCACAACCACTTTACAAGAAATAGAGGTCAATCAAACTGATAAGCAAGAATGCTAAATGGTATTGATGAAACTAGCGCTTGAATCACTAGGAGATGCGCGGAACATGCTACTATAGTACTTACTTTCGGGTGTCTAAATTCCAGCTCCTTCGGCAGTCCCGGAACTGTTTTGGTGAATTTTCTCCAAACCCTGCCGGACAAAGAAAACAATTACTTGATATCAGGAAATGAACAAAGTTGCTGATATGGTGGATAATGATCGATTTAACTTACTTCTGGAGTATTTGAGTCATGTCTGCATAGTCCTGGGGATCTTTTCGTTTTGAGTCTAAGACGGTTACTAGTCCCTGCTCAAGCTTAATCTCTAGGAGAATATAGTGGAAACTGCACACACATGCATAACTCATGAATTACATTACTATAACCTTGACTAATATATAAGGGAAACCGAATACGCACAAGACAGTAACACTCACCTGAAGTTGTAAGGAAAGAGTATTATATCTTTGTTTTGATTTATTACGAACGATCGTAGCAAGTTGGCCTCGGTAGCTGCGGCATGAAGTTTAACCTGAGTTGCATCTATGAGATATGTGTTAATGAACCCAATATCACCGACTTGTCTTTTCTTCAATTCGGCGATCTTCAATCTGCATAATATAGTGAGGATGATTATAAATACATGCAATGAAAGAGCTAAGCTATATAGAGAAACTTAATGACAGAAGTAGTACTACTTACAGACAGTAGCAGGCGACCGTTGTTTTATCGAGGGCCAATTGATTGAAAAACTGATAGAACTCCTCAAATGGAACAGGCAACAGATCAATTCCAACGAGGTCATGCTCCTTTTTAACTTTCACATACAAAGTACTCCTCCCCCCAGAGTCTCTGCAGATTTTCAAGTACCAATCATGCAATCTTCGCATCATCGTTGATAGAGATCTTTCATCTTTGACGAGAGGCTTCCCGTACTCGTATCTTTGTATCTGCACGTCCATGGGTTCATAATGTACTTCGTCGGGCAGGTAATCTGCAAGATTGCTATAACCGGGCACCATCCTCGGATCATTAGCGACGTTGTGGCTAGGCACCTTGAGCGGGGGGCACGATTGCTTCGCTTGTTCGCCGAGCTGGGCAATTTGTTTCCCAGCTCGTCGTTCTTTCAGCCTTTGATCACTGACAGTACTTCCCGACCGCTCCGCTTCGGCAAATTCCTTTCCAATAATGCGGTCATAGTTTCCTTTCGGCGGATCAGACTTCGGTGGTTTTGTCAGGGCAGCCAGAGTGCGCTTCACTTTCACCCGATCTACCTTCTCCTCCGGAGGTGGATGTTTCTTTGCTTTCACCCCTTCAAAGAAGTTCCTCACTTCTTCTCGCGCGATCTCGGCGTTCTCCTCCAGGGTCCTCTCATATGGTAACTTCTCTGGAGTCTTCAGAGAAGGACCGAATCTGTATGTCCTCCCGCCTCTGGTTGTACTGCTAGACGCCGACCGAGCAGACGGAGCGGTTGTCTTCTTTACTTGCTTAAGAGGCGGAGGAGAAGGACTACGACGCGCCGGAGCAGCTGGAGCGGCGGCAGGTCTCTTCCGCCCTTGCTGACGAGGCGGAGAAGGAGGAGGCTGGCTGCTCGGGCGCGTCGGCGCAGGCGGAGAAGGAGGCGGAGTGCCGCCACGCGCCGGAGAAGGAGCCGGCCGAGGGCCCTGATCGTCACTCGCCGGAGGAGGAGGCGGTGGAGGCGGAGTGCCCTGACTCGCCGGAGGAGGAGGAGGAGGCGGTGGCGTCCAGTTCGGAAGGTTGATGAGCTCCTTCCGCCATAGGCATGGAGTCTTCAGAGCAGACCCCAGCCGAGTCTCCCCTTCACCGGTAGGGTGGTCAAGCTGGAGGTCCTCAAATCCCTCCGTTATCTCATCCACCATCACCCTAGCATATCCTTCTGGAATCGGCCGGCAGTGAAAAGTTGCGCCGGGTTCAGTAGGATAAACAGAGCCAACAGCCGCCTTGACCTTCAAATTCATCCATTGCGTCATAAGGTGGCAATTTTGAGACTCCGTTATAGCATCCACGGGATAGCTGGCAGGAGCCGTCAAGGCATGCTCCGGCTGAAGCAGCTCGGTGGAAGCCACGCTGCTTCTGCGCTGAGATGGCGGGGTAGCTTCGGGGGAGGCTTCGGCAGTACGTTTGCTGCGATTTGCTTCTCGTTCCTCTATCGCGTCTACCCTTGCTTGCAGCGCCTGTATTTGGGTCTGCTGCACTTTTTTCCTCCTCTCATGGGATTTGTAACCGCCTGCGTCCGGAAACCCAACCTTCCACGGAATGGAGCCTGGCGTGCCTCGTGTCCGTCCAGGGTGCTCAGGATTCCCGAGGGCCATTGTGAGCTCGTCGTTCTCTCTGTCTGGAAAGAACGTCCCTTCCTGCGCTGCTTCGATATACTGCTTAAGCTTACTGACTGGTATGTCCATTTGATCGTTCGTCCAAATGCACTTCCCTGTTACAGGGTCCAGGGTTCCGCCAGCCCCGAAGAACCAAGTCCGGCAACGGTCTGGCCAGTTAATTGTCTCTGGTTCGATCCCTTTATGAACCAGATCATTCTCAGTCTTGGACCACTTAGGCCGGGCTACGAGGTAGCCACCTGACCCCGTGCGATGGTGAAGCTTCTTCTTCGCAGCATTTTGCTTGTTTGTCGCCGACATCTTCTTACTCTTTTCTGATGTCTTGTGGGCCACAAATGCGGGCCAGTGATCTCTGATCTTCTCATATCTGCCCTTGAATTCTGGTGTCTCATTATTTTCGACAAACTTATTCAGCTCTTTCTTCCACCTCCTGAATAGTTCTGCCATCCTCTTCAGAGCAAAAGACTTGATTAATTTCTCTTTAACTGGGTTCTCTGGATTATCCTCAGGCGGTAGGGTGAAATTTGACTTCAGCTCAGTCCAAAGATCATTTTTCTGCATATCATTGACATAAGACACCTCAGGGTCTTCTGTAGCCGGCTTAAACCATTGCTGGATGCTTATCGGGATCTTGTCCCTAACCAGAACCCCGCACTGAGCAACAAATGCGCTCTTTGTCCGGAGGGGTTCAATAGGTTGGCCGTCGGGCGCGATTGCTATGATCTCAAACTTTTCATCCGAGCTCAACTTTTTCTTCGGGCCTCGTCTCTTTACCGAAGTTGTGCTCGATCCGGAGGGCTAGAAAAAAGAACAAAGACTTAATTAATATGTGTACATACCAAAACAATGAATGCATCAATCAGCTAGTCAGCATAGGCTTAACTAATATATATACCTGGCCGGACTCGGTTCGGTCACCGGAGCCGTCATCACGGTCTCCTTCTTGCACCGGCATTGGGTCACCGGAGCCGTCCTCATGTTCTTCTTCTTGCACCGGCATTAGGTCACCGTAGCCAGCTTGTTCACCCTCTCCTTCCAGACCATCGGTTTCGTTGAGAAACAACGAGATGGCATCACTTCCTTCTGCGATTATGTCCCTCAACAACGCTTCTTTTGTTGCTTCGTCTAGGGCGGTGTCCATAGTTTCTACAAATATTTACAACATGGCAATTATTATTCAAACATGACAGATGGATATATTAGTGCCAAACGTAGAACTAGCTACCTAATCATAGTAAGCTATCGGGAGGGGGTATATATCGACAACGACGACACTACATCTATGTCCCTCGACGACCCTCGTTCCCGATAAAAAAAGAGGAAGAAGAAGAAAAAAGAGGAGAAGAAAGAATAGAGGAGAAGAACTCCTCTATTCTTTCTTCTCCTCTTTTTTTCTTCTTCCTCTTCTTTTTTTATCCTCTTCTTCCTCTCATGTTCGAGAGGATCGCCGAGGGGTCGGGAGGTTGCCTAGTGTCAAAGGATTCAACAAAACCATGTCTTCATCATTAGGCGAAAGTAACATGTGCATGATGGTACGAAGCTCTTCAAAGTTGTTCTGGAACGGAGTCCCAGATAGGATAATTCGCTTTTTGGTACAAAGTTCAGAAAGAGCCTTCCGAATATCGCTATTTGGAAGGCCTTTGCTGAATTCGTACCAAAAGGCGGATTATTCTATCCGGGACTCCATTCCAGAACAACTTTGCAGAACTTCGTACCAACATGCCCTGGTTACTTCCGGCTAATGATGAAGGCATGGATTTCTTCAATACTTTGACACTAGGAAACCTCTCTCGACCCCTCGGCGATCCTCGACCCCTCGAACCCTCGACGACCCTGGAACCCTCGACCCCTAGACGACCCTCTTCTTCCTCTCATGTTCGAGAGGATCGCCGAGGGGTCGGGAGGTTGCCTAGTGTCAAAGGATTCAACAAAACCATGTCTTCATCATTAGGCGAAAGTAACATGTGCATGATGGTACGAAGCTCTTCAAAGTTGTTCTGGAACGGAGTCCCAGATAGGATAATTCGCTTTTGGTACAAAGTTCAGAAAGAGCCTTCCGAATATCGCTATTTGGAAGGCCTTTGCTGAATTCGTACCAAAAGGCGGATTATTCTATCCGGGACTCCATTCCAGAACAACTTTGCAGAACTTCGTACCAACATGCCCTGGTTACTTCCGGCTAATGATGAAGGCATGGATTTCTTCAATACTTTGACACTAGGAAACCTCTCTCGACCCCTCGGCGATCCTCGACCCCTCGAACCCTCGACGACCCTGGAACCCTCGACCCCTAGACGACCCTCTTCTTCCTCTCATGTTCGAGAGGATCGCCGAGGGGTCGGGAGGTTGCCTAGTGTCAAAGGATTCAACAAAACCATGTCTTCATCATTAGGCGAAAGTAACATGTGCATGATGGTACGAAGCTCTTCAAAGTTGTTCTGGAACGGAGTCCCAGATAGGATAATTCGCTTTTTGGTACAAAGTTCAGCAAGAGCCTTCCGAATATCGCTATTTGGAAGGCCTTTGCTGAATTTGTAACAAAAGGCAGATTATTCTATCCGGGACTCCATTCCAGAACAACTTTGCAGAACTTCGTACCAACATGCCCTGGTTACTTCCGACTAATGATGAAGGCATGGATTTCTTCAATACTTTGACACTAGGAAACCTCTCTCGACCCCTCGGCGATCCTCGACCCCTCGAACCCTCGAACCCCCGATAAAAATTAAGAAGAAGAAGAAGAAGAAGAAGAAGAAAAAAGAGGAGAAGAAGAAAGGAATAGCTAGAGGAGAAGAAGAACTGACAAAGTCTTCTCCTCTATTCCTTCTTCTTCTCCTCTTTTTTTCTTCTTCTTCTTCCTCTTTTTTTCCTTTTCTTTTTTTCTCCTCTTCTTCCTCTTCTCTTCTTCTCCTTCTTCGGGTAAGCCCTAGTTTCCCGACCGCTCGATGACACTCTCGACATGCCCTCGTTCCCGATAAAAAAAAGAAGAAGAAGAAAAAAGAAGAGAAGAAAGAATAGAGGAGAAGAACTTCTTCTCCTCTATTCTTTCTTCTCCTCTTTTTATTCTTCTTCTTCCTCTTCTTTTTTCCTCTTCTTCCTCTCCTCTTCTTCTCCCTCTTCCCCGCCTCTCTCATGAATGTTCGCCGCCCCCCCCCCCCCCTCGACCCCTCGACGACCCTCGTTCCCGATAAAAAAATAAGAGGAAGAAGAAGAAAAAAGAAGAGAAGAAAGAATAGAGGGGATCTCTTTTTATCCTCTTCTTCCTCTCCTCTTCTTCTCCCTCTTCTTCCCCTTATTCCCCGCCTCTCTCATGAATGTCCAACGTTCTTGACCCTCGACCCCCTAAACTAGTTCTCGACCCTCGACCCCCTAAATATCCATATATGAACAAAAATTTCTACAAATGAAAATAACCTAAAAAAATCATATGATCATCTATGAACAAAAAAAACATCATTTGATCATCTATCATCTATGAACAAAAAATTCATCATTTGATCATCTATCATCTATGAACAAAAATATTCCTAGATACATAAAAAATTTCTACAAATGAAAATAACCTAAAAAATCATATGATCATCTATGAACAAAAAAAACATCATTTGATCATCTATCATCTGTGAACAAAAAATTCATCATTTGATCATCTATCATCTATGAACAAAAATATTCCTAGATACATAAAAAAATTCTACAAATGAAAATAACCTAAAAAAATCATATGATCATCTATGAACAAAAAAAAACATCATTTGATCATCTATCATCTATGAACAAAAAAAATCATCATTTGATCATCTATCATCTATGAACAAAAATATTCCTAGATACATAAAAAATTTCTACAAATGAAAATAACCTAAAAAAAATTGCAAAGGGAGGGCGCCGGCGGCCGGACCAAGCTAAGGAGAGGTCGGCGGCGAGGATGGCGTCGGGGCAGGGGTGCGGGCGACGGCAAGGGCGGGCCGGGGCGGCGCGCGGGCGAAGGCGACGGGGGCGGGCCAGGGCGGCGCGCGTCAGGGCAGGGGCGGGCCGGGGCAGGGGCCCGGGCGACGGCGGGCGACGGCGAGGGCGCGGGCGAGGGCGGGCGACGGCGAGGGCACGGGCGACGGCGGGCGACAGTGGGGCGCGGGCGACGACGGGCACGGGCGAGGCGACGGCGACGGCGGGGCAGGCTGGCGGCGTCGGCGTCGGGGCGGCAACTGCGAGAGACGAGAGTGAAAATTTCCAAAGTGTGAACTTATATAGCAAAGCCTTTAGTCTCGGTTCGTGGCACAACCCGGGACTAAAGGTGGGCATTATTCCCGGTTGGTGCGACGAACCAGGACCAAAGGCCAATTTTCGGCAGCCGAAAGGGCGGGAAGCGAAGGCCATTGGTCCCGGTTGGTGGCACCAACCGGGACTAAAGGGGGGCAATGGTCACGGTTGGTGCCACGAACTGTGACCAATGCCCCCTTTAGTCCCGGTTGGTGCCACCAACCGGGACCAATGGCCTTGTGCTGCATCGCTAGCTGAAGTTTAGTCCCACATCGCTAGCTGAAGGGCGCCGGCACTTGTTTATAAGCGCTGTTGTGCCTCCCCATTCGAGCTCCTCTCTAATGCAGGCTTTCGGGCCTAAACTTGTTACTCCCTGTGGGCCTATTGGGCCTCTGCGGGCCTGAATCCTGGCCCATGTAGGGTTTCTAGTCGTATTCAGGCCGTGGAGGCCCAGTAGGTGGCATTTTTTTGGTTTTTTCTTTTTTATTTCTACATTTTTTTGGTTTTTTATTTTTTTATTTCTACTTAAAACTAAATACTTACAGTTTTTTAGTGATTTTTTTTTGCTTTTAGGTCACAAAAATTATAAACTTTCTGTTAGTGCCATTAGTTTTAAATTTTGAATAGTTTAAATTTGAATTTTTAAAAATTTGTGTGAATCACTAGTTTATGAATAACTTTACTATAAAAATAGAATTTTTTTCTATTTATTTTTTATTTATACTTACAACTAAATACTTATAGTTTTTTAGTGATTTCTTTTTGATTTTAGGTCACAAAAATTATAAACTTTCTGTTAGTGCCATTAGTTTTAAAATTTTGAATAGTTTAAATTTGAATTTTATAAAATTTGTGTGAATCACTAGTTTATGAATAACTTTACTATAAAAATAGAATTTTTTTTCTTCTTTGCTATTTATTTTTTATTTATACTTACAATTAAATACTTATAGTTTGATTTTAGGTCACAAAAATTATATTCTTTTTGCTATTGAAGAATATTATAGTTTTATTTTAGTTGATCATAACATAATATTTTAATTGGTTGTTTTTATTTTCATAAAAGTTTTGTAGTTCATTCTGTTTGCTATTAATTCATTATTTGAGCTAAATGACTCTGAAATTGGAAAGCATTTCAAAATGAACTCTGAAAAGGTTGAAAGTTGGCATGGTATCATAATTTCACCCACATAGCATGTGCATGTATAAAACGGACAATGGTAGCATGTTCGTCTGTTACAAATTTGGCATGGTATCATCATAATAGTTGCGGGAGAAAGTCTTCACTTTTTCTTCGCTTGTGTCATTTGCTTATTGCGCCGTAACCATGGATAATCTTCATTGTTTATCAGGATGCTTGGGTCAGCCTTGACATTGAAGGGAGGAATTTCATGAAACTTTTCATAATCTTCAGACATGTCTGTCTTGCCGTCCACTCCCAGGATGTCCCTTTTTCCTGAAAGAACTATGTGGCGCTTTGGCTCATCGTATGATGTATTCGCTTCCTTATCTTTTCTTTTTCTCGGTTTGGTAGACATGTCCTTCACATAGATAACCTGTGCCACATCATTGGCTAGGACGAACGGTTCGTCAGTGTACCCAAGATTTTTCAGATCCACTGTTGTCATTCCGTACTGTGGGTCTACCTGTACCCCGCCGCCTAACAGATTGACCCATTTGCACTTAAACAAAGGGACCTTAAAATCAGGTCCGTAGTCAAGTTCCCATATGTCCACTATGTAACCATAATATGTGTCCTTTCCGCTCTCGGTTGCTGCATCAAAGCGGACACCGCTGTTTTGGTTGGTGCTCTTTTGATCTTGGGCGATCGTGTAAAATGTATTCCCATTTATCTCGTATCCTTTGTAAGTCAATACAGTCAAAGATGGTCCCCTGGACAACAAGTACAACTCATCACAAACAGTGTTGTCACCTCTGAGACGTGTTTCCAACCAACTGCTGAAAGTCCTGATGTGTTCACATGTAATCCAGTCGTCGCACTGCTCCGGGTGTTTGGAGCGCAGACTGTTCTTGTGTTCATCGACATACGGGGTCACCAAGGTAGAGTTCTGTAGAACTGTGTAGTGTGCTTGAGACCAAGAATATCCGTCCCTGCATATTATTGAGTCTCTTCCAAGAGTGCCTTTTCCAGTCAGTCTCCCCTCATACCGCGATTTAGGGAGACCTATCTTGTTAAGGCCAGGAATGAAGTCAACACAAAACCCGATAACATCCTCTGTTTGATGGCCCATGGAGATGCTTCCTTCTGGCCTAGCGCGGTTACGGACATATTTCTTTAGGACTCCCATGAACCTCTCAAAGGGGAACATATTGTGTAGAAATACGGGCCCCAGGATGACAATCTCGTCGACTAGATGAACTAGGACGTGCGTCATGATATTGAAGAAGGATGGTGGGAACACCAGCTCGAAACTGACAAGACATTGCGCCACATCACTCCTTAGCCTTGGTACGATTTCTGGATCGATCACCTTCTGAGAGATTGCATTGAGGAATGCACATAGCTTCACAATGGCTAATCGGACGTTTTCCGGTAGAAGCCCCCTCAATGCAACCGGAAGCAGTTGCGTCATAATCACGTGGCAGTCATGAGACTTTAGGTTCTGAAACTTTTTCTCTGGCATATTTATTATTCCCTTTATATTCGACGAGAAGCCAGTCGTGACCTTCATACTGAGCAGGCATTCAAAGAAGATTTCTTTCTCTTCTTTCGTAAGAGCGTAGCTGGCAGGACCTTTATACTGCTTCGGAGGCATGCCGTCTTTTTCGTGCAAACGTTGCAGGTCCTCTCGTGCCTCAGGTGTATCTTTTGTCTTCCCATACACGCCCAAGAAGCCTAGCAGGTTCACGCAAAGGTTCTTCGTCACGTGCATCACGTCGATTGAGGAGCGGACCTCTAGGTCTTTCCAGTAGGGTAGGTCCCAAAATATAGATTTCTTCTTCCACATGGGTGCGTGTCCCTCAGCGTCATTCGGAACAGCTAGTCCACCGGGACCCTTTCCAAAGATTACGTAGTGTAAATCATTGACCATAGCAAGCACGTGATCACCGGTGCGCATGGCGGGCTTCTTCCGGTGATCTGCCTCGCCTTTGAAATGCTTGCCTTTCTTTCGACATTGATGGTTGGTCGGAAGAAATCGACGATGGCCCAGGTACACATTCTTCCTGCATTTGTCCAGGTATATACTTTCAGTGTCATCTAAACAGTGCGTGCATGCGTGGTATCCTTTGTTTGTCTGTCCTGAAAGGTTACTGAGAGCGGGCCAATCGTTGATGGTCACGAACAGCAACGCCTTAAGGTTAAATTCCTCCTGTCTGTGCTCATCCCACGTACGTACACCGTTTCCATTCCACAGCTGTAAAAGTTCTTCAACTAATGGCCTTAGGTACACATCAATTTCGTTGCCGGGTTGCTTAGGGCCTTGGATGAGAACTGGCATCATAATGAACTTCCGCTTCATGCACATCCAAGGAGGAAGGTTATACATACATAGAGTCACGGGCCAGGTGCTGTGATTGCTGCTCTGCTCCCCGAAAGGATTAATGCCATCCGCGCTTAAAGCAAACCATACATTCCTTGGGTCCTTTGCAAACTCATCCCAGTACTTTCTCTCGATTTTTCTCCACTGCGACCCGTCAGCGGGTGCTCTCAACTTCCCATCTTTCTTTCGGTTCTCACTGTGCCATCGCATCAACTTGGCATGCTCTTCGTTTCTGAACAGACGTTTCAACCGTGGTATTATAGGAGCATACCACATCACCTTCGCAGGAACCCTCTTCCTGAGGGGCTCGCCGTCAACATCACCAGGGTCATCTCGTCTGATCTTATACCGCAACGCACCGCATACCGGGCATGCGTTCAGATCCTTGTATGCACCGCGGTAGAGGATGCAGTCATTAGGGCATGCATGTATCTTCTCCACCTCCAATCCTAGAGGGCATACGACCTTCTTTGCTGCGTATGTACTGTCGGGCAATTCGTTATCCTTTGGAAGCTTCTTCTTCAATATTTTCAGTAGCTTCTCAAATCCTTTGTCAGCCACAGCATTCTCTGCCTTCCACTGCAGCAATTCCAGTACGGTACCGAGCTTTGTGTTGCCATCTTCGCAATTGGGGTATAACCCTTTTTTGTGATCCTCTAACATGCGATCGAACTTCAGCTTCTCCTTTTGACTAATGCATTGCGTCCTTGCATCGACAATGACCCGGCGGAGATCATCATCATCGGGCACATCGTCTGGTTCCTCTTGATCTTCAGCAGCTTCACCCGTGGCAGCATCATTGGGCACATCGTCTGGTTCCTCTTGATCTTCACCAGCTCCCCCCGTTGCAGCATCACCGTATTCAGGGGGCACATAGTTGTCATCGTACTCTTCTTCTTCGCCGTCTTCCATCATAACCCCTATTTCTCCGTGCCTCGTCCAAACATTATAGTGTGGCATGAAACCCTTGTAAAGCAGGTGGGAGTGAAGGATTTTCCGGTTAGAGTAAGACCTCGTATTCCCACATTCAGTGCATGGACAACACATAAAACCATTCTGCTTGTTTGCCTCAGCCGCATCGAGAAACTCATGCACGCCCTTAATGTACTCGCGGGTGTGTCTGTCACCGTACATCCATTGCCGGTTCATCTGCGTGCATTATATATAATTAAGTGTCCAAATTAATAGAAGTTCATCATCACATTAAAACCAAAGTGCATACATAGTTCTCATCTAACAACATATAGCTCTCCAGAGCATCTAATTAATTAAACCATACATTGAAACTATGTAAAACATTTCAATGCGAAAACAAATGCGATCATAATCGCAACCAAGGTAACAATTGATCCAACGGCATAATGATACCAAGCCTCGGTATGAATGGCATATTTTCTAATCTTTCTAATCTTCAAGCGCATTGCATCCATCTTGATCTTGTGATCATCGACGACATCCGCAACATGCAACTCCAATATCATCTTCTCCTCCTCAATTTTTTTTATTTTTTCCTTCAACAAATTGTTTTCTTCTTCAACTAAATTTAACCTCTCGACAATAGGGTCGGTTGGCATTTCCGATTCACATACATCCTAGATAAATAAAATCTATGTCACGTTGGTCGGCATAATTTTCATAAACAATAAATGAACCAATAGTTATAAAGATAATATACATACCAAATCCGAATCATAGACAGGACGAGGGCCGACGGGGGCGGATACCAAAACCATCGCACTATATAAGATGCAATAATAAATGTAAGAAAATGATACAAGTATCTATCTAAACATACAAGTAAGAATATTTTTCCTTTCAGAAAGAAGATAAGAACAAGAGGCTCACCACGGTGGTGTCGGTGATGAGATCGGCGCGGGTGATCGACGGCGGTGAAGACGGGGACGGGGCGTGACGGACCGCTAAATCTAGACAAATCTCGAGGAAAATGGAGCTTGGAGGTCGAGCTTCGAGAGGAGAAAGCTTAAGTAGTGTGGCTCGGGCATTCCATCGAACACCTCATGTGCATAGGAGGTGAGCTAGAGCACCACAAAGCCCTCTCCCCCTCGGCCAGAAAAAACAGAGCACTGTGCTCTGCTCTTGCGCGAGGGGGTATATATAGGCACCTCATTGGTCCCGGTTGATGACATGAACCGGGACTAAAGGGAAGCCTTTGGTCCCGGTTCAAGCCACCAACCGGGACCAATGGTGGTGGGCCAGGAGCGAGGCCCATTGGTCCCGGTTCGTCCCACCAACCGGGACCAAAAGGTCCAAACGAACCGGGACCAATGGCCCACGTGACCCGGCCGGCCCCCTGGGCTCACGAACCGGGACCAATGCCCACATTGGTCCCGGTTCTAGACTGAACCGGGACTAATGGGTTGAGCCGGCCTGGAACATAGCCCTGTTTTCTACTAGTGCTAGCGCACCGGGCGCGGTGGCACTGAGTACCGCCAGCCCCTCCGGTACCCAGACGTCAACCTCCCACATGGTTGGCATCTGGACCCACACTGCATTCCGGTGCTGGCGGTGCCCTGGTCGGCGCGGACGCATGCGGAGGAAGTGCGTCGCGCCGCGAGCTGCTGGCGCCGGAGCAGCGGAGGTTCCCAGCATACGCAACGCACTGTCCCAACTAGGAGGCCTGGTTTGAGATGGAGCACGAGGAGGAGCGCCACCGCGGCGTCCAGCACAACCCCGATGTCCCATGTCGCCCCCGGAGATCAAATCGGGAGAGGAGGAGGCGGAGGCGGCCTACCAGGCTGCGTTGGAGGCCGCCATGTAGCGCACCCTAGAGGAGAGCCGGCGCGAGGAGGAGGCGACTGCGTCAACCCCCCTCCCCCAGCAACCACTTCCGACGTTCCTCCCTGAGCCCAAGTCCGAGCCGCCGGCCACAAAGCCCAAGTCGGAGGTCTACCAGTGGACATGTTAGCTCCGCGGGTGGGTCAGCGTGTCGCCCGTCTGGCTTGGGGCGACGCCGGAGCAGGAAGCCGCGTACCTTCTCCAACGATGGAGGGCGAAGGCGCTGCCGTACGAGAGCGCCAACGACGGGTGGTAGATGGAGCTGGAGCACAGCTTGGCACAAGAGACGGAGGAGGAGCACGCCCGTGCAGCAGTGCAGCCGTTGCCCCCGCAGCCGGCGGGATAAGCGGTGGGGCAGACGGCGGAGGAGGTGGCGCGTGCGGCATGGGAGACCGTTTTCCCCTGGGCTGGGCCGGCACAGACATTCATCGACCTCACCGGCCCGTGGGAGGAGAACAACGACGTCGACGCCTAGGGCAGCACGCTGACGGTGCAAGTTTTTTTTTAGTTTTTTTAAGTTCTATTAATGTTTAAGTGGACTTTGGCTGACGGTTGACATGGCCATTTAATGTTAAAGTATGTTCATTTCAGCGGCGTGATTTCAAAACTTTTTTTTCTGGACGGTAGGAAAATTGGGTTTGTCACCCCTTGGGCATACCGACCGACCCAAACCAAAAAAGCAGATGTGCATCCGCTCGGCCGACCTAAATAAATAATAGGCGGACAAAACGCGTGTCTGTTTGGGTCGTCGAGTTGGAATTGCCCTTATTAGATGTTATAAACTTGCTTTTCTACTAATGCATTATAGTGCTGACCTTTATCTGCTTGGCCATGTCTTGGGACAGGCACCCCGCGCCTTCCGATCTAGTACAACACATTGTTCACGATCGTTTCGATGATACAGTACAATAGATTTCATGAATCACTATTTTGTGATATATACGCATCTTAATCATAATTGATTCCCATTGACTGGTATACATATATGTCTCAGATATCACGCCAATTCACAATTAAAGTGTTTCCGGAAACAACCTTGCCACACCACCTATAAAACCGTAGACCCGTGTTTAACCCCTCCCTCATCGGTCAAGCAAGGTACTCCAGGATACATCGTCAAGTACATACCACCACATCAACATCATATTTTCTGCCTTCGTAACCTAAAAAGATGAGGACTAGTCAGACTATGTTTGTCGCGCTCGCCCTCCTGCTGCTTTCTTCAGGCATGTGCCTCGATCCGTTGGCATCCATCCGTTTTCTTCAGTGTCCTGCATTTCCGTAACATTTTAGAACTATACTGATGAGTCAAACTCTCTCTTTTTTGGAGATCCTCAGGTGGCATGCCGGCGATGGTCTCGGCGGGGTTGGCAGGCACGCCTTGTGATTCGTATGTTCTGAATCCAGGCGAGCAGTGCGATCCGGCCAAGTGCCAGAAGGACTGCGAGAAGACGGTCCACGGAGGCGTCGGCAGCTGCTTCTATCCTCCTCCCCCTTATTACAACAGAGGATGTGCTTGCCAGTACTGCCCGCCTACCCTACCCAGGAAATTGAACCACATGAACTAGCTAGCGTAAGCTAGATCTCGACACGTCGAACAATGTCCTTGCGTCGGTGAAGATAATAAGGACAGCAGCCGATGGAATGGTGTGGTGTTTGCATCGCGCTTTTACCGTCTAATCTCTTTAATAAGCTACCAATTTTAGAGCAATATTTTTGAAGGAAGTGTGGAGCAGTATACGAGCTATCATGTACAAATAAATGAGAAATAAAGTCAGGGATCGAGGTGTCCCAAAAGCTAGAGTATCTATCTAGTGCTATATGAGTTTTTTTTCCTAACCCATCTGCTACTGCATTTGCTTCGCGATAACAATGAGGGTACGTGACTTTAGCAAAATTTAACGCAAGCTCTTTTTCTTTTGCAAAATTTATCACAAGCTCGTCACGATTCATAATGGTTGCTACTTCCGGTCCTTGATATTTGTCTAGATGTTGTATAGACTCAACGGCAAAGCTACCTCCGGTCCTTGATATTCATCCAGATGATGTGTTGACGGTCACTTTGTTGATGCTAAAATAATAGTGCAACGATGATTGTTGTTGGTTCATGAGAGGTGAGTTGATGCTCCCTTTGTTGATGCTAAACTACATGGGTACTATTTGGTTTTTTTGTTTCTGTTCTTTTGTTTTCAGTTTTAGGTTTTTCAGTTTTGGTTTATTTGGTTCCCACTTTTTTTGTTTCAGTTTTTTTGAATAAAAGGTTTGCCCAAATCTATTAAAACAAGATCTAATTTCGAAGATTTTGACGCAAGAAATGTAACTGTAAAAATGGTTTGTGATTCAGATGCATGGTTCAAGAGATAAAACATTTTGAAAAAATCTCTACTCTTATAAAAAAAACCGAGTTGGTGATGATGGTCTGTTTGCCATCTTGTAATATAGATCGTCCGCTTTATATCTGACGGATAGAAAGTAAACTATGACAATTTTATAAAAGATACCCGCGCTCTCTCCATATTTACAGATAGGGCCTTGCCTCGTTCATCCTTATCTCCCACACCTCATTGTTGAGAAATTAAAAAAGAAAGTCTCTGGAACAATCTAGCATGGGCCGCTGCCGCCTGCCGGCGCCGTCCATCCCCATGCCTCCTCCTGGTATGACCATCAGTCACCACCACGACCCACTCCTCCTCACCTTATCTTTCATCTTTCTCGAGATATCATTTTTTCGATAAAATTCTCAAGATTCTTGAGATATCATTTAGTTTTTACACATGGGATTACTTTGCATGGGTCAATCACAGCAGGTGTTTTGTAAAAAAAATGCATTTTGATGTTTCGTGCAATGCACGATCTTCTTGCTAGTAATTGTACAAAAAAGCTAGGGTTATAAGAAGTGTCACACATGCAATGAACCACTTGTCACAAATAGAGGAGGGGAATTTCCTATATGCCGCTCAATGCACTGTATAGTCGACCCTTCACATAGAGCCGAGTGCACTGGGCTAGCCCATTTTAACAGCGAGCGAAACGAGCGCTAAATCAAGTTTTTTCGTCCTTTTTTGTTTTCTTCATGGTTTTTTTCTTCTTTTTTTCTTTTTCCCTTTTCCATAAATTGAAAAAGTTCAAAAGATGCTCAGAATTTCAAAGCTTGCTCAAAACTTCAAAACAAATGTTTGGCATTGCAAAATTTTGTTAATGTTTTTGGATATTTGTTTGTGCTTTTTGAAATGTTTAAAAATTCAATTAATTATTTTTGTTTAAAAAACACGTTTTGAAAAGTTGTTCATATTTTCAAAATCTCACAATTTTCAATAATGTTTGACTATTCAAAAAATACTCGGAATTTCAAAATTTTGTTCATGTTTTTCAAAATTTGTTCACTTTTCTCAAAATTAAAAGTTGTTCACGTTGTTCTAAAAATATTTGGTTTTCACACATTTTGTGCCTTTTAAAAACTGTTCACAATTTCAAAGAAATGTTTGAAATTTTTAAAAAGAGGTTTGGACCGTCTGCTGCATGTAGTTCTTAAATTTTCACGCTGTTGATTAACCACTTACACTTCTCAGCCCTAGTGGCTAAGGACACTCGTTCACCAATGGGAGGTAAGTAGTTTTATTCCTTGTACGGGCACATACGTCTTGAGTCTTTTTCGCTCACTACAACGCCCGAGCTATGTGTGTGTGTCACGAGTGTATTTGAACGCAAAATGTGTTAAATAAGAGCTCTGGGGAGGAGGTGAGAGTGATCTTTACAAAGGGTAACTTTTAATTAGTGATTACGCCGAATGAATAGGCGATGAAGGATTTTTTTTAGCGAAAGTAGCTATATTGAACATCAAGAATGTTTACAAGGATTACATCGGAATCATAAGGGTTGCCTGACTAAATATGTCTACTGTGGGTAAGGGAGACACCAAGCCTAGCTAGCTAGCCCATGTGCTTTAAAGTTTGAAGCTCTCAATTCATGCTGAGAGACACATGAAGAAAAAAAATATTTGCGGTCTCTTTGATTTGTCTAATGATGCAACCATAATTCCCTCCTGCACCTTCATGGATATGGTTGACGAGGCAACATGTAGATGCTGTATACCCAGATCCTGCACCATGCCATTTTTTTTAGAAGAACTCGCCAAGCTTTTAATTCCAACGCAATGTTCATAGGTACAACTGTTGAGTCATGAGGAGTTCCCAACCACACATGTCTACCTAATTGCACGTTACAAGAGAACTTGGCGAGCTTATGAGCCTCAAAGTTATAGTTTCTACGCTCATGAATGAAATTACAAAACTGAAAACCACTCTTACGCGCTATTATTTCATGTACTATAGCAGCATGGGGTCCTCCCGTCCCCTTGTTGATGTCGTCAATCACTCCCTGACTGTCACACGCCACCGTGATCTTATGCAGATTAAGATCCTCTGCAAGTGATAGAGCTTCCCTGCAGGCGAATGTCTCGAGCATCACTGGGTCGGTCACACCGGGATACACCATCGCTGAGGACCCAAGGTAAATTCCTTGACTGTCTCTACATATTGCCGAAACTGCTCCTCCTCTTCTGTGGCGAGCGGCCGCACTATCAACATTCATCTTCATACAGTCTTGGGGCGGCGCGAGCCATCTTTCCTCCGTGGGTCGGGGAGATCGGCCGACCCCAGAAGACCGCACAGTCGGCTTCTTTGGATGTTGCAGCTCATGTAAGTAGGAGTCCACAAAGGCGATGGTTTGTACCGGGCTCTGAAATATTGCCTCATGGATTGCTTTCCGCCGAACATACCAAACTGACCATAATGTTACCACCATTCTTGTGAACAGGTCATGGCTTAGTGTAGCATGCATCTCGAACATCCAGTGCTTGGCGTTTGTTTCTTCATTGGAAGTCATCTGCGCCACAAGTTGATCGTCTGAGAGAGCCCAAATACAGCGTGACATGGTACATGAAAGGAGCGCATGTCTCCATGAGTCCTCGCAGCCGCACAGGCGACATGCATCTTGGACGACCATGTTTCGCTTGCGTAGAACATCCGTGGTTGGAAGCGAATGCCTTGCTAGCCTCCACATGAACACTTTCACTTTGGATGGCACTGTCAAGTTCCAAAGTGATGTCCAGGATTTTCCTTCAGCTTGTTCGTTGGATGTCCCACTCCTTCCCTCGAGCCAACTCTCTCGCTGAAGTTTTGTTTTGATCATAAATTTATATGCCGAGCTCATCGAAAATCTGCCTTTACTGTCCGGTGCCCACGCCCAGAAATCTTCAGTGTTTCTAGTACATACCGGAATCCGCAAAATCGCCTCTGCATCAATGGGTAAAAATATAGAGCGAACCAGCCCCACACTCCTGGAAGCATTGGCTGGCTGTAACAGGTCTGAAACCCTCTCGGGAGGATTTGGAATGAGCGAGGTTATTGGCCTTGGCGTTGTTTCTTTGGGGATCCAGTTATCATGCCAAATATTTGTCCTTTGGCCATTGCCGATCCTGCGTATTAAACCTTACTTGAGCATATCCCGACCATCAAGAATAGCTCTCCATATCTGGGACGGCCGAGTACCAAGTTCAGCCTCCAGAATTGAACCTTGTGGAAAATATGAGGCCTTAAGGATTCTTACACTAAGCGTTGAGGGTTCTTGCAGCAACCTCCATGCTTGCCGTGCCAACAATGCAAGATTGAATAATTCCAAGTCCCTAAATCCGAGACCCCTAGGTATTTAGGCCGTGTCATCACCTCCCATGAGACCCAAGCTGGTTTTCGTTCCCCTTGCTTGCATCCCCACCAAAACTTGCGTATAATTGACTTGATGTGATCACACAAACCACGTGGGAGTTTGAAACAAGACATTGAGTATACCGGGATAGCTTGAGCTACTGATTTTATGAGAACCTCCTTACCTCCCGTTGACAGACACTTGCTCATCCATCCCTTTACTTTATCCCACACCCGATCACTCAAATACTTGAAAGTGCCTTTTTTCGAATGCCCAACATCTGTCGGAATCCCTAAGTATCTGTTGCTCAAAGACTCATTAGGCACTTGAAGATAACCCTTGGTTGCATCCTTCACAATCTGTGGGGTTTTCTTACTAAAGAATATAGATGACTTTTCCTTGTTAACTCTCTGCCCTGAGGCCATACAATATGTATCCAACAGGTTTGATACCTTCTCGGCTCCATTAATACTTGCCCTGAAGAACAGCAGGCTATCATCCGCGAATAAAAGATGGTTCACCTCCGGTGCCGTCGGTGCCACCTTAATGCCGCAAAGTTGGGATGACTGGTTGTGTGAGTTTAATAGGCACGAAAGGCCCTCTGCTGCCAACAAGAAAAGATATGGAGAGATGGGATCTCCTTGACGGATTCCACGTGTGGGATTGAATTCTTCTAACTTGCTTCCATTAAACATTACTGAGAAGGAAACTGAGCTCACCATGTTCATGATTACTGAAACCCAAGGTGCTGCAAAAACCAGTTTCTCCATAATTGCTTTAAGATACCCCCATTCCACTCTATCATAAGCCTTCATCATATCGAGCTTGAGAGCACAAAAATTGTTATCCTTGGATCTGTTTTGCTTCATGAAGTGCAAACACTCGTAAGCTGAGATTATATTGTCCGTAATGAGCCTTCCTGGAACAAAGGCCGACCGCTCTTCTGATATGATCTCCGGCAAGATAACCTTGAGACGGTTTGCAAGAACTTTCGAAGCAATTTTGTAGAACACATTACATAAAGCTATGGGACGAAATTGAGACAACATAGTAGGATTTGATACCTTGGGTATAAGGACCAGCATAATATCATTCAAACAGGCCGGGCTCTCCTCCCCTCGAACGATGCCCAGAACTGCCTTAGTTACCGCTGTACCACAAACATCCCAGTGTCGCTGAAAGAAGTGCACTGGGAAGCCATCCGGACCAGGGGCCTTGGTGGGAAACATTTGAAAGAGCGCTGTTTTAACTTCCTTCTCATCGTATGGTGCAAGTAGCTGCTCATTCATGGTGGCTGTAACCTTCACTGGAACATGTTGTAGCACTTCGTCCACGCCTTGAACTCCTTCTGAGGTGTACAGGAGCTTATAATAATCCTGTGCTAGCTGCTTCATCTATGTCACATCTTCGGTAACCTGACCATCCGGTTTTTGAGGAGCCTTGATCAAATTTTTCAGTCTGCGCATGGACGCCCGAAGGTGGAAGAAGTGGGTATTGTGATCTCCCTCCCACAGCCATTGCACTCTGGACCGCTGTCTCCACATGAGTTCTTCCCGTAGATATAGCTCGATCAGCCTATCATTGATCTTGACCTCTACCTGACTTGGTCCAGATCTGTTCGGGCTGCCACGCAGCCTTTCTAGCTCCTTTTTTAGCGTTCGGATTTCACCTCGAACACTGCCGAATGTTGCTTTGCTCCAGTCTCCTAGATTTCCTGCAAGTGGTTCTAGTTTAGCTCGGACTTCCTCAACTGTCAGTTCGTGACCATTCGGCTGCCAAGCAGCTCGGACGGTCTCCTTTAGGTCTGCATGAGTTTCCCACATAGTTTCATAACGGAACTGTCTAGTTCCTTTATCTTGCCTAGCCACCAGCTGCACCAAGATGGGTGAGTGGTCTGACGTCGCTGCCATTAGGTGTTGCACCGAAGCCAGCGGAAATTGCTCACACCAATCCGCCGTGGCAAGTGCTCTGTCGATTCGAACCCTTGTGAAAGTGCCTCCTACAACTTTCTTTTCATAGGTCCAACTTGTTCCATTAAAACCTAGATCCATCAAGCCACGGATATCAACCGCGTCTCTGAACCCCTGGACTTGTGACCGGCTTCTACTGCCAATTCCAACATGCTCATCATGCCTTAACACTTCATTAAAATCACCTAGGCAAATCCAGGGTAGAGTTTCAGTAGTTGCTAGATTTTTCATGGTGTCCCATGTATTGTGGCGAAGATGAGTCTACGCCTCGCCATAAAAACATGTCATTCTCCACGGGGCACCTCCAAGATCAGAAATTTTAGCATCTATGTGGTATCTCGAATAACCCAAATTCTCCACTTTTATTTCATTATTCCAAAACATAACCAAACCTCCACTTCTACCAGTGGGGTCAACACCAAAAGAACAATCGAAACCTATAGTACTAGCTAACTTTTCAGCTCGAGCTCTACTTATTTGAGTCTCTACAATGCATAGTACTTTAGGGGCAAACTTTAACGCGAGTTCTCGCAGCTCTTGAACTGTCGGGGCGTTGCCTAACCCGCGACAGTTCCAGCAAAGAAGATTCATTGGGCCCGGCGGTCCTCTGCCGAGGAGGCCGCCAAACGCCCATCAAACCTTTTACACCACCGGCTGCTTTCTTCACACTCCCTGAGCTGTTTTTCTCTTGAGCTGCTTTGTCTGGTAATAAGCTTGTCTTGGGCCTCTTCAGATCCTGCTTGGGCGGCGGGCTAGTAACAGCACCCCCCCCCTTTGGTCTTCTCAACAAGCACAAGCTCCATGCCCGTCGATGCTGACGGGGTGACCACCTCCACAGAGCCACGTTTCCTGCTGGGATCGACCACTTCCATATGAGCATCCCCTTCCCTCATGCTAGCCATATCATCAGCTCGGTATTCATCCTTGTTCTGGTTCTGCTGCCTCTTCTGATTATTATTATGGTTGTTACGGCGCCTCGTAGCCCAAGCAGTTGAGGCTGGTGCCCGGAGGTTTTTGTATATTAGTGCTCAAGGAGGGTGGACTCCATCACCATGTTCTTTGAACTCACGACCCATCATCCCACACACCTGGCACCAGTGCGGCAGTCGCTCGTACTTAACCGCAAAGATCTCGCGCTCTCCTGCATGGACTATGGAAGTTGCTTTCTTCAGAGGATTACGCACATCCAGGCGCACTCTCACACGATAAAAGTTCCCCTCAAAATCAAAGGATGAGGGTTCAGAATCAACAAACTCACCGAGCTTCGAAGCCAGAGCCTTGACTTTACCATGATAAGCAATGGGAAGGTCGATAATCTGAGCCCATATATCAAACTTGAATAGTTCAATAGTAGTCGGCTTGGTGTAACCATCATACGGTGTTATTATCACCGGATTGCCTCTGAAGTGCCAGGGGCCTCCTTGGGTTACCGTCTCCCAATCCCCTAGGCAGTTAAACTGCATGATAAAGAAATTGTCCTCTAGGGTTTTGATCTTTACTGTCCTTGCCAGATCCCAAGCCGACCTCATATTGCGGAAGAACCAGTACGTGTTGAAGCCCTTATCCATGTGCACCCTGACCAAGATCATCCATCGGAGATCATCTGCTGGTGGCGCATCATCTTCTTCAAATATCACATCGTCCAGATCATCTTCTCCCAACGCCAACTCCTTCATGAGATCATCAATCTTTCCCTTGGCCTTGTCTCCCAACGCCGAAGAACCCCCCTTGTTTGCCATGGTCACAGCTCGAGTCGATCTTGATGCGATCACGATCTGGAAACTCCGCAGACTCCTCTCGTCCCCTACTCCGTCCAAGGCCGAGAACATCACAGGCTGTTCCTGAAAGCCCGAGAGGGAGGGTCAGAGGCGGAGGTAAGCCCCGGGAATTGAAGATTTTTCTCAACGTCGCCGCCGGCGACGAGAGGAGAGATAACCCTAGCTAGAGGGAAAAAACCACCGATCCCCCCCCCCCCCCTCACCATGCCAGGGGTTCGGTTGTAGCAGCTTATTGGGCCTGCATGGGCCATTATCTAACACCGTACTTCTCCGGCTTGTTTCTCAAAAAAAAAGTCACTTGTGCTTCACAGCTCGGTCTCACCTCTCTCACTTCAAAACCATGAAATTTTTCGTCTCAGTACCTCATCAAAATCTCTAAACCTAAAAGAACAGCAACGCGCGCGAGCACCGGGACAAAGGCCAACAAACGACACGCGCCCAATTAATTTGGGATCACATTGATTGCACGATACACTAATCAGTTGTCATGCATGCAAACTGCGGGACCTTGTTGATGCTAGATCGGTCGGTGAGGTCCTGCATTGCATGCATGCATGCAGCTGCTTCGCTGTGCGTACAGCCGCGCCCACGAAACTGCGGGACCTTGTTGATGCTTCTAGCTAGCTCGATCGGGGTACTTTGCTGATTACTGCAAGGAGTAGGGCAACCACTTATGGTCCAAGCGCTAAACTAAATAATACTAGTTGGCATGTGTGTGATTACTGACCAGCATCACCAACCACATCCTCAGAATTCCTTCCAGCTAGGTGCCCTAGTGGCATGTTTTGTTTGGCTGTTCGGGTCAGAAAGAGCCGCGCGCACAGGTTTGCGTCTGTGTGTACTGCTGTCGCAGTTGCACACACTCCTAGATCTCAAAATCAAACCTAAAAGTTACTGTCAACTGAAGCTTTCTTTCACCCGTACGTTCGAGTTCGACCTGTCAGTGTAAAGAGTGTAAACAGCACATGCTTTGCCAGAAATAAGAGCATCTCCAACAGGTGCTGCAAAAGACGCGCCCGCGCGGTAAAATTTGGGTTTAGCGCGCGCCGGCTGGTTCCGCGCGCTCCAGCGGTGGCGGAAGTTATCGCGCGCGGGAAGCGTTTGCGCGCGCGCGGGAGAAAGCGGCACGCGGCGCGGTAGATTTGGCGCGCCGCTTCGCGCACGCCTATAAAATGCCGCGCTCGCCACGCGCACAGACACAGCCACGCGCCCTCCGCTCGCAACCTCGCCGCTTCGCCGCTTTCCGCGCCACCATGCCGCCGCGCCGCCGGGGTTCGTCGGGCTACCGCGGCGTCCGCGAGCGCCCCAACGGCTGGTACTCCGCCGAGATCCGGTCCGGCGACGTCCGGCTCGGCCTCGGGTCGTTCCGGAGCGCGTACGAGGCGGCCCGCGCGTACGACGCGGCGGCATGGCGGTTGGATAGGCCCCGGACGCAGATGAACTTCCGGGACGTCTTCACGCGCGAGCAGGCGCAGCGCGTCGCCCCTCCGCCGCGTCTCATCACCGACATGGACCGTGCCGACCACGCTCGGCGCTGCCGCCGCCTCCTCATCGCCGAGGAGGACGAGCGAGCCATGGCGGAGTGGCGCCGTCGCCACCCGGAGGACGTCGCCGACGAGCGTGCCTACTGGGCGGAGAGGACGGCAAGGCGCCTCGCGGAGCGGGCGGACCGGCGTCGGCGGAAGGCATTGGCGAATGCGCAGTGCGACATCGTTTCAGCAGGTGGGAGGTCGATCTTCACGTCAGACGATGAACGTTGGGACAACATTTGGCTCGATACCTCGGACAACACCGACGAGGTTGATGATGGTGATGATGGTGGTAGCGATTTGGAGTAGTTTCTATCTAGTACGCCGTAGTAGTTTCTATCTAGTTACACCGTAGTTCTATCTATCTATGTTTTTGAACTATCTATCTAGTTGCACCGATGTAAAATACCTTTATATCGTTTTTTTATCTATGCAATTTATCTTTATTTTTTACCTATGCAATTCATCTTTATTTTTATGCTTTCGAAAATGTTGTCACGCGCGCTGTATTTTAGCGCGCTGCTGGAGCGGCGCGCGCGCGCTGCATTTTAGCGCGGCTGCTGGAGCTAGCGCTGCGCGCCGTGCCAAATCAGGCGATGCATGCGTGGCAAATCTGTTTTTTGCGCGCGGCGCGTCCGGCGCCTGTTGGAGATGCTCTAAGCACACAGGCAAACAAGGTGCACGTCTAAACCCTGAAAACCTCGAATATGCCGGCCGGTTGCCTTTCCATCCATCACCTGCTGCGACTGCGATCTGGACGTAATTTGCCTTCTCGATCGGGACCGTGATCCGTCATTTTCCCCGGAGAGTGGGACGAGAGTGAGTCGACAGCGATCCGCCATTACCCCCGGCGCGTACCTTTTGCTCTCCCCACCACCTGCGTGGACTCTTGCGACGTCGCCGTTTGCACACGCGGTTCCTCCAAGTCCAGACGACGCCCTGCGAGCCAAGCAAGACCAGTAGCTCTCATGCCCAAAAGAAAACATGTGCTGCTCGGCGAGCCACGACGACAGCGGCGTCGCAGCAGCTTCTCCGTTCCCCGTACCTCTCCGACGCTACGTCCACCGCGGCCGATGGCGCCACCGCCACGCAAACGGCGTGTACCACCACGGCGAGGTCGACCTCGGACGGCAACGGAACACGGGTCCGAGAGAGACAACCCTGAAATGCCACACTAATGGCGCCAGTGGCGTAGACCAGTCTGCTGATTGCTATGGATCGATGGATGCGGCCGTTCCTTTTGGCTTTGAATTTTCCCTCCCGTCTTTGGCAAAAAAAAGCTGGCGCGACAAATCTGCGCCACTGCTCGCGAGAGTGACCGGGGCTAGCAACTGGGGCTTGGATGCCCCTAGACCTAGACTGACGCAACGGCGTCGGGCTACAGGGGAATACATGTGTGAGGGATCAAGTCAAGTGTGTGTTACTGATGAACCAACAGATTAGATCGATGGTCCAATCTGGCCATTAGTGGCGTGGTTGGAGCAGAGCCATCGCACCAGCAGTGACATGTCCGTGTCTGGATGCGTCGACCCATCCATCCATGTCATACGGATCACTGGCACTGGCAGCCAATCAAACTGGCCTGGATCGTTCGTTAGTTGGCAATCAAATTCGTCTTAGCAAAGGTTTCCAAAGGCGCATCAATCAATTTAAGCCGCATCGATCTAATCTAACGACGATGCATGAATAGCTGTAGCACTCGTGCATTATTGTTTGGCCTGGCCCGGCCGACCATGTTCTCCGGGGAGGAAGCTTGCGGGCATTAGCTGAGGTGTCGCTATCTGAAACGATTCGGAGGGTCGGCAATGGCGATTCAAGAACATGGTCACGAGTGCTAGAAACAGTTCTGCTATAGATACGACATTTTCACATCGGAAACACATACGATTGCTGTTACATGTGCTTTCGTCCAATCAACCAACTCCACTGGGAAAAGAAAACGAATGAAGCATGCTATCTAGTGTTGACACACCATATCATATGTACGAATATCGTGTGCAAAGCAATCCACGGTCTTATACCGGATCAATACTTCATGACAGGGCATGATATATGGTCGGAGACGCGTCCATAATTGCATATGCATGGTGTGGTCGTATGGTATCTAGATTGGCTGTGTTTAGCCATTCTCCCATCTCGGGTCACCAAACGCGGAATTTGTAAGGCCAACTCCAACGCACGACGCCAAACGGTTCGGCCACGTTTGTTTGAGGGCAAACGGACAGAACAAACCGCCCAACGCGCGGAAGGAAACGGACCAATGTTTGTTTTTGGTCCGCTTTCGACCCATTCCAGCCCAACTTCGGGCCGCGTTTGCGGCTAAACGGACATGCACGGACGGACGCGGCGCGCAGCCTAGTCCCCTCCTGGCCCGTCTGTCGGGGACACAACCATTTTCCTCTTCGCCTGCTCTTCCCTCTGTCCTCCGCTCTCCGTCCCCGCCATCGTCGCCTTCCATCAAGGCCGTCCGCCCCACAACCACGCCCACGCCCGCGTTTCGGTAGAGCTTTTTGCTGGCGTTCATGGTTCCTTGTTGCCGGTGGGAAAGAAGCTACGGCCGCCGGCGCCGACCGTCGACCCCCAACAACTTCCGGCAGGCGCTGCATTGCCGTAGGGCGCCCACCCCACCAATACCAACCTTGCTTCGCTTCATCGACTTGCTCTTTCCGGCCAGGGTCTCCACCATGACCTCAAGGTGTTCGGCGCTTTGCTCACAAGGTATCATGGATAGCGGGGATCAATATTTCTTTCACAACTTCATTTGTTCATCGGATGATTCATCCTTGGATGATGAAGAGCTTGTGGTGGCTGCATTGGTCGTTCACGACTACATTAGTAGGAAGTGGCCTCGGTTCGGGGGATCAATCCCTGGCCATGTTCCAGCCTTGAACCGCAATTGGGAGAGAGGCCACACTCTTCTCTATGCCGATTACTTTCAGAATAGCACACTCTTCAAACCATACAAATTTCGTCGCCGCTTCCGTATGGCGAGACATGTGTTCAATCGTATTCAGGAGAGAGTGGTAGCATATGACCCATACTTTGAGTGCAAAGAGGATGCCCTTGGCAAGCTTGGCTTCTTTCTTACCAGAAATGCACTGCGCCTATTCACATGCTTGCATATGGAATTCCTGGTGATCTTATGGATGAGTATGTGCGTATGAGTGAGTCCACATGTCTCCTCTCAATGTATAGTTTCTGCAAGGCCGTGGTGGTAGTGTTCGGCCCTGACTACCTGAGAGAGCGAATTGCCGCTGATACAGAGAGGTTGTTGGCGATCAATGCCGAGAGGGGCTTTTCGAGCATGCTTGGTAGTATCGGTTGTATGCACTGGAAGTAAAAGAACTGTCCATTTGCTTGGCAGGGGGCAGTACAACGGGCATGTGAAAGGTGCCACTGTCATACTTGAAGCGGTGGCTTCACAAGATCTGTGGATATGGCGTTCTTTCTTCGGCATGGTTGGTTCTCACAATGATATGAGTGTTCTTCAATGCTCTCTGGTGTTTGCAAGGCTTGCATAAGGCGACTCCCCAGAGGTCAACTTTAAGGCAATGGCCACCGATACAATAAGGGGTATTACCTAGCTGATGGTATCTATCATCGGTGGTCCACTCTTGTGAAGACCATACCCTATCTGCAAGGAGAGAAGAGACAGAGGTTTTCCAAATGCAGGAGAGTGCTAGGAAGGATGTGCAACGTGCATTTGATGTGCTTCAGCTTCGATGAGGTATCGTTCGAAACCCTGCATTGACATAGAGCACTCAAAAGCTTTGGGAGGTGATGACTGCTTGTGTGATCACGCACAACATGATCGTGGAGGATGAGCGTGATTATAGAATCTACGACCAAGGTTTTGATTTCCAGGGTGAAAATATTGAGCCTGAGCAACCACCTCCTGCAACCTTCGAACAGTTTGTCCATTTTCATCGTGAAATGCGTGAGTGGCTTCCAAGATGACTTGGTTGAGCACATATGGACTCACATTGGCAACCAGTAGAGCTATTTTTTTAATTTCTTTTCATGCAAACAAATTTTGATTGGGTTGTAAGACTATTTCGGATGTGGAACTATTTGCTATGTTTGATTTGAACTATTTCCTATGTTTCATTTTAGTATGCTTGTTGATCTCGAACGGACAAGATGTGACCAAAATGCATCAGAAATCCGGGCGGACGCGGCCCCATTGCCACGCCCAAATAGACAAAAAGCGGACGAAACGGACATCCGTTTGGGGTTGTGTGTTGGAGTTGGCCAAATGGCTTGTATGGTAGATCCTGCTATGCTGGAGCAGAAACAGGCGGAAGAACGAAAGGGCAGAAGGAGAGAAGGAGGGTGGGCAACCTACTTCACAAATCATAAATCTCTACGAGTATGTTTTTTTCTTTTCTTTTGAAAAGGGCAAATTTTAATACGATCCCTCTGTCAGTGTCAAAACCGGCGGATCTCAGGTCCCAAGATGTGTGTCTGAGGATCGATGGTAGCAAGGGACACAATGTTTAACCAGGTTCGGACCCTCTTAAAGGAGGTAAAACCCTACGTCCTGCTTGATTATATTCGATGAGTATAGGGGTTACAAGAGTTGATCTACCTCGAGATCGTAATGGCTAAACCCTAGTTGTCTAGCCTATGGTTATTCTGATAGCCTCTACGGACTAAACCCTCCGGTTTATATATACACCGGAGGGGCCTAGGGTTGTACAGAGTCGATTTACAAGGGAAGGAAATAGTACATCTGGACACCAAACTTGCCATCCACGCATATAGGAGTCCTATCCAGACACGGGGGATAGTCTTCTGTTTTATCTTCACAACCCATCAATTCGGCTCATATCGAATAGACTAGACACCCGAGGACCCCCTAGTCCAGGACTCCCTCAGTAGCCCCTGAACCAGTCTTCGATGACGATCTGTTCAGCACGCGGATTATCTTCGACATTGCAAGGCGGGTTCCTTCTCCTGAATATCTTAAGTTAGCTCCGTACATAAAGGAACTGTGTCCAACTCTGCATAATCAATACAACCCTTAGCCACGAAGGCAAGACGTCAAAAATAAGTACAGTGTCTTTTACTGACAACTTTTTCGACGAAGCGTCACTCTTGACTCTTTAACATTTCGAACTTTTTTCACGCATCCCGTTTCGGGTTTCGAGGATTAGCTTCCATTGGCACATCTTGTCAAAATAGAGATCGTTCCCGCCCATTATGGGATTCTCACAAATATGGTTTGGGTAACCCAACCGCGCCTTTACGCACGATCTCGTTGGGAACAGGCGAGGTTCACGACTTGAGAGGGGGACGTTTGGTATTTTCACCGTCTATAAGAGGACAAAGATCCCACCTTTTTCCCCACGCCTTCCTCTAGCTCATGTCTTCCAACCTCCAAGATCCAGCGCTCACAGCTCCGATCCTCTCCACCGCTTCCACCCTTCCCAGCGACGGCTGGGTCCGGTTCCAAGGGCAAGTGGGAGGCCTCCACCGTCACTGAAAAGGATGTCAAGGACCTCCGGAGCGCGGGCTATCTGTCCGCGGATATCGCGTATAGGATCCCTGACAAGGATCAGGTTATCCCTACTATGGAGCCTGGTGAGAGGGCCGTTGAAAGGATCGATATGGTTGACTAGAGGGGGGGGGGTGAATAGGCAACTCACAATTTTTGCTTTTCTTTACCAAATTAAACTTTGCATCAAAGTAGGTTGTCTAGATGTGCAACTAGGTGAGCAACCTATCTGATGCAGCAACAACGAGCACACAAGCAAGCAAGAGAAGTAACACTAATAAGCTTGCACAAGTAAAGGTACGAGATAACCAGGAGTGGAGCCGGTGAAGACGAGGATGTGTTACCGAAGTTCCTTCCTTTTGAGGGGAAGTACGTCTCCGTTGGAGTGGTGTGGAGGCACAATGCTCCCCAAGAAGCCACTAGGGCCACCGTATTCTCCTCACGCCCTCACACAATGCTAGATGTCGTGATTCCACTATTGGTGCCCTTGGAGGCGGCGACCGGACCTTTACAAACAAGGTTGGGGCAATCTCCACAACTTAATTGGAGGCTCCCAACAACACCACGAAGCTTCACCACGATGGACTATGGCTCCGTGGTGACCTCAACCGTCTAGGGTGCTTAAACACCCAAGAGTAACAAGATCCTCTAGGGATTGGTGGGGAATCAAATTTCTCTTGGTGGAAGTGTAGATCGGGGCCTTCTCAACCAATCCCGAGCAAATCAACAAGTTTGATTGGCTAGGGAGAGAGATCGGGCGAAAATGGAGCTTAGAGTATTAATGGAGCTTTTGCGGGAAGAGGTAAGTCAACGAAGAAGAAGAGGACCCTCTTTTATAGAAGGGGATCCCATCCAACCGTTACCCCCCAAAACAGCCCCACACAGGGCGGTACTACCGCAGGTGGCAGCGGTACTACCGCCCAGCCTGGGAGGGCTCGAAGAGAGAGCAGGAAACGTGCCCAGTGCAGTACTGCCGCGGTTGTAGGGCGGTACTGCCGCCCTCGAGCGGTACTGCCGCTTCTACAACCGCTGCAAAGTGCCGCTCAACCCGACACGAGAGGCGACCCCCTCGAGTCGACGCGGTAGTAGCCTGGTACCGCAACGGTACTGCGGCTGAGAACCACAAGCGGTACTACCGCTGGGTACCGTGGTACTACCGCTCGGACACAAATCAGCACAACTGCAAGGGGAACGAGCTCTCTAGATGAAGCAGAAAAGCTCAGAGGGTGAGAGAAGGATGTGTACGTGTTGATTCAACCCAAGCCTTACCAAAGCGGACCCCCTCTTGATAGAACGGTGACTCCTACGAAACTAGTCCATCAAACAAGAAACGAAGGAGCTATACCATCTTGAAAAACACTCCGAGGGGAAAGAAATCGTCTCGTGCCAAAGGATGAATCTCTGAAAGGCTCAAAGCACACGGTTAGTCCGCAAACATGTTGTCATCAATCACCAAAACTACATCGAGAGAGATATGCCTTAACAATCTCCCCCCTTTTGGTGGATTGATGACAACCAAGGATTTGCACAGGGATAAGGCATGAAAGTAAAGATACTTAGAACTACAAAATATAGACGGGCTCCCCCTGAATGTGTGCACCTAGTTAGTAGTGCCTTTGGAATGCAAGAAACACACATTAGGATCGACACTCCCCCTATATTTTATAGTCCAACAATCTAATCATAGGTTATAAGAGAGCAGGGTATATAACCGGATAAGCATGCAACTCATAAGATACCAAAGTACTAGATAGACATAGATAATGATAAGATAAAGATAAGGTAGCATATGTCTCACACCATAAGTTTGGAACTTAGGTCTCACTGGCACAAAACCAAACAAAGCAAACGGCGATAAAACACAATGACACCATAAACCACAAAGACACACTCGCAGCAACAACACAAATCCCTAAACTCTCTCCCCCTTTGGCATCGAGACACCAAAAGGGCAAAGAGAGTTGCTACGGCTCCAGGTGATAGCAAGCTGAGAATCTCGAACATCACATCCCAGCGGGATCGTCTGCACCGCCATCATTGGTCGGAAACTGCTCTGCATCTGAATCGGTCCACTGGCAATGCTGCTGAACCCACTCCTCCTCATCGGTGATCCTCTACTCAGATTCGCTGTTAACAGTGGCACTCAACTGGCGCATGAGCTCCTTGTGACGTCTACAGGCCTCTTCTCAGAGACATGAGACATGTACTGGCCATGAGACTCCATGAAGAAAAGTTTCTTCATCTTGCGCTTAATTCTCTTAGACCATGGGGGATCTGAAAGTGCGTTATATCGACTAGAGGGGGGTGAATAGGCGATTTTTATGAAAGTCTTCAAAGCGTGGAAGTTTCGAAGACAAATGATAGAAATAAACCTATTGCCATGCAGCGGAAGGTAGACTACACTAGGCAAACCATAGTCAAGTATTCAATGAAGTGAAAGCACAATGACTAATAGCAACAATGTAGTAAGGATCAGGTAGGAAGATATTATGAAGCCAAACAGAACACGCAGTCACTCAGTGAAGACAGAAGATAGTGCAATCATACAATGACTTCACAAGGACCAACAGTAAGTAAAGGGAAGGGAAGGATGAAACCAGTGACTCGTTGAAGACAATGATTTGTTGGACCAGTTCCAGTTGCTGTGACAACTGTATGTCTGGTTAGGGCGGCTAGGTATTTAAACCTGAGGACACACAGTCCTGGACACCCAGTCCTGAACACGCAGCTCAGGACACCCAGTCCTCACCGTATTCCCCTTGAGCTAAGGTCACACAGACCTCGCCCAATCACTCTGGTAAGTCTTCAAGGTAGACTCCCAAATGTTCACAGACTTCGTTCACCGGCGATCCACAATGTCTCTTGGATGCTCAGAACGCGATGCCTAACCGGCTGGAGGATTCACAGTCCTCAAGTGTAATAAGTCTTCAGATCACACAGACAAGAAGACTTAAGTGATGCCTAACACTCTTTGGCTCTGGGTGGTTAGGGCTTTATCCTCGCAAGGAATTCTCTCTCAAAGGCTTTGAGGTGGGTTGCTCTCAAACGACAAAAGCCATACTCTAACTCTGAGCAGCCAACCGTTTATGGTTGTAGGGGATGGGCTATTTATAGCCACTAGGCAACCCGGCCTGATTTGTCCGAAATGACCCTGGGTCACTAAGGAACCGACATGTATTCCAACGGTCAGATTTCAAACACACACGGCAACTTTACTTGGGCTACAAGCAAAGCTGACTTGTCCGACTCTGGACAAGATTCGCTCTCATAGTCTTCACTCGAAGACATAGGTTTTGGTTAAGCATCACTTCAGTCATTCTGACTAGTTCTCTTGGACCCCACTTAATAGTACGGTGGTTCCTATGACTCAACAAAGAAGAAAAAGAACTACGAAACACCTAAGTCTTCGAGCTCCATAGGCTTCATGCGATGTCTTCTCTTGTCATAGTCTTCAATGTGAATATCTTCATATACCACCTTTGACATCAATGTCTTCATACATTTTTAGGGGTCATCTCTGGTAGGAAAACCGAATCAATGAGGGACTTCTACCTGTGTTATCCTGCAATTCTCACAAACACATTAGTCCCTCAACTAGGTTTGTCGTCAATACTCCAAAACCAACTAGGGGTGGCACTAGATGCACTTACAATCTCCCCCTTTTTGGTGATTGATGACAAACTAGTTGAAGTTTTCAACGGGGAATATAATATGTGAAATTGTAAAGGATAAGGAATTGTCTTCATAAGTTGCAAGGGCTCCCCCTGAAGATGTGCATATAAGTAATTTGCTTTTGGAATGCAAATGCACATGGCAGGTTGTACTCGTGGAGATCCTCTTCAACTTATGATGACAATTCATTATGCATGAGAAGGTATGTGAAGATAATGACATGCATAATGGAAAATGGACGTCTGCAAAATGATCTAACTGCGGAATTTATCGTCGCACATGCGGAATTTATCGCCGCGTCACGAAGTAGCAAATAAGTAGCAGACGACCATCGAGTTTAGGTGTTACAACTCAAAGAACAAAATGTATCAAAACGAGAGTTGTAAACACGAAGCAAAATATAAAGCAACCGCCCATGTGGACCCGCTTGAAGACTATCAAACTCATATGCTTCTCCCCCTTTTGTCAGTAAGGACCAAAAAGGTTTGAAGACATAGAGCATCTAATCGTTCCCATGAAGAGTAGGTGAAGCAGCAGGGTCGTCGGTGGTGTTCGGCGGTGCAGAAAAACTTGGAGCAGTGTCGAAGCGTGCTGAAGGAGGCATCGTCTTCGTCCTCGATCACTCTGGCATTCACAGTTGCAGCAGAGGAAGAGAACTCAGAGTCTTCAAGAGATGGAGTTCATCGTAGCACTGCCCTTCGAGGAGGTGTGGAGTCAAACTTGAAGCGTTCAGAGAATCCATCTTCTTGAAGATCATCTTCAGAGAACATAAGCATCAGCCCTTTCCAGGTGTGTCGAGAGGTTTCATGGGCAACAAAGGCATTCTTGGTGGCAAGATTGCGAATGCGGTTGACATCCACCAAGAGGCTTTGCATTTAGCGCTTCAGCCAGTCATGATGCCTATCCTATTTCTGATGAAGAGCCACCAGAAGTTCTCGGTCATTAAGGACACGAGTGCGCTTCTTGGGTCGTTGGGCAATTGTGCTATCGGTGGCTTCAGTAAGGGCAGGATGTGGTGCACGTGTAGTTCCAGCCAAAGGATAAACACGAGTGACTGCTTCAACTCCTTCAATGTTCTGAGAAAAACTTTGATGCTCCACATTCTGAAGACTAAGAGGCTCCTTGGCAGGCTCAGGATAAATGGCTTCAACGGACATATCCACATTAGGCAGAAAGATCCGATGATTGCGAGCAGATGGCTGATATGAGATAGCGGAGTGGAGTTTAATCAGTCGCATTATCCATGGAGCGTAGAACTTCAAGCCAAAAAGATCAGAGCCTGATGCAGCAAGTTGGCGGATGAAGAAGTCCTGTGCATTGAAGCATTTTCCATGAAGAATATAGAACACCAAAGTCTTCATTGCACCTTCCAGCTTGGCATGTGGAGAATGTCCTTTGATAGGCCAAAGAGTTCGCCTTATGATGTGATAAATAGTCCTTGGCAGATACTCAAGGTCTTCAACAAGGAACTCCTTAGGATATGCAGCATCTTGTGGCAATGGCTTCATCATACTGAGCATCTGACTCATGTTTGGTTCAGGCTTCTGAAAGATGCTCTCCATAGCTTCACTGTGAAGCTGACAGCCAGGTTCGTAGAGATCGCCAGGAGTGGGCAGACCAGTGAGTTCAATGATATCAAAGGCTTTGGCTTCATGATGAACATTTCCTGTCATCCACTCCAGGACCCAAGTCTTCAGATCTCTGTTGTACCCACGGATGTGAAGTGTGGCATAGAATTGGAGCAGAAACTCTTCATTCCAGTGCTCTTGGTCGGTGACAAACGACAACAAGCCAACCTCTTTGAAGCAATCCAGAGCTTCTTCCAGACAGGGCAGACCAGCTATTGCTTCGATGTCAAGACGCTTATGTGGGAAGATGCGACCTTGATTGTACAGAATGCAGGAGTAATAGCTTCGCTGCGGATAGCTCCAGAACCGATCAGAAGATATTATTTCCCGTGAGTATGGGTTCTTGGAGCTATTGAAGGTAGTGTTGTCGGCTTTGAAGCCGTTGACATTGAAGGATCCAGGTGCTGATGCAGGACCTGGAAACCTGGGCAGTCCTGGGATTGGCTTCTGTACCTGAGGCCTGTGCTCAACATGATAGTCAAACTGAGGACCAGCAGCAGGCGCAGGAACAGAAGCAGTAGTATCATTGGCTTCGCTGACTTCTGGTGCGTGGGTTGGTGTAGGCTCCACATTGGCTTCAGCCATGATAGCGCCAGTGGCTTCATTGGTGTTGGTGGTGGCAGTCTCAAGATTCTCAACCTCCACTTGATGAGCTGGAGGGTCGGTCACAGTCACGTTCTCCTCGAGAACAGCTTCTTGGTGAGATGGGGGTGTAGCAGCTCTTGGGGTTTCTTCTTCATCGACTGATGCAGCCGGAATGTCTTCAGCAGCTTTAGCTTCAGACTCAGAGACTGGAGGCCTTGGTCCTTTGCGAAGCCTGCGTAACGCTGGCGACGCCTGTGGAGTTGGAGTTGGCTGGGCCTCAAAGTCATCTTCCTCTTGTGCTTTTGGGTGATCAGCCCATGATGCATCCTGAGCAATTGGCGTCAGAGGACGACCAATGCTGATGAGTTTGTTGTGCGTTAGCACAGGCGATGATACCTGTTGGTGCTCGATCTAAGGAAGAACTGCATCATCTTCAACATGATCATGGTGACCAATGTCTTCAGCAGCGGTGGGATCAGCTGCTGGGAAGTCTTCAGCTTCATGAGCCTCTGTGAAAGTAGGCTCATGGACAGTCAGTTGGTGCTCTTGATGTTCAGTGGCTGGGCGAACCATGGAGATGGGTTCAACAATCAAGGGCTCTGTGGGAGCAGCCCGTTCCTTCTTGGTCTTTCGCTTCTTCTTGGAGGGAGCAGTAGCAGAGGCTTCATGATGTTTCCTCTTTCTGGCTTCAGCCTCAGCATTCCTCGTCTTCTTCAGTTCTGAAGCGGTTGACCTGGCCTTTGGCTTCGAGCCAGTCATGCTAGTTGGGAAGACAATGGGATCTGCTTCCTGCCTTGGTGCGTCGGGTTCGGCTATAGAGGGCTTCTTCTTCTTCTTTGCAGCCATCCTGGGGTCGATGCCAGGACGCCCAAGGGCCTTGCGCTTCTCAGCCCCATTGTAGGCTTGCACACATTTGTCAGCCAGGCTCTTCATGCGCCCACGAGAACCTTGAGCTTCTTCATGCTTCTTGAGAAAGGCTTCTTTAAGCTCATGCAGCATGAGCTTGAAGTTCTTGACCTCTTGCACGCTGAGCTTGGCCATATGCTTCTTGAACTGAGCTTTCTCAAAGTCAATCTTCTGCTTCAGTTCGACAATGCGCTGAGCTAGAGCTAGCTCTGAAGCAATGGCGCCATGGAAGGCGACACTAAGACCAATGGGAAGTTGCAGGTCTTCAAAGCTGAGGTTGGGCGTTTCAAACCACTCATCGATGAAGTTGTGGATGATTTCCACGTCAAAGATAGGTAAATTGTTGAAGATTTCTGATTCTTCTTTGCTCTTGATCAGTTGCTCAAGAGCGTCATCTGCAAGATCTTCATCACTGGACAGATCAATGGCATCGTTGCGCAGAATAGCAGCAGCTGTCAGTTCTTGGCTGGTGTGCGGCAGAGGCATCTTGACCTTCTGGGGCTTGGAGATGCGTGACAAATCTTCAGACTGCACACTGTCTTCAGGAGGTGCAGTAGCCAGTGGCTTCGCCCGTGAGATTTTTGGTGCAGTAGCTGATCTTGAAGCCTTAGCCATCTTTGGCTTCTGTGGCTTTGGAGTAGGAGCTGGGGCTTCATCAGTGTCAGCATCATCATCAGAATGATCCACTTTTGCACCTTGAACTGAGATGTGGGTGATGAGGCCATCAAGATTGTAGAAAGGACCAATGACATTGGGTTCTGCATCGCGTGTGCCGTCAGCCCGGGGAGCAGAATGACCAGGGTTGAAGTCTAGTCCCAATGACTTCTTGTTTTCCTTGGCCGATGCCTTTGCGTGCTGGAAGTTGCGCTTGAAGAGATTATCGTCACGACACCATAGCAATGATGATGGGTCGGCATCTTCAGGCTGAGGTCCACGGACCATACACGGATAGAAACCCTGAGCAATAGCTTCAGCTCTGTTCTTGGGTGGAAGGCCTCGGAAGAGGATATCACCCCAAGGACTTTTGATAGCACTCTTCTCAGCATATTCCTTGGTCAGGAATTTGTATTTGTACCACTGTTCTGCCCAATATCTTTGAATCCACTGGATTCGGGTCTTGCGCTGATTATAATCCTCTTCAGGATCTGTCCTGTAAAGCTCTGAGAGGTCATCAGGCAAATCTCTTGATGTTCCCCCACGACGTTGTCTGCCTCCCTTCCTTGAAGATTTCTCTGTAGCCATGAACTTTAACCTGAATGGCTTCAACACGTTCAAAGGCTTCAGAGGCTTTCGCTTGCTGGACAAACAGGAACTGGCTTTGGGAGAATTTATATGATGCTGTAAGAATTCTGCAAATGAATGCAGACTATGAGAACCAAGGGATTCTCCCACGGACATGTACCTGTGACAGCATTAAGGTGCGAGGGAAGGGGAAGAGGTCATATGCATTCTCAGAAGATTTTGAAGATAAATCAGTTTAGAAGACATTGACCACATCGTGCGAAGACATTCACTCATAGATAAGGAGTTGGTTCCAGATTTGTACGAATCCAGAGATCAGTACAAGTGAGGAATCTAACTGCTTTGTGAATCATAAGTGAACATATTAGGCATAATATGAGATGCAGTATGAAGTGGATCCAATATGTGTGAACAGAAACTACTTGTGGTAGAAAGTGACGAATCTGTAGAATCAAACGGGCTGTAAAAAGGAAGTTTTATTTACCACACAAGGAACTGCTAGACGGAGTGGAAGAGCAGGCCAAGAAGTTTGATTGTCCGTGCCCTAACTTGGCGACGGAGGGCACCTATGGCGACGGCGGAGAAGACGATGTCCGCGGTCGGCGTGAAGACGGCGTCGGAGAGGTTGCGGCAGCTAAGCGCTTCGTCGCCGGCGTCGTCGAGGGCTAGCGGTGGTGCTAGGGTTCATGCGAGAGTGGAAGAAGAGATAATGACTGTGGTGAGGCGTATATTTATAGGGACAGGGGCGGCTCAGTGTTATGACACAGGTGCCCCTCGCGATTCACATCTGAGGAACATGTGGCCATCATGCAGCATATCAGGGGTTGTTCCACGTCCCACGCACGCCTAGATTGTAGGGTGGTCGTTCCCACTTCTCCGAGTTTCAGGTGAAGGAATGAGCATTGAAAACGGACTTAATGTTTGTCTCTGTATCTTCTGCTGACAAGGACGCAGAGAAGACATTCGACAGTTTCAATAGAATGCATATGATTTGGAGAGATAGAGCTTGAGATAGAAAGCATAGAGAGGTTAGGGTCCGATCACATTCACTTAGTTCAAAAGATTCAACAAGAAGACATAGCTATAAGTGAATGCGGTAGAGGACAGAACACTAGTATATATATATAATCAATATAGTGAAGGTAATCATGAAGACATGTTGAAATTGAAGCCAAACCAAATGTGAAGACATAGCAAATGTATTGCCATGAGTGAAACATTTCAAACAGAACCTTTGGTGGTGGCGTTACCCACCGTATAGGAAGTATTAGACCCAGACACGGCGCACAATTATCGTGGCGCTCCGAAGTCAAATTCCACATTAATGTATTCACACTTAGAATGTATGTCTTCATTGATTGAAGATATACTTTACTTCGTGTGTTGCACATCTAAGTCATCAATATGCATAAGTGTTAGGATGTGTGCCTGATCACAGGACATTTGAGGATTCCAAGATATTTAGCTCACACCGTAACTTGCAAAATCTCTTCTCATCCAAGGGCTTGGTGAAGATATCTGCCAATTGGTCTTCAGTGTTGACGTGTATGATATCAATATCTTCCTTCACAACATGATCTCTGAGAACGTGATGACGAATTTCAATGTGCTTTGTCTTCGAGTGCTGAACTAGGTTGTTGGCAATCTTGATGGCGCTTTCATTGTCGCAGTAGACTGGCACTTGCTTCAGATGAATGCCATAGTCCTTGAGTGTTTGCTTCATCCACAGAAGCTGAGCGCAGCAAGATCCAGCAGCAATGTATTCAGATTCAGCAGTGGAGAGAGATACACAGTTCTGCTTCTTCGAAGACCAACATCCAAGTGATCATCCCAGAAAATGACATGTGCCTGATGTAGACTTGCGATCCACCTTGTCACCAGCATAATCAGCATCCGAGAATCCAACCAGATCAAACTCTAAGCCCTTTGGATACCATAATCCTAGAGTTGGGGTGTGAGCCAAATATCGAAGAAGTCGCTTCACAGCTAAGTGATGCGACTCCTTTCATGCCGCTTGGAATCGAGCACACATGCAAACACTAAGCATAATATCTGGCCTAGATGCACATAGATAAAGTAAAGAACCAATCATGGAGCGGTATACCTTTTGATCGAACTCTTTACCATTGTCATCGGGACCCAGATGATGTTTGGCTGGCATTGGCGTCGTGAAGCCTTTGCAGTCTTGTATACCGAACTTCTTCAGGCAATCTTTGAGATACTTCTCTTGAGATATGAAGATGTCGTTGCGTTGCTGTCGTATTCGAAGAACGAGGAAGAACTTCACCTCTCCCATCATGGACATCTGATATTGCTCTTGCATCATATATCCAAACTCTTCACTGTACTTCCGATTGGTGCAGCCGAAGATAATGTCATCCACATATATTTGGCACACAAACAGTTCACCATCATATGTCTTCGTGAAGAGAGTGGGGTCGAGGGAACCAGGTATGAAGCCTTTGCTCTTCAGGAAGTATTTGAGTGTGTCATACCAAGCCCGAGGGGCTTGTTTGAGGCCATACAGTGCCTTGTTGAGCTTGTATACCATGTCAGGATGTTTTGGATCTTCAAAGCCAGGCGGTTGTGCAACATACACTTCTTCTTCAATCTTGCCATTGAGAAAAGCGCTCTTCACATCCATTTGATATAGAAGTATGTTATGATGATTTGCATAGGCCAGCAGTATGCGTATGGCTTCAAGTCGAGCCACATGAGCAAATGTTTCATCAAAGTCAATCCCTTCCACTTGAGTATATCCTTGAGCAACGAGACAAGCTTTGTTTCTGACAACTTGACCATGCTCATCTTGCTTGTTGCGGTATATCCATTTGGTGCCTATTATATTGTGCTTCCGAGGATCAGGACGCTTAACCAGTTCCCATACATTATTCAGCTCAAACTGTTGAAGCTCTTCTTGCATAGCTTGAATCCATTCAGGTTCCATGAAGGCTTCTTCAACTTTCTTGGGTTCTGTTATTGAAACGAATGCGAAGTGCCCACAGAAATTTGCTAGCTGTGTTGCCCTTAAACGAGTGAGCGGACAGGGTGCATTGATGCTATCAATTATTCTCTCAATCTGCACTTCATTGGCAACACGAGGATGTACAGGGCGAAGATTTTGCTCTTGCTGATCATTGTCATTGTTAGAAGGATTGTCTTCAGGCTGAGCATTGTCTTCAGGTTGATCGGGTGCGGATATGATAAGTTCCTCTTCAGGTTGAGCTTCAGAGGGTATGATTTCTCCAGTTCCCACTAGTTTGATTGATTCACTGGATGGAACTTCATCTAGCACATTTGGCAGGTGCTCTCTTTGTGAACCGTTAGTCTCATCAAACCACACATCCACTGTTTCAACCACTTTATAATGAATGAGATTGAAGACTCTGTAGGAGTGTGAATCCTTTCCATATCCAAGCACAAAACCCTCATGTGCTTTTGGTGCAAATTTTGAAGTGTGATGTGGATCCTTGATCCAGCACCTGGCGCCAAATACTCTGAAGTAACTGACATTTGGCTTCTTGCCAGTAAGGAGCTCATTAGATGTCTTGTTCAGAAGCTTGTGAAGATAAACACGATTGATTGTATGGCATGCAGTATCAATGGCTTCAGGCCAGAATTTTCTTGGAGTCTTGTATTCATCTAGCATCGTTCGGGCCATCTCAATGAGTGTTCTGTTCTTGCGTTCGACGACGCAATTCTGCTGTGGCGTGTACGGAGCTGAGAATTCATGTGTGATGCCCAAAGTATCAAGATATGTATCAAGGCCAGTGTTCTTGAATTCAGTGCCATTGTCACTTCTGATGTGCTTTATCTTGGCGCCATAGTTGTTCATTGCTCGATTGGCGAAGCGTCTGAAGACATCCTGCACTTCAGTCTTGTAGAGGATTATGTGAAACCAATTATATCTAGAATAATCATCAACAATGACAAAGCCATAGAGACAAGCAGTAGTAGTAAGAGTTGAGTAATGAGTGGGACCGAAAAGATCCATGTGGAGCAGTTCGAAGGGTCGAGTAGTTGTCATGATTGTCTTCGAGGGATGTTTGGCCCTCGTCATCTTTCCTGTGTCACAGGCACCGCATAAGTGATCTTTCTTGAACTTGACACCCTCGATGCCTATGACATGCTTCTTCTTTGCAAGGGTGTGGAGGTTCCTCATGCCAGCATGCCCTAGCCTCCGATGCCAGAGCCAGCATTCTGATGCTTTTCCTACAAGACATACGGCAAGCTGTGGTCCTGCTGAGAAATCTACCACGTACAAATCATCTTTCCGATACCCTTCAAACACTAGAGACTTGTCAGATTCCATTAGAACAAGGCAACGATATTTTCCAAACAGCACAATCATATTTAAATCGCAAAGCATTGAGACAGACATTAAGTTGAAGCCAAGGGATTCAACAAGCATGACTTTATCCATGTGTTGATCCTTTGAGATTGCAACTCTTCCTAGACCCAATACCTTACTTTTACCAGTGTCAGCAAATGTGATGTGACTCTTGTCGGATGGACGTAAGGTTGAGTCCATAAGAAGGCTTCTTTTGCCAGTCATGTGATTGGTACATCCACTATCAATAATCCATTCTAAAGCAGCTGGTGTCGTACCCTACAGTGCAGTTAGGGGGATAGGCTTCACGAAGAGAATTGTGAAGCAAAAACATTTGACGAACCAGTGGGTTATGAAAGCTTAGATTGAGATTAGGACTGATAGGGAGAGTAGCAAGCGATTCAGGAATGAAGTACATAGTAAGACCATTCGGGCATTTGATCTTGCGCCCTACAAGATGTTTAAGGTCCCCAGCAATAACGTTAGACGATTTTGGTTTTCTGCTGGAGACCTTTCCCTATAAAAGAGAGTTAAGCTTTCTTAGCCATCCACATCTTCAAGGGTGGCTTAGAAGCAATAAGTCTAAGTGCAGCGTCTGAGAACTTTGGCTTTGGAGCCCTAGCAAAAAGTCTTGCAGGCGGACAATAGTACTCATAAGAATAAGCAGAATAGTTCTTGGTCTTATGAACATGGCAGTTCGATGAACCGCGCTCATTTTCATAGGACCGAGTATGGTTTCCCTGCAAAACATTTGCATTAGTGCGACTCAGGTGAGTCCTCTGTCTGTATGAATCCTTTGGACCGTATGAAGCCTGTGGTCTGGGGTTTGTCATCTTCACCTGTGGTGTCATGATGACATTCACAGGAAGATTTTCCAAACACTTTTTTAGCACCCAGATCTTCTTCATAGGTGGGCCATTCCTGCAGCTAGTACCAATATACCTGGCAAACACTTCACCATTCTGATTCTTAAATAGTTTATAGTTTGCATGAAAGGATTCATCAATGACAATGGGGTTAGCACAAGTGAAGCCAGATATATTGGATTGATCTGCTAAAGGTTCCTTTGCAGCAACCCATGTGGTTTTGGCGTACTGGTCAGGTTTCAAGTAAGAGCCATCAGCATTCATTTTCCTTACGAACCCAACACCCTCTTTCCTCGGGTTTCGGTTCAGGATCTGCCTTTTGAGGACATCACATAGTGTCTGATGCCCTTTAAGACTTTTGTACATCCCTGTTTCAAGCAATGTCTTCAACCCAGCATTCTCATCAACAATAGCAGAGGTATCCTCAGCAGAGGGGTTAGTTCCCACATCAACAGTTGAAGATATTGCAACAGTAGCAGCAGTAGAACATTCAGCAACAGAAGTAGCATTATCACGCTCAATGCATTTAAGACATGGTGGTTCAAATCCTTCCTGAGCTGAACTAATCTGTTCGGCGCGAAGTGACTCGTTTTCCTTTTGAAGATCTTCATGAGCCGCTCTCAATTTCTCAAGATCTTGCTTCCTTTGAAGATAATCATAGGAAAGCTTTTCATGAGTTGTTGAGAGCGTTTCATGACGACTTTCAAGTTCCTCATACTTAACATGAAGATTTTTTATGCTTCAATTAAGGACTCAGATCGAGTCATTTCAGCGTCTAACAGATCATCGCTTTTGTCTAACAGTTTTTGAATATATTCCATAGCTTTCTGTTGTTCAGTTGCAATTTTAGCAAGTGTTTTGTAGCTGGGTTTTGAACCACAGTCAGAGTCATCTTCACTAGATGTTTGATAGTGAGTAGTGCATGTGTTTACCTTGGCACCGCGTGCCATGAAGCAGTAGGTAGGAGCAGAGTAGTCCTTGTCATTTGCATCGGTGTCGGTGATGAAGTCATTGTCTTCAGTGTTGAAGATGGACTTGGCAACGTATGTTGTCGCCAGACTTGCAACGCCAGAATCGGACTCCTCCTCAGACTTCACCTCCGCCTCCTCAGAAGCGAACTCCTCCTCTGAATCCATTTCCTTGCCAACAAACGCATGTGCCTTGCTAGATGAGCTCTTCTTGTGTGATGAAGACTTTGAGGAAGACTTGGAATAAGACTTTGAGTATTTCTTCTTCTTCTTGTCATCAGAGTCATATTCCTTGCTCTTCTTCTTCTTTTTGTTCTCATTGTCCCACTGCGGACACTCAGAGATGAAGTGGACAGGTTTCTTGCACTTGCGACATGTTTTCTTCTTGTAGTCATGAGCAGAAGCTTCATCATTCCTTGAGCTTGATCGTGAAGACTTTCTGAAACCTTTCTTCTTGGTGAATTTTTGGAACTTCTTCACAAGCATAGCAAGTTCCTTTCCAATGTCTTCAGGATCATCAGAACTGTTGTCAGATTCTTCTTCAGATGAGGAGACAGCTTTTGCCTTCAAGGCACGAGTTCGCCCATAGTTTGGACCGAAGATATCTCTTTTCTTAGAAAGCTGAAACCCATGTGTGTTGAGCCTCTCAAGTATGTCAGAAGGATCGAGTGTCTTGAAATCAGGACGTTCTTGAATCATCAGAGCTAGGGTGTCAAACGAACTGTCAAGTGATCTCAGTAGTGTCTTGACGACTTCATGCTTGGTGATCTCAGTAGCGTCGAGGGCTTGAAGCTCATTTGTGATGTCAGTGAGTCAATCAAACGTGAGCTGGACATTCTCATTGTCATTTCGCTTGAAGCGGTTGAAGAGGTTGCGAAGGACACTGATTCTCTGATCTCTCTGGGTTGAGACGCCTTCATTGACCTTGGAGAGCCAGTCCCAGGCTAGCTTAGACGTTTCCAACGCACTCACACGGCCATACTGTCCTTTGGTCAGATGACCACAGATGATATTCTTGGCAGTAGAGTCCAGTTGAACGAACTTCTTGACGTCAGCAGCAGTGACACCTTCTCCAGCTTGACGACATACCATAGGTCGATGTTAATGGCTTCAAGATGCATGCACATCTTATTCTTCCAGTAGGGATATTCAGTTCCATCAAAGATGGGGCACGCAGCGGAAACTTTAATTATCCCTGCAGTCGACATAGCTAAAACTCCAGGTGGTTAAACCGAATCACACAGAACAAGGGAGTACCTTGCTCTGATACCAATTGAAAGTGCGTTATATCGACTAGAGGGGGGGTGAATAGGCGATTTTTATGAAAGTCTTCAAAACATGGAAGTTTCGAAGACAAACGATAGAAATAAACCTATTACCATGCAGCGGAAGGTAGACTACACTAGGCAAACCATAGTCAAGTATTCAATGAAGTGAAAGCACAATGACTAATAGCAGCAATGTAGTAAGGATCTGGTAGGAAGATATTATGAAGCCAAACAGAACACGCAGTCACTCAGTGAAGACAGAAGATAATGCAATCATACAATGACTTCACAAGGACCAACAGTAAGTAAAGGGAAGGGAAGGATGAAACCAGTGACTCGTTGAAGACAATGATTTGTTGGACCAGTTCCAGTTGCTGTGACAACTGTACGTCTGGTTAGGGCGGCTAGGTATTTAAACCCGAGGACACACAGTCCTAGACACCCAGTCCTGAACACGCAGCTCAGGACACCCAGTCCTCATTGTATTCCCCTTGAGCTAAGGTCACACAGACCTCGCCCAATCACTCTGGTAAGTCTTCAAGGTAGACTCCCAAACCTTCACAGACTTCGTTCACCGACGATCCACAATGTCTCTTGGATGCTCAGAATGCGACGCCTAACCGGCTGGAGGATTCACAGTCCTCAAGTGTAATAAGTCTTCAGATCACACAGACAAGAAGACTTAAGTGATGCCTAACACTCGTTGGCTCTGGGTGGTTAGGGCTTTATCCTTGCAAGGAATTCTCTCTCAAAGGCTTCGAGGTGGGTTGCTCTCAAACGACAAAAGCCGTACTCTAACTCTGAGCAGCCAACCGTTTATGGTTGTAGGGGTGGGCTATTTATAGCCACTAGGCAACCCGACCTGATTTGTCCGAAATGACCCTGGGTCACGAAGGAACTGACACGTGTTCCAACGGTCAGATTTCAAACACACACGGCAACTTTACTTGGGCTACAAGCAAAGCTGACTTGTCCGACTTTGGACAAGATTCGCTCTCATAGTCTTCACTCGAAGACATAGGTTTTGGTTAAGCATCACTTCAGTCATTCTGACTGGTTCTCTAGGACCCCACTTAACAGTATGGTGGTTCCTATGACTCAACAAAGAAGAAAAAGAACTACGAAACACCTAAGTCTTCGAGCTCCATAGGCTTCATGCGATGTCTTCTCTTGTCATAGTCTTCAATGTGAATATCTTCATATACCACCTTTGACATCAATGTCTTCATACATTTTTAGGGGTCATCTCTGGTAGGAAAACCGAATCAATGAGGGACTTCTACCTGTGTTATCCTGCAATTCTCACAAACACATTAGTCCCTCAACTAGGTTTGTCGTCAATACTCCAAAACCAACTTGGGGTGGCACTAGATGCACTTACAGGATCCACAACGGAGGGCTCATCGTCCTCACCCTTGTCGGCCTCAGCCTCGTCCTCAGTCTCCATGTCGGCCTCAGAAGGTGGATCACCAGATCGAAGGGCCTGGGTACCCTAGTTGTCCTTCTTCCTCAGATGCTTGATATCATTATAAATCAACTCTCCAGTTTCCAGCGCAGTCCTGGGATAGTGATGTGCCCAGGCCTTCTCAATGAGCAGCATGATGAAAGGACCATAGATAGGGAACTTGTGCTCAGAAATGGCAGAAAGATGTTCAGACCACATAACATGAGAAATGTCCAGGGACTCTCCAGTGTTTGCTTCCTTCTCATGCTGGCAGAAGAGAAGCATGTCCACGAGATAGGAGTGGACCATATCCAGATTCGTCCCAATGCGAGGGAAAAGAGTCTCTCGGAAGACACGGTGAAGGATGTCCAGATAGGTAGACAGCTCATAGGTTACCTTGTTTGTCTTGGGGTTAACCTTCTTAGAATAGTAGGGCCAGAGGGCTTTCTTGTGAGTGGAGGTGACATTGCGATGAGGACGGAAGCCGACTAGATTCTCAAGCCCGTGATCTTCCACCCCAAGTAACTCCATGAAGGCCTTCCACGTGACAGTTAGCAACTTGCCATTTGTCATCCAAGTCAGAGTCGTTCCAAGATGGACAGTGGCATAGAATTGGCATATCATATCGGCATCAAAGTCCTTGTTGAACTGCATGATTCTGAGAATGTTCAACTGACTGCACATATGAAGGGCTTCGCCAAAGTACTTAGGGTCCATTTCCATAGGATCGGTGTCGATGGAACGAACATCAACAAAGTGATTCTTCTTAGCCTTGATCACATCAAAGAAGATGGCGAACTCAAAGTGGTTCCAGTACAGGCGGTTGACCAAAGTGGGATCTTGGTCTTCCTCATAGGGGTTGCGGCGACACTTTGCCCAACAATCCTTGGCAGTCATCTCCAACACAGTCTTTCCCTTTGGCTTGCTTGCCGATCTCTTCGTGAGCTGGGGCGGCGGTGGAGCACTTGAGGTAGCACCCGCTGGCGGCGGTGGAGCACTAGTGGAACCACCTGCTGACTCAGATGTGCGATAGCGCTTTGACGTTGCACGACCGGGGTTGACACAGCGGACCTGCTGCTCAGGATGATCATCACCTGGAACCAAACACACGAGCAGAAGAAACAACACGAAAGAAAGAGCATAAGCCGCCAAACAAAGCAACAAGGATCAAAACGTGGTAGGAAATGATGGAACTGGGCATGTAGTGGTAGTACCGCGACCCAACCGCGGAAATACCGCTTGCACAATAGTACCGCTCAAGGAGGGTGGTAGTACCGCTCAAGATGAGGAATTGCGGTTCCCTTACTGCCATGGACAGATCCAGCAATACCGGAGATGCCAAATTCAAAAATAAGCCTACCAAACTTCAATCCAAAGGGCCTAGAAGCCATCTCCATCCTACTCAATCCTCGACTTAGCCAAAAGACGAGTAAAACAATTCCTATTGCCCCTAAAAACTAGATGCAAGATCTAGGCAAAGAGAGAACGGGATCGGGGGCAATACCGGCATCCATGGCTAGAGGACATGGTGGGGATCGACTCCACCGTAGGAAATGGAGAGGCACGGCACAAAACGGCGGCCGGCCGAGGCCTTCCTGCGGCGAAGTGTCGCTGGAGCGACGAAGAAGACGAGCGAGTGGGGGCAAATGGGTATGGGGGAGAAAACAACTCCCCTGCCCCGACATAACCCCCACTGCCTGCCCCGCAATGGTAGTACCGCTAGGGTGGGCGGTAGTACCGCTTGACGCTTGTCAGCGGTAGTACCGTGCACGCCGCGGTAGTACCGCTCTGGCGCAAAGAGGACTGGCCAAAAGTCTTAGCTCAAGAAAAAGAAATCGAAACGAAAGCGAGAACCAACACACACACAAAAACGACAAAGACAAACCTCTCCAAGAGAGGGCGGTGGCCGAGGCCACCTATGTTTGAGTTCATAGGTATGGCGCCGTGAAGATTTTAACCTTGGGCCCATAACCAACACTCATCTTTGAAGCAGAAGTACCATCAAAAATGGCTAATGTGAAAGAGTTTGATTTGATTATGCATTATGGGGGGAGGGAAAGTTCATTGAGAGAACAACAATCCACCTATGTCCATGCCTACACCTAAACTAGACAACAAGTTGACTGTGGTGGGGTGTGCAAGGGTTCAAGTCACATTGCTTGAATCAATGATATTTAGCTCATGCCTTAACTCGCGAAATCTTGCTTTATCCAAAGGCTTCGTGAAAATATCTGCAAGGTTATCAAGAGTGTTGACATAGTTGAGCTCGATCTCCCCTCGCCTAATATGATCCCGGATGAAGTGATACCGAATCTCAATATGCTTCGTCTTGAAGTGTTGCACCGGGTTGAGAGAGATCTTGATGGCACTTTCATTGTCACAACAAAGAGGCACTTTGTCATAAATGACACCTATCCTTTAAAGTTTGCTCCATCCATAGAAGTTGTGCACAACAACTACCGGCAGCCACATAATACGCTTCCGTAGACGAGAGAGATACGCAACTTTGCTTCTTGGAAGACCAACTCACCAAAGAGAAACCAAGAAATTGGCACCCTCCAGAAGTGGACTTCCTATCCACTTTGTCTCCCGCCCAATCCGAGTCCTAATAACCTACAAGCTTGAAGTTTGCTCCCCTTGGGTACCATAAGCCAAAGTTTGGGGTATGAGCCAAATATCGAAAGATTCGCTTGACCGCCACAAAGTGACTTTCCTTAGGTGCGGCTTGAAACCGTGCAAAAATTCCCGCACTCAACATGATATCTGATCTAGATGCACAAAGGTAAAGCAAGGAGCCAATCATGGAGCGATATACCTTTTGATCCACCGCTTTGCCATTGGGATCAATGTCAAGTTGGCACTTGGTGGGCATGGGAGTGGAAGCCGGCTTGACATCACTTAGCTTGAATCTCTTGAGCATGTCTTGAGTGTATTTGTCTTTGTTGATGAAGGTTCCTTCTCTCCTTTGCTTCACTTCGAACCCGAGAAAGAACTTCAACTCTCCCATGGAAGACATCTCGAACATTGAGGTCATGAGAACGACAAATTCCTCATTGAAAGCTTTGTTAGGGGAACCAAAGATAATATCATCAACATATAATTGGCACACAAACAACTCCCCTTTGACCTTCTTAGTAAAAAGAGTGGGGTCGATTAGCCCAACTTCAAAACCACGGTCTTGTAACAACTCGGTAAGGTGGTCATACCATGCACGTGGGGCTTGTTTAAGGCCATAGAGTGCCTTACCGATTTGATACACATGATCGGGAAAGTAGGGATCCTCGAACCCGGGGGGTTGCTTGACATATACCAATTCATTAATTGGACCATTAAGGAAAGCACTCTTCACATCCATTTGTTGTAACTTAAAGTTATGATGAGAAGCATATGCAATCAACATGCGGATGGATTCAATACAAGCAACGGGGGTAAAGGTTTCACCGTAGTAAATACCCTCGACTTGGGAGTAGCCTTGTGCTACCAAACGAGCCTTGTTGCGAATGATAATCCCATGAGCATCTTGCTTGTTCTTGAAAATCCACTTGGTTCCAATGACATTGTGGTTCTCCGTTGGCCTTGGCACCAATCTCCACACTTTGTTGTGCTTGAAGTTGTTGAGTTCTTCATGCATGGCATTGAGCCAATCCGGATCTTCGAGCGCCTCATAGACCTTTTGGGGTTCAACACACGAGACAAATGCATGATGTTCACAATAGTTTGCTAATTGTCTACGAGTGCTTACCCCCTTTCTTAAGCTTCCAAGCACATTTGTCATGAGATGATCCTTGGTGGAGAGCTTGGAAGCAATCTTGGCGGCACGACGCTCCAATTCCTCCTCGGGGGTGAGACGAGGAGTGGTCACTTGATCATATTGAGTGTCGTCTTGAGCTTGTTATTGATCTCGAGGAAGCTCTTGATCTTGAACTTGCTCGGAGGAGAGAACTTGGCCTTGGGCATCACTTGATGTTACAACACCATCGTGAGATTGACCTTGCCCTTGGTCTTGTTATTGAGGTTGAGGGCCTTCACTTTGTTCTTCGGAAGCGTGTGGGTCTTGGGTTGGTGAAGGTTCCACTTGAGTGGAACATTGTCCTTCTCCTTCGGCCACAAGGGGTTCCTCAATGGGTAGGATATGACCAACACCCATTCTTCTTATGGCTTGGGGAGTAATTTCATCACCTACATCACAAGTACCACTTTGCTCCACTTGGGAGCCGTTATTCTCATCAAACTCCACGTTACACATTTCCTCAATAAGTCCCGTGGACTTATTGAGAACACGGTAAGCATGAGAGTTTGTAGCATAACCAACAAATATGCCCTCATAAGCTCTAGCCTCAAATTTAGACAAACGGACACCTTTCTTGAGAATGAAATACTTACACCCGAACACCCAGAAGTACTTGAGGTTGGGCTTGTTACCAGTGAGTATCTCATATGGAGTCTTGTTCAAGCCTTTGCGGAGGTAGAACCGATTAGATGCATGACACGCGGTGTTGATGGCTTCGGCCCAAAAGTTGTAGGGAGACTTGAACTCCGCCATCATGGTCCTTGCCGCATCCATCAATGTCCGGTTCTTCCTCTCTGCTACACCATTTTGTTGAGGGGTATAAGGTGCGGAATATTGATGCTTCATTCCCTCATCACTCAAAAACTCATCCAAGGTGTAGTTCTTGAACTCTGAGCCGTTGTCACTTCTTATACTCAAGATCTTTGTAATGTGTTGTTGTTGAGCTTCATTTGCAAAGTCGATAACGGTTTGTTGGGTCTCGCTCTTCCTCTTGAAGAAATATACCCAAGTGTATCTTGAATAGTCATCCACAATCACCAAGCAATACTTTCTACCACCAAGACTATCAAAGGATGGAGGCCCAAAGAGATCCAAATGAAGGAGCTCCAAAGGCCTCTTTGAGTAGATGATAGTCGTGGGAGGGTGAGCCTTCTCATGTAGCTTTCCTTCGATACAAGCACTGCAAGCACGATCTTTGGCAAAACTAACATTTGTTAGTCCACGGACATGGCCCCCCTTGAGAAGACTTTTCAAAGATCTCATATTGATGTGGGCTAAACGGTGATGCCAAAGCCGTCCCACGTCAACCTTAGCCATTAGGCATGTCGCGGTCTTAGTGAGTCGCTCCGAAAAGTTAATCACATAGAGACCGTTCTCGACATGCCCAACAAAGGCTACTTTAAGAGTCTTGCTCCACAAGAGGGCCACGGTATCAATATCAAAGAAAGTGGCAAAGCCCATAAGTTCTAGTTGACGAACAGAAAGTAAATTGTATGCAAGGGACTCAACAAGCATGACCTTATCGATCGTAAGATCATGAGAAATGACAACTTTGCTGAGTCCCAATACTTTAGAGGGCGAGGCGTCACCCCACTCGAGGTTGGTGGGCATGGATGGAATCTTTTGCACGTCCACCACCAAGTCCTTGCTTCCGGTCATATGATTAGTAGCTCCACTATCGAGCAACCATCATCCCCCACTAGAAGAAAACACCTACAAGAGATCAATGCTTGGTTTTAGGTACCCATTTTGTAATGGGTCCTTTGATATTAGTAACAAGGGTCTTAGGAACCCAAATAAACCATTCAATGTACTCATAAGGAGACCAACAAATTTGGCATAAACATGCCCATCTCTAGCACGGCACAATACATAAGAAGGGTTAAAGTTGTCGGCTTTGTTGGGAATGGAAGCGTTGCCCTTCTTGGCATCACTACCCCTCACGGAGTTCTTCTACTTCTCCTTAGTAGCACCCTCTCCCTCCTTCACAAAAGTTTGCTTGAGAGGAGGAGGTCATTTGGCCTTGTCATTCTTCTTCTTGTTCTTGGACTTGGGCACGTACCCAATCCCTTCCTTGGCCACAACTCCCTTTTGGTTGGTCAAAAGGTCGTTGAGATTCTTCTCGCCTTGTATGCAAGACACAAGACCTTTCTCAAGTTGCACCTTTAGCTTAGAGTTCTCCTCAACAAGATGCACATGCTCACAACATGGGTTAGTAGCATTTGCATTATCCATTAACATCATACAAGGAAAAGTGGCTTTCTCCTTGGTTAGCTTTACTTGAAGTTGATCATGAGACTCTTGAGGCTAGCATGAAAACCCTTCAAGACCTTGTGAGCCTTGTCAAGTAGATCAAACTCCTCTTTGAGTCTAGCAAGATCAACCCCAAGCTTGGCCTTCTCGGAGTTTAGCACACGAGAGACAACAAGAGCATGATCAAAATCTTTCTTTAACTTAGCGTGATCAACGTTGTGTGACTCCTCAAGAGCCAAAAGAAGACCACGCTCTTCCTCAAGAGCATTGGAAAGATCCGAAATCTCATCGGCATAGTCACGACTATGCCCCTCCATCTTGGAGATAGTATCTTCGTGAGCCTCGATCATGTCATTGGCTTCTCCAAGTTGTTCCAAGAGAGCAACAAAATGCTTCTTGGATTTACCCTTGAGTTTACCCATAAAGGACTCAAAATCATTTTCCTCCACATTGGATCCCTCATATTCATCAATGCAATCCATCAAGGAAGGATTATTAATGATGGTAGTTTTGATGTTGGGGGTTACCTTGTTGGTGGCTTTAGCCATGAGGCACTTGGCGGTGATGTTCTCATTGGATGAGTCGAAGAGAGACACTCGTGGAGTTTTTGCAATGGCAACGGAGGCCATGGCAACCGTCTCACCATCTTCATCATCATCATCATCATCATCCTCATGGTACTCTTCTTGAACCACCAACGCCTTGTGAGGGGTCTTCTTGGTGAAGTTGCTCTTGTTGGGGAAAGACTTGGCTTTGTCCTTTCAGATGAGCTTGCCACCATTGTCTTCCCTCTTTTCAAACGGACACTCCGCAACAAAATGGCTCACATTACCACAATTGTAGCAAGTCCTCACATGTTGCTTGCTCTTCATGCCACCCGAGTTGTTCTTGTTGAAGCTTGGCCTTGAGTTCTTCTTGCTCCAAAATTGCCTTGAAGCAAGTGCCATGTGTTCATTATAGGCATACTTTGTATCTTCGGGGTTGCTTTCCTCTTCTTCCTCTTCTTCTTCTTCTTCAACACAAACCTTGGCCTTCAATGCTAGGATGGGCTTCTTTGCCCTTTGAGAGCGAAGCACTGCATTGTCGGCGGTCTTGTCCAAGATGTTCATAGCCACAAACTCATCCAACACTTCACTTGAGGTCAAAGTGTGGAAGTCCAGCCTTTGATGAATGACGGAGGACATGGCCTTGTGGTAAGGCATCATTGCCTTGAGGAATTTGCGCTTGATCCAATTGTCATCCGTGTCCTTGCTCCCATGATCTCGGAGTGAGACCGCGAGTTTGGTTACTCTCCAATAAAGCTCACGAGGTTCTTCATCTTCTTTCATAGCAAACTCATCGGCTTCATCTTGCACTACTTCATAGTTGGAGCATTGAATACTTGCGCTTTCCCAGTAGAGAGAGACAACACAAAGCCATGCATCTTTGGCCAAGGCGAAGGGCTGAAGATGAGGTAGATCTTTGGGTGGAATTGCATCTGGATGATGAAGAGAGCATTCTCATTGAATTGATTATCCGCGGCTTATCAAGGAGTGAAGTTGCTTGGGTCATGCGGATACAAACCTTCTTCAATGATTCTCCAAAGATTAGTATTCACATGATTTAAATGACACTTAAAGCGATAAAACCAAGAATCAAAGTCCTCATTTTTCACAATCTTAGGGGGAGGACCGGCATGATTCAAATGAATGGAAGGAATCGGTCCACCATAAACAAGTGGTGGTTCCACATGGGCAAAGATGCCAGTGCCATTTTTTCCACTAGAAGGAGCCTTTTCACTACTAGCTTCCCCCTTGTCGGAGTTAGCATCCGTCACCTTGTCAGTGGGATCACCCACTTTCAACGGTGTGGTGGATAGTTTAAGCCCTTCAATGAATTTAGTAAACATGCTTTCAACCTCGGTCATCATTGAGGTTTTCAATGTCTCCAAGGCTACATTGAATTCCTCACAGGAGACCGAGGTTCCCCCATCACCCGTAGACGAGATCGGATTCACACGGGACTGCTCCTCCACACCGTCTACAGTGTCAACCATAATCTCCGGATGGCAAAGTCCTTAGTAAAGAGACGAGGCTCTGATACCAATTGAAAGGATCGATATGGTTGACTAGAGGGGGTGAATAGGCAACTAACATTTTTTGCTTGTCTTGACCAAATTAAACTTTGCATCAAAGTAGGTTGTCTAGATGTGCAACTAGGTGAGCAACCTATATAATGCAGCAACAACGAGCACACAAGCAAGCAAGAGAAGTAACACTAATAAGTTTGCACAAGTAAAGGTACGAGATAACCAAGAGTGGAGCCGGTGAAGACGAGGATGTGTTACCGAAGTTCCTTCCTTTTGAGGGGAAGTACGTCTCCGTTGAAGTGGTGTGGAGGCACAATGCTCCCCAAGAAGCTACTAGGGCGACCGTATTCTCCTCACGCCCTCACACAATGCGAGATGCCGTGATTCCACTATTGGTGCCCTTGGAGGTGGCGACCGGACCTTTACAAACAAGGTTCGGGCAATCTCCACAACTTAATCGGAGGCTCCCAACAACACCATGAAGCTTCACCACAATGGACTATGGCTCCGTGGTGACCTCAACCGTATAGGGTGCTCAAACACCCAAGAGTAACAAGATCCGCTAGGGATTGGAGGGGGAATCAAATTTCTCTTGGTGGAAGTGTAGATCGGGGCCTTCTCAACCAATTTCGAGCAAATCAACAAGTTTGATTGGCTAGGGAGAGAGATCGGGCGAAAATGGAGCTTAGAGCATTAATGGAGCTTTTGGGGGAAGAGGTAAGTCAACGAAGAAGAAGAGGACCCCCTTTTATAGAAGGGGATCCCATCCAACTGTTACCCCCCAAAACAGCCCCGCACAGGGCGGTACTACCGCAGGTAGCAGCGGTACTACCGCTAGACCGAGCGGTACTACCGCTCCCCCTTGCGGTACTACCGCCCAGCCTGGGAGGGCTCAAAGAGAGAGCAGGAAACGTGCCCAGCGCGGTACTGCCGCGGTGGTAGGGCGGTACTACCGCCCTCGAGTGGTACTGCCGCTTCTACAACCGCTGCAAAGTGCCGCTCAACCCGGCACGAGAGGCGACCCCCTCGAGTCGACGCGGTAGTAGCCTGGTACCGCAGCGGTACTGCGACTGAGAACCACAAGTGGTACTACTGCTAGGTACCGTGGTACTACCGCTCAGACACAAATCAACACAACTATAAGGGGAACAAGCTCTCTAGATGAAGCGGAAAAGCTCAGAGGGTGAGAGAAGGATGTGTACGTATTTATTCCACCCAAGCCTTACCAAAGCGGACCCCCTCTTGATAGAACGGTGACTCCTAAGAAAATAGTCCATGAAACAAGAAATGAAGGAGCTACACCGTCTTGAAAAACACTTCGAGGGGAAAGAAATTGTCTCATGCCAAAGGATGAATCTCTGAAAGGCTCAAAGCACATGGTTAGTCCGCAAACATGTTGTCATCAATCACCAAAACTACATCGAGAGAGATATGCCTTAATAGTCGTGTTCATCCCCCATTTCCTCCGGGGGCTAGGGTTTCCCCGCCATCCCTTCGTCCGAGTCAAGGTGTGGCAGCAGGAGTGGTTCTACATCACCAAACCCCGCGCCGCCAACTGGGCGGTTGCTACCTATTGAGCATGCATTGGTTTTCCCTTGAAGAGGAAAGGGTGATGCAGCAAAGTAGCGTAAGTATTTCCCTTAGTTTTCGAGAACCAAGGTATGAATCCAGTAGGAGACTACACGCAAGTCACCTAGTACTTGCACAAACAAACAAGAACCTCACAACCAACGCGATAAAGGGGTTGTCAATCCCTTTACGGTCACTTACGAAAGTGAGACCTAATAGAGATAATAAGATAAATATTTTTGGTATTTTTGTTGTATAGATTGAAAAGTAAAGATTGCAAATAAATAGTAAACTAGAATTGTAGATCGGAAACTTATATGATGTAAAGTAGACCTGGGGGCCATAGGTTTCACTAGTGGCTTCTCTCAAGATAGAATATATTACGGTGGGTGATCAAATTACTGTTGAGTAATTGATGGAAAAGCGCATAGTTATGATGATATCTAGGCATGATCATGAACATAGGCATCACGTTCGTGTCAAGTAGACCGAAACGAGTCTTCATCTACTACTATTACTCCACACATTGACCGCTATCCAGCATGCATCTAGAGTATTAAGTTCATAAGAACAGAGTAACGCATTAGGCAAGATGACATGATGTAGAGGGATAAACTCAAGCAATATGATATAAACCCCATCTTTTTATCCTCGATGGCAACAATACAATATGTGTTGGTTCCCTTTCTGTCAGTGGGATCGAGCACCGCAAGATTGAACCCAAAGCTAAGCACTTCTCCCATTGCAAGAAAGATCAATCTAGTAGGCCAAACCAAACTGAAAATTCGAAGAGACATGCAAAGATATCAAATCATGCATATAAGAATTCAGAGAAGAATCAAATATTGTTCATAGATAATCTTAATCATAAAGCCACAATTCATTAGATCACGGAAACACACCGCAAAAAGAATTACATCGAATAGATCTCCACGGACATCGAGGAGAACTTTGTATTAAGATCCAAAGAGAGAGAAGAAGCAATCTAGCTAATAACTATGGACCCCAAAGGTCTATGGTAAACTACTCACACATCATCGGAGAGGCTATGGTGTTGATGTAGAAGCCCTCCGTGATCGAATCCCCCTCCGGCAGATCGCCAGAAAAGGTCCCCAGATGGGATCTCACGGGTACAGAAGGTTGCGGCGGTGGAAAAGTGGTTTCGTGGCTCCCCTGGATGTTTTTAGGGTATAAGAGTATATATAGGCGAAATAAGTAGGTCAGTGGAGCTGCGAGGGGCCCACGGGGGTCGGGGCGCCCCGGCCTACCTCGTGGCCGCCTTGCTGCTTCCTTGACGTCCACTCCAAGTCTCCTGGATCACGTTTGTTCCAAAAAAGATCCTCGCGAAGGTTTCATTCCGTTTGATATTCATTTTCTACGAAACACTGAAATAGGCAAAAAACATCAATTTGCACTAGGCTTTCTGTTAATAGGTTAGTCCCAAAAATAATATAAAAGTGTATAATAAAGCCCATAAACATCCAAAACAGATAATATAATAGCAGGGAACAATCAAAAATTATAGATACGTTGGAGACGTATCAAGCATCCCCAAGCTTAATTCCTACTCGTCCTCGAGTAGGTAAATGGTAAAAACAGAATTTTTGATGTGGAATGCTACCTAACATAATTTTCAATGTATTTCTCTTTTTTGCGGCATGAATGTTTAGATCTAAAAGATTCTAGACAGAAGTTTAATATTGACATAAAAATAATAATACTTCAAGCAATGGTAACTAAGCAATCATGTCTTATCAAGATAACATAGCCAAAGAAAATTCATCCCTACAAAATCATATAGTTTGGCCATGCTTCATTTTTGTCACACAAAATGCTCCCATCATGCACAACCCCGATGACAAGCCAAGCAATTGTTTCATACTTTTGATGTTCTCAAACCTTTTCAACTTTCACGCAATATATGAGCGTGAGCCATGGATATAGCACTATGGGTGGAATAGAATATGATGATGGAGGTTGTGTGAGAAGAAAAAAAGGGAGAAAGTCTCACATTGACGCGGCTAATCAACGGGCTATGGAGATGCCCATCAATTGATGTCAATGCAAGGAGTACGGATTGCCATGCAACAAATGCACTAGAGCTATGAATATATGAAAGCTCAACAAAAGTAACTAAGTGGGTGTGCATCCAACTTGCTTGCTCACGAAGACCTAGGGTATTTGAGGAGGCCCATTGTTGGAATATACAAGACAAGTTCTATAATGAAAAATTCCCACTAGTATATGAAAGTGACAACATAAGAGACTCTCTATCATGAAGATCATGGTGCTACTTTGAAGCATGTGTGTGGAAAAAGGATAGTAACATTGCCCCTTCTCTCTTTTTCCCTCATTTTTTTGGGCCTCTCTTTTTTATGGCCTTTCTATTTTTTGAAGAACTCTCCTCACATGGGACAATGCTCTAATAATGAAAATCATCACACTTTTATTTACTTTACAAGTCAAGAATTACAACTCAATACTTAGAACAAAATATGACTCTATGTGAATGCCTCCGGTTGTGTACCAGGATATGCAATGAATCAAGAGTTACATGTATGAAAAATTATGAAGGTGGCTTTGCCACAAATACGATGTCAACTACATGATCATGCAAGGCAATATGACAATGATGGAGCGTGTCATAATAAACGGAACGGTGGAAAGTTGCATGGCAATATATCTCGGAATGGCTATGGAAATGCCATAATAGATAGGTATGGTGGCTGTTTTGAGGAAGATATAAGGAGGCTTATGTGTGATAGAGTGTATCATATCACGGGGTTTGGATGCACCAGCGAAATTTGCACCAACTCTCGAGGTGAGAAAGGGCAATGCACGGTACCGAAGAGGCTAGCAATGATGGAAGGGTGAGAGTATGTATAATCCATGGACTCAACATTAGCCATAAAGAACTCATATACTTATTGCAAAAATCTACAAGTCATCAAAACCAAGCACTACGCGCATGCTTCTAGGGGGGTAGATTGGTAGGAAAAGACCATCGCTCATCCCCGACCGCCACTCATAAGGAAAGCAATCAAAGAACACGTCATGCTTCAAATTTGTCACACAATGTTTACCATACATGCATGCTACGGGACTTGCCAACTTCAACACAATTATTTCTCAATTCCATAATTACTCAACTAGCACAACTCTAATATTACCACCTTTATATCTCAAAACAACTATCAAGAATCAAACTTCTCATAACATTTAATGCACTCTATATGAAAGTTTTTATTATACCCATCCCGGATGTCTATCATATTAGGACTAATTTCATAACCAAAGCAAATTGCCATGCTGTTCTAAAAGACTCTCAAAATAATATAAGTGAAGCATGAGAGATCAATAATTTCTATAAAATAAAACCACCACCGTGCTCTAAAAAGATATAAGTGAAGCACTAGAGCAAAATTATCTAGCTCAAAAGATATAAGTGAAGCAAATAGAGTATTCTAATAAATTCTGATTCATTTATGTCTCTCTGATACATCTCCAATGTATCTATAATTTTTGATTGCTCCATGCTATATTATCTACTATTTTGGACTATATTGGGCTTTATTTTCCACTTTTATATTATTTTTGGGACTAACCTATTAACCGGAGGCCCAGCCCAGAATTGCTGTTTTTTGCCTATTTCAGTGTTTCGAGGAAAAGGAATATCAAACGGAGTCCAAACGGAATAAAATCTTCGGGAACGTGATTTTCTCACCGAACGTGATCCAGGAGACTTGGACCCTACTCTAGGGGGTCAAAGAGGAGGTCACGAAGGTGGGGGAGCCCCCTGCCTAGTGGGCCCCTCGATGCTCCACCGACGTACTCCTTCCTCCTATATATACCTATGTACCCCCAAACGATCAGATGAGGAGCCAAAAACCTAATTCCACCGCCGCAACTTTCTGTATCCACGAGATCCCATCTTGGGGCCTGTTCCGGAGCTCCGCCGGAAGAGGGTCATCATCATGGAGGGCTTCTACATCATCATAGCCCCTCCGATGAAGTGTGAGTAGTTTACCTCAGACCTTCGGGTCCATAGTTAGTAGCTAGAAGGCTTCTTCTCTCTTTTTGGATCTCAATACAAAGTTCTCCCCCTCTCTTGTGGAGATCTATTCGATGTAATCTTCTTTTTGCGGTGTGTTTGTTGAGACCGATGAATTGTGGGTTTATGATCAAGTCTATCTATGAATAATTTTTGAATCTTCTCTGAATTCTTTTATGTATGATTGGTTATCTTTGCAAGTCTCTTCGAATTATCCGTTTGGTTTGGCCAGCTAGATTGGTAGTTCTTGCCATGGGAGAAGTGTTTAGCTTTGGGTTCGATCTTGCGGTGTCCTTACCCAGTGACAGAAGGGGCAGCAAGGCACGTATTGTATCGTTGCCATCGAGGATAACAAGATGGGGTTTATTTAATATTGCATGAACTTATCTCTCTACATCATGTCATCTTGCTTAAGGCGTTACTCTGTTTTTAACTTAATACTCTAGATGCATGCTGGATAGCGGTCGATGAGTGGAGTAATAGTAGTAGATGCAGAATCGTTTCGATCTACTTGTCATGGACGTGATGCCTATATACATGATCATACCTAGATATTCTCATAACTATGCTCAATTCTGTCAATTGCTCCACAGTAATTTGTTCACCCACCGTAGAATACTTATGCTCTTGAGAGAAGCCACTAGTGAAACCTATGGCCCCCGGGTCTATTCTCATCATATCAATCTCCATCACTTTAATCTTGCTTTGCTTTTTTACTTTGCTTTTACTTTTTACTTTGCATGTTTATACCAAAAATACCAAAAATATTATATCTATCAGATCTCACTCTCGTAAGTGGCCGTGAAGGGATTGACAACCCCTAATTGTGTTGGTTGCGAGTAGCTATCTTTTTGTGCAGGTACGAGGGACTTGAGCGTGGCCTCCTACTAGATTGATACCTTGGTTCTCAAAAACTGAGGGAAATACTTACGCTACTCTGCTGCATCATCCCTTCCTCTTTGGGGAAAACCAACGCAAGCTCAAGACGTAGCAAGAATGATTTCTGGCACCGTTGCCAGGGATTCTACGCAAAAATTCAACATACCAAGTACCCATCGCAATCCCTATCTCTTGCATTACATTATTTGCCATTTCCCTCTCATTTTCCTCTCCCCCCAATTCACCCTTGCTGTTTTATTCGCCCCCTCTCTCTCTATCCTCCCTCTCTATCTGGCTCTTTTGCCCGCTTGCTCTTATTTGCTCATGTGATAGTTTGCTTGCTTGTCGTTATGTATGAAATTGGGGAATTTATCGCCAATATGGGCGATAACAATATCATGGAAAATTCTGAGGCTCCTACTAAAGAACCCCCTACCTACCATACAAAAAGATTTCGAATCGGTAGTGGTAATATTATTGGAAAGGAGTTATTAAAGATTTCTTTACTTGTGCCGGTGCTTTGCCCTCTATGGGCGGTTCTATTCTCCATAGAACTAGTAATCTTGCGGACGCTATTGCCATGCTTATCGTTGAACTTGAAAGGCAATTTATGCATATGCACCCATCTATACAAAGAGTTTTCTTAGAATTTTCTAATATTGAGCATTCCTCTGTTAAGCGTGCCGCTACTATATTTTTGGCTCATGAATTCAGATTTATAATAAAAGAAGCCAAATCAATCTTTGCGCACTATAGGGTGGACGCTGGTCGTCCTCCCATAGAATCTATCCTCTTCGATCAAGAAGAAATTATGTGCTTTCAATCTCCTGACTATGTTGCTTTTAATGAAAACCTCAGAAAAAAGGTGCCAACCAATATTTTAATTGATAGAATCTTTGAACTTAATAATGATTTGGCTATTCGAAATAATGAGCTAGGATACTCTCTTGAGTCTAGGCTCACAAAGTTCTGTCAAAAGAATGCTTATAATGATGAATTGTTTGTACACTACGAAGGGCCGAAAGAGGAACCTATACCTCCTAAAATTGATCTTGGGGACTTCTGTCCTATTAAATTTAGCCATTTTGATTAATTTTGCTTGCCTCAAAGAAAACTTGCTGCTGAACGTAGAGAATATGAAATGAGCTTCACCGATCTATCTTATTACTACGTCACAACCTAGATCTATCCTCGCTTTTATGCCTAGCTAGGGGCGTTAAACGATAGCGCTTGTTGGGAGGCAACCCAATTTCATTTTTATTCCTTGCTTTTTGCTCCTGTTTAGTAATAAATAAATTATTTAGCATCTGTTTTTCTTGTGTTTTTGTGTTTAATTAGTATTTGTGCCAAGTAGAACCGTTGGGAAGACTTGGGGAAAGTCTTGTTGAACTTGCTGTAAAAAACAGAAACTTTAGCGCTCACGAGAACTTCTGTAATTTTTATTTTAAGAGTGATATTTAGTTAATTATTTTTGCAGATGATTAATAGATAAATTCCTCACGTCCAGAAATTTATTTTAGAATTTTTGGGTTCTAGATCTTGCGCTAGCTACAGATTACTACAGACTGTTTTGTTTTTGTCAGATTCTGTTTTTCGTGTGTTGTTTGCTTATTTTGATGTATCTATGGCTAGTAAAATAGTTTATAATCCATATAGAAGTTGGAATACAGTAGGTTTAACACCAATATAAATAAAGAATGAGTTCATTACAGTACCTTGAAGTGGTCTTTTGTTTTTTTGGCTAACGAAGCTCACGAGTTTTCTATTTTGAGTTTTGTGTTGTGAAGTTTTCAAGTTTTGGGTGAATTCTTTTGATGGATCATGGAACAAGGAGTGGCAAGAGCCTAAGCTTGGGGATGCCCATGGCACCCCCAATATAATCCAAGGACACCAAAAAGTCAAAGCTTGGGGATGCCCCGGAAGGCATCCCCTCTTTCGTCCACTTCCATCGGTAATTTACTTGGAGCTATATTTTTATTCACCAACATGATATGTGTTTTGCTTGGAGCGTCTTGTATTATTTGTGTCTTTGTGTCTTAGTATGCCACAATCATCCTTGTTGTACACACCTTTTGAGAGAGCCATACATGAATTAATATCTGATAGAATACTCTATGTGCTTCACTTATATCTTTTGAGCTAAGTAATTTTGCTCTATGTGCTTCAATTATATATTTTGAGCTAAGTAATTTTGATCTATGTGCTTCACTTATATCTTTTGAGCTAAGTAGTTTTTCTCTATGTGCTTCACTTATATCTTTTGAGCTAGATAATTTTGCTCTGTGTGCTTCACTTATATCTTTTAAGCGTTATAATTTTGCTCTATGTGCTTCACTTAGATCTTTTAGAGCACGGTGGTGGATTTGTTTTAAAGAAACTATTGATCTCTCATCCTTCACTTAAATTATTTTGAGAGTCTCTTAATAGCATGGTAATTTGCTTAATAATAATATGATTGGTATTCAAGATTTGTGAAACTTTCTTTTGAGTGTGTTGAATACTAAGAAAAGATTGAAGCATGATAATTGTTTTGAGATATGGAGGTGATAATATTAAAGTCATGCTAGTTGAGTAGTTGTGAATTTAAATAATACTTGTGTTAAAGTTTGTGATTCCCGTAGCATGCACGTATGGTGAACCGTTATGTGAAGAAGTCGGAGCATGATTTATTTATTGATTGTCTTCCTTATGAGTGGCGGTCGGGGACGAGCGATGGTCTTTTCCTACCAATCTATCCCCCTAGGAGCATGCGCGCAATACTTTGCTTTGATAACTTCTAGATTTTTCCAATAAGTATATGAGTTCTTTATGACTAATGTTGAGTCTATGGATTATACGCACTCTCACCCTTCCACCTTTGCTAGCCTCTCTAATACCGCGCACCTTTTGCCGGTATCATACACCCACCATATACCTTCCTCAAAACAACCACCATACCTACCTATTATGGCATTTCCATAGCCATTCCGAGATATATTTCCAGGCAACTTTCCACCATCTAGTTCATCATGACACATTCATCATTGTCATATTTCTTAGCATGATCATGTAGTTGACATAGTATTTGTGGCAAAGCCACCATTCCTAATTATTTCATACATGTCACTCATGAGTCATTGCATATCCCGGTACACCATCGGAGGCATCCATATAGAGTCATACTTTGTTTTAGAATCGAGTTGTAATCATTGAGTTGTAAATAAATAAAAGTGTGATGATCATCATTCAATAGAGCATTGTCCTCAAATAAAAAAAAGAAAGGCCAAAGAAAAAAAAGGCCCAAAAAAAGAAAATAAATAAAAGGGGCAATGCTACTATCCTTTTACCACACTTGTGCTTCAAAGTAGCACCATGATATAGCAAGTCTCATATATTGTGCTTCAAAGTAGCACCATGTTCTTCATATAGAGAGTCTCATATGTTGTCACTTTCATATACTAGTGGGAATTTTACATTATTGAACTTGGCTTGTATATTCCTATGATGGGCCTCCTCAAGTGCCCTAGGTCTTCGTGAGCAAGCAAGTTGGATGCACACCCACTAGTTTCTTTTGTTGAGCTTTCATACATTTATAGCTCTAGTGCATCCGTTGCATGGCAATCCCTACTCACTCACATTGATATCTATTGATGGGCATCTCCATAGCCCGTTGATACGCCTAGTTGATGTGAGACTATCTTCCCCTCCTTTTTGTCTTCTCCACAACCACCATTCTATTCCACCTATAGTGCTATATCCATGTCTCACGCTCATGTATTGCGTGAAGATTGAAAAAGTTTTGAAAAAGTTAGAGTATGAAACAATTGCTTGGCTTGTCATCGGGGTTGTGCATGATTTAAATACTTTGTGTGGTGAAGATGGAGCATAGCCAGACTATATGATTTTGTAGGGATAACTTTCTTTGGCCATGTTATTTTGAGAAGACATAATTGCTTTGTTAGTATGCTTGAAGTATTATTATTTTTATGTCAATATAAACTTTGTCTTGAATCTTTCTAATCTGAATATTCATACCACAATTAAGAAGATTTGCATTGAAATTATGCCAAGTAGCACTCCGCATCAAAAATTCTCTTTTTATCATTTACCTACTCGAGGACGAGCAGGAATTAAGCTTGGGGATGCCTGATACGTCTCCAACGTATCTATAATTTTTGATTGCTCCATGCTATATTATCTACTGTTTTGGACTATATTGGGCTTTATTTTCCACATTTATATTATTTTTGGGACTAACTATTAACCGGAGGCCCAGCCCAGAATTACTGTTTTTTGCCTATTTCAGTGTTTCGGAGAAACAGAATATCAAACAGAGTCCAAACGGAATAAAATCTTCGGGAACGTGATTTTCTCACCAAATATGATCCAGGAGACTTGGACCCTACTCCAGGGGGAGTCAAAGAGGAGGTCACGAGGGTGGCGGGCGCCCTCCCTAGGGCGCGCCCCCTGCCTCGTGGGCCCCTCGGTGCTCCACCGACGTACTCCTTCCTCCTATATATACCTACGTACCCCAAACGATCAGATGAGGAGGCAAAAACCTAATTCCACCGCCACAACTTTTTGTATCCACGAGATCCCATCTTGGGGCCTGTTCCGGAGCTCCGCCAGAAGAGGGCCGTCATCACGGAGGGCTTCTACATCATCATAGCCCCTCCGACGAAGTGTGAGTAGTTTACCTTAGACCTTCGGGTCCATAGTTAGTAGCTAGATGGCTTCTTCTCTCTTTTTGGATCTCAATACAAAGTTCTCCCCCTCTCTTGTGGAGATATATTCGATGTAATCTTCTTTATGCGGTGTGTTTGTTGAGATCGATGAATTGTGGGTTTATGATCAAGTCTATCTATGAATAATATTTGAATCTTCTCTCAATTCTTTTATGTATGATTGGTTATCTTTGCATGTCTCTTTGAATTATCCATCTGGTTTGGCCAGCTAGATTGGTAGTTCTTGCCATGGGAGAACTGCTTAGCTTTGGGTTCGATCTTGCGGTGTCCTTACCCAGTGACAGAAGGGGCAGCAAGGCACATATTGTATCGTTGCCATCGAGGATAACAAGATGGGGTTTATTTCATATTGCATGAATTTATCTCTCTACATCATGTCATCTTGCTTAAGGCGTTACTCTGTTTTTAACATAATACTCTAGATGCATGCTGGATAGCGGTCGATGAGTGGAGTAAGAGTAGTAGATGCAGAATCGTTTCGATCTACTTGTCACGGACGTGATGCCTATATACATGATCATACCTAGATATTCTCATAACTATGCTCAATTCTGTCAATTGCTCAACAGTAATTTGTTCACCCACCGTAGAATACTTATGCTCTTGAGAGAAGTCACTAGTGAAACCTATGGCCCCCGGGTCTATTCTCATCATATCAATCTCCATCACTTTAATCTTGCTTTGCTTTTTTACTTTGCATCTTTATACCAAAAATACCAAAAATATTATATCTATCAGATCTCACTCTCGTAAGTGACCGTGAAGGGATTGACAACCCCTAATCGCGTTGGTTGCGAGTAGCTATCGTTTTGTGCAGGTACGAGGGACTTGAGTGTGGCCTCCTACTGGATTGATACCTTGGTTCTGAAAAACTGAGGGAAATACTTACGCTACTCTGCCGCATCATCCCTTCCTCTTCGGGGAAAACCAACGCAAGCTCAAGACGTAGCACTCTCCCAAAAGGTGTGTACAGCAAGGATTATTGTGGTAAACTAAAAAGCAAAGACTCACATCATACAAGACGCTCCAAGCAAAACACATATGATGTGGTGAATAAAAATATAGCCTCAAGTAAAGTTACCGATAGATGAAGACGAAAGAGGGGATGCCTTCCGGGGCATCCCCAAGCTTAGGCTTTTGGTTGTCCTTGAATTTTACCTTGGGGTGCCTTGGGCATCCCCAAGCTTAGGCTCTTGCCATTCCTTGTTCCGAAATCCATCAAATCTTTACCCAAAAACTTGAAAACTTCACAACACAAAACTCAACAGAAAATCTCATGAGCTCCGTTAGTATAAGAAAACAAACCATCACTTTAAGGTACTGTAATAAACTCATTATTTATTTATATTTGTGTTAAACCTACTGTATTCCAACTTCTCTATGGTTCATACCCCCCGATACTAGCCATAGATTCATCAAAATAAGAAAACAACACACAAAAAACAGAATCTGTCAAAAACAGAACAGTCTGTAGTAATCTGTAGGTTTCGAATACTTCTGTAACTTCAGAACTCCTGAGAAATTAGTACATCCTAAATAATTTGTATATTGATCTACTGCGGTTGGAATTAGTATTTTATCGCTTTCTAGTTAAGAATGAAAATTATTCCCGTGAGCATGTGCTTTCTGTTTTTTTCAGCAAGATCAAATAACAATCATCCAAGAAGATCTTAAAGGCTTTACTTGGCACAAACACTAATTGAAACATAAAAAACACAATAATAACATTGGATAGATGGTTTATTTCTTACTAAACAGGAACAAAAATCAAGGAACAAAAATAAAATTGGGTTGCCTTCCAACAAGCGCTATCGTTTAACGCCCCTAGCTAGGCATAAGAACAAGAATAGATCTAGGTATTATCATCTCTGGTATGCAATCCATATGTGGCACTCATAATAGATTCATAAGGTAATTTAATTTTATTTCTATGAATGTGTTCCATGCCATTCCTTAACGTAAATTGTAATCTAATATTTCCTTCTTTCATGTCAATAATTGCACCAATCGTTCTAAGGAAAGGTCTACCAAGAATAATAGGACATGTAGGATTGCAATCTATATCAAGAACAATGAAAATCTACGGGCACATAATTCCTATTTGCAACAATTAGAACATCATTAATCCTTCCCATAGGTTTCTTAATGGTGGAATCCGCAAAATGCAAATTTAAAGAACAATCATCAAATTCACAGAAACCTAACACATCACACAAAGATTTTGGAATCATGGAAACACTAGCACCCAAATCACATAAAGCATAGCATTCATGATCTTTAATCTTAACTTTAATATTAGGTTCCCGCTCATCATAAATTTTTCTAGGAATAGAAACTTCTAGTTCAAGCTTTTCTTTATGGGGTTGCATCAAAGCATCAACGATGTGTTTAGTAAAAGCTTTGTTTTGATCATAAGCATGATGAGAATTTAGCACGGATTGCAACAAGGAAATACAATCTATCAAAGAGCAATTATCATAATTAAATTCCTTGAAATACTAAATAGTCGGTTCATTGCTATGTAAATTTTGACCTCTTCAATCCCACTTTTACCAATTTTTGCATCAAGATCTAAAAACTCCAAATCATTGGGACGCCTTCTAACTAAAGTTGACTCATCTCCAGTCCCATCTTTATTAAGATTCATATTGGCAAACAAAGATTCAAAAGGAGACACGCCAATCACTTTTAGATCTTCATCATTATTATCATGAAAACCAGAAGAACACACCTTCACAAAGCAATCTTTTTAGCATGCATCCTAGCAGTTCTTTCTTTGCACTCATCAATGGAAATTCTCATGGCTTTGAGAGACTCATTGATATCATGATTAGGTGGAATAGATCTAAGTTTCAAATAATCAACATCAAGAGAAATTCTATCCACGTTCCTAGCCAACTCGTCAATCTTAAGCAATTTTTCTTCAAGCAAAGCATTGAAATTCTTTTGCGAATTCATAAATTCTTTAACACTAGTCTCAAAATCGGAGGGCATCTTATTAAAATTTCCATAAGATTTGTTGTAGGAATTACCATAGTTATTAGAGGAATTACTAGGAAACGACCTAGAATTGAAATTTCCTCTATACGCGTTGTTACCAAAATTGTTCCTACCAACAAAATTCACATCCATAGATTCATTATTATTCTCAATCAAAGTGGACAAAGGCATATCATTAGTGAAGGAAATGTGCCCTAGAGGCAATAATGAAGTTGTTATTTATATTTCCTTATATCATGATAAATGTTTATTATTCTTGCTAGAATTGTATTAACCGGAAACTTGATACATGTGTGGATACATAGACAAAACAATGTGTCCCTAGTAAGCCTCTACTAGACTAGCTCGTTAATCAAAGATGGTTAAATTTCCTAGCTATCAACATGTGTTGTCATTTGATGAATGTGATCACATCATTAGGAGAATGATGTGATGGACAAGACTCATCCGTTAGCTTAGCATATTGATCATTCAGTTTTATTGCTATTGCTTTCTTCATGTCATATACATATTCCTTTGACTATGAGATTATCCAACTCTCGGATACTGGAGGAATACCTTGTGTGCTATCAAACGTCACAACATAACTGGGTAATTATAAAGATGCTCTACAGGTATCTCCGAAGGTGTTTGTTGGGTTGGCATAGATCGAGATTAGGATTTGTCACTCCGAGTATCGGAGAGGTATCTCTAGGCCCTCTCGGTAATGCACATCATAATAAGCCTTGCAAGCAATGTGACTAATGAGTTAGTTACAGGATGATGCATTACGGAACGAGTAAAGAGACTTGCCAGTAATGAGATTGAACTAGGTATGAGGATACCGAGGATCGAATCTCGGGCAAGTAACATACCGATGAGAAAGGGAATAACGTAGGTTGTCATAAGGTTTGCACTGGGCTTTCGGTTAATAGGTTAGTCCCAAAAATAATATGAAAGTGTATAATAAAGCCCATAAACATCCAAAACAGATAATATAATAGCATGGAACAATCAAAAATTATAGATACGTTGGAGACGTATCAGCGGCCGCGCCTTACTTCAGATTCGGACCCCTAGCAGACTCACCTCGAAGACTGCCAAGGCCTTGACCAGGGGTCCCAGCCAGAGGAGAAGATGCTACAAAAATGCATCTCCAACGTGTTGGGTGCGAACACCGGTCTCACAAACGTGATTCAGGTGATGCTCTTCCGCCGCATCCTTCCCTGCCAACTCCGGGCCTCCCTGATAACCCACAAGTATAGGGGATCGCAACAGTTTTCGAGGGTAGAGTATTGAACCCAAATTTATTGATTCGACACAAGGGGTGCCAAAGAATATTCTCAAGTATTAACAGTTGAGTTGTCAATTCAACCGCACCTGAAAGACTTAATATCTGCAGCAAAGTAATATGATAGTAGCGGTAAAGGTGGCAAAAGTAATGGTATTGGTTTTGTAGTGATTGTAACAGTAGCAACGGAAAAGTAAATAAGTGAAGATCAATATGTGAAAAGCTCGTAGGAAATGGATCGGTGATGGATAATTATGTCGGATGCAATTCCTCATGCAATAGTTATAACATAGGGTGACACAGAACTAGCTCTAGTTCATCAATGTACTGTAGGCATGTATTCCAAATATAGTCATACATGCTTATGAAAAAGAACTTGCATGACATCTTTTGTCCTACCCTCTCGTGGCAGTGGGGTCCTATTAGAAACTAAGGGATATTAAGGCCTCCTTTTAATAGAGTACCGGACCCAAGCATTAACACTTAGTGAATACATGAACACCTCAAACTAGGGTCATCACCGGTAAGTATCCCGATTATTGTCACTTCAGGGTTAACGGATGATAACACATAATAGGTGACTATAGACTTGCAAGATATGATCAAGAACTCACATATATTCATGAAAACATAGTAGGTTTAGATCTGAAATCATGGCACTCGGGCCCTAGTGACAAGCATTAAGCATAGCCAAGTCATAGCAACATCAATCTCAGAACATAATGGATACTAGGGATCAAACCCTAGCAAAACTAACTCGATTACATGATAAATCTCATCCAACCCATCACCGTCCAGCAAGCCTACGATGGAATTACTCACGGACGGCGGTGAGCATCATGAAATTGGTGATGGAGGAAGGTTGATGATGACGATGGCGACGGATTCCCCTCTCCGGAGCCCCGAACAGACTCCAGATCAGCCCTCCCGACAGAGATTAGGGCTTGGCGGTGGCTTCGTATCGTAAAACACGATGAATCCTTCTCTCGGATTTTTTTCTCCCCGAACGTGAATATATAGAGTTGGAGTTGAGGTCGGTGGAGCACCAGGGGGCCCACAAGGCAGGGGCGTGCCCAGGGGGGTAGGCACGCCCCCACCCTCGTGGACAGGGTGTGGGCCCCCTGGCCTTGATTCTTTCGCCAGTATTTTTTATATATTCCAAAAATATTCTCCATTGATTTTCAGGTCATTCCGAGAACTTTAATTTCTGCACAAAAATAACACCATGGCAATTCTACTAAAAACAGCGTCAGTCCGGGTTAGTTCCATTCAAATCATGCAAGTTAGAGTCCAAAACAAGGGCAATAGTGTTTGGAAAAGTAGATACGATAGAGACGTATCAACTCCCCCAAGCTTAAACCTTTGCTTGTCCTCAAACAATTCAGTTGATAAACTGAAAGTGATAAAGAAAAACTTTTACAAACTCTATTTGCTCTTGTTATTGTAAATATGTAAAGCCAGCATTCAAGTTTTCAGCAAAGATTATGAACTAACCATATTCACAATAACATTTAGGTCTCATGTTTACTCATATCAATGGCATAATCAACTAGCGAGTAATAATAATAAATCTCGGATGACAACACTTTCTCAAAACAATCATAATATCATATAACAAGATGGTATCTCGATAGCCCTTTCTGAGACCATAAAACATAAATACAGAGCACCCGTGAAGATCAAGGGCTGGCTAGAAATTGTAATTCATGGTAAAAGAGATCCAACCACAGTCATACTCAATGTAAACTAATAGTAATGCATGCAAATGACAGCGGTGCTCTCCAACTAGTGCTTTTTAATAAGAGGATGATGACTCAACATAAAAGTAAATAGATAGGCCCTTCGCAGACGGGGGCAGGGATTTGTAGAGGTGCCAGAGCTCGGTTTTGAAATAGAGATGAATAATATTTTGAGTGGTATACTTTCATTGTCAACATAACAACCGAGAGATCTTGATATCTTTCATGCTACACACATTATAGGCGGTTCCCCGGCAGAATGGTAAAGTTTATACTCCCCCACCACCAACAAGCATCAATCGATGGCTTGCCCGAAACAACGGGTGCGTCCAACTAACAACAATCCTGGGGGAGTTTTTTTTGCAATTATTTTTATTTGGTTTGAGCTTGGGACTGGGCATCCCGATTGAGGGAGTCCTGGATTAGGGGGTGTTCGGATGGCCGGACTATACCTTCAGCCGGACTCCTGGACTATGAAGATACAAGATTGAAGACTTCGTCCCGTGTCCGGAAGGGACTTTCCTTGGCGTGGAAGGCAAGCTTGGCGATACGGATATTCAGATCTCCTACCATTGTAACCGACTTTGTGTAACCCTAACCCTCTCCGGTGTCTATATAAACCGGAGGGTTTTAGTCCGTAGGACAACATACACAACAATCATACCATAGGCTAGCTTCTAGGGTTTAGCCTCTTCGATCTCGTGGTAGATCTACTCTTGTACCACCCATATCATCAATATTAATCAAGCAGGACGTAGGGTTTTACCTCCATCGAGAGGGCCCGAACCTGGGTAAAACTTCGTGTCCCTTGCCTCCTGTTACCATCCGGCCTAGACGCACTGTTCGGGACCCCCTACCCGTGATCCGCCGGTTTTGACACCGACATTGGTGCTTTCATTGAGAGTTCCTCTGTGTCATCGCCGTCAGGCTCGATGGCTCCTACGATCATCAATAGCGATGCAGTCCAGGGTGAGATCTTCCTCCCCGGACAGATCTTCGTCTTCGGCGGCTTCGCACTGCGAGCCAATTCACTTGGCCATCTGGAGCAGATCGAAAGCTACGCCCCTGGCCGCCAGGTCAGATTTGGAAGTTTAAACTACAGGGCTGACATCCACGGGGACTTGATCTTCGACAGATTCGAGCCACTGCCGAGCGCGCCGCACTGTCACGACAAGCATGATCTAGCTCTGCCGCCGAACAGTGCCCTGGAAGCCGCACCCGCATCGGCTTCGACCCTTAATTCGGGGCCTACTGCGCCGATCGAGGATGGGTGGTTGGATGCCGCCTCGGGGGCTGCGATCCCAACGGCGATCGAGCCGAACACTAGCCCCGCACTCCGCGAGACTCGTGACTCCAGGGAGCCGGACTCCTCTCCGGACTCCGAACCCTCCGCACCCCTGCCGATTTATCAGGAGAGCCCTGGTCGGACTACGGTCAGCAAGGTTGGGATACGGACGATGAAGAAATTCAAAGCCCACCCACCACCCACTTTATAGCCACTGTCGACGATTTAACCGATATGCTCGACTTCGACTCCGAAGATATCGACGGTATGGACGCCGACACAGGAGACGATGAAGAACCAGCGCCTATTGAGCCCTGGAAAGCCACCTCGTCATATGACGTATACATGGTGGACACACCTAAAGATGACGATGAGGAGCGGAAGGACGCACCGAAGGCTTGTTCCCTCAAGAAGTAGTCAAAGCGGCGACGCAAGCGCCGCCCCAAATCCCGCCTCGACAGAAATAGCTATCACACAGACCCAGCGCTGGAGCATGGCGAACCGCTGCCAGACAACAGCAATCCGGATAATCAAACCGAACAAATAAATTCTATCAAGGATAATAGTCCGGACGATATAACGCCGGACCGGCACCCGGAGCAGCAGAATGCCCGTAAAAGGCTTGTTGCCACCGCAAGGAGTCTCAAAAAGCAGAAGCAAAGGCTCAGGGTTGCGCAAGACACACTCCAAATCAGATGGAGTAAAATACTCAACACAGTAGCGAGGTACGGCGACAATCGCCCCTCCAAGAGCTACCCAAAGCGGAAGATGCTGCCCGAATTCGATGAGGAGGCCTCAGACCCTCCACAACCAAACATCAAAGCAGCCACCTGGCTAGATAGACGACCCCTCTACCAACACAGGGCAGCATACAACGCCACTCGCAATACAACAGGCGACCCAGGCGAGGGCTCGCACCCAAAGGACGGCGCAACAAGATCCATCTATGGACCACGCAAGCACGCCCCAGCATACAATGCAATACAACAAACATCCGAACAACGCGGCACACCCAGTTACAGGGGTGCTGCACACCCCTATGTTTCACCGATGAGGTGCTGGACCATGAATTCCCAGAGGAATTCAAACCCGTAAACATAGAGGCATACGACGGAACAACAGACCCCGGGGTTTGGATTGAGGACTACATCCTCCATATCCATATGGCTCGAGGAGATGATCTCCACGCCATCAAGTACTTAGCCCTCAAGCTCAAAGGGCTAGCTCGTCACTGGCTCAAAGGCCTCCCCGAAAGCTCCATTGGAAGTTGGGAAGAGCTCGAAGACGCCTTTCGGGTAAATTTTCAAGGGACTTATGTCTGACCTCCGGATGCGGACGATTTGAGTCATATAACTCAACAGCCCGGAGAGTCTGCCCGAAAGCTTTGGAACAGGTTTCTTACTAAAAAGAACCAGATTGTCGACTGTCCGGACGCCGAAGCCTTGGCATCTTTCAAGCATAGCGTCCGTGACGAATGGCTCGCCAGACACCTCGGCCAAAATAAGCCGAGAACGATGGCCGCATTAACAAACCTCATGACCCGCTTATGCGCGGGTGAGGATAGCTGGCTAGCCAGATGCAGCACCAGCGACCCTAGTACATCTGAAGTTAGAGATGGAAATGGGAAATCACGGCGCAACAGCAATAACAAACGCCGGATTAAAGAAGACAACACGAAGGGCACGACAGTAAATGCCGGATTCAAAAGCTCTCGGCCAGGTCAAAAGCCGCCCCCTAAAGGCACCAGGGATGAACTGTCCAACCTCAACAAAATTCTAGACCAAGTATGCCAGATCCATAGTACCCCTGGTAAACCCGCTAATCATACCCACAGAGGATGTTGGGTCTTCAAGCAGTCCGGCAAGCTCAACGCCATACACAATGGAGAGGATACACCAAGTGAAGACGAGGATGAGCCCCCCAAGCAAGACACGGGGGAACAAAAGAAATTTCCACCAGAAGTCAAAACAGTAAACGTGTTACACGTGATCAAGGGAAAAAACAATGCGGCACTCCCAGGAAAATATACCCAAGTGCCTGTCACCGCGAAGTCCTGCCACTGGTCGTCTCAACCGATCACTTTCGACCATCGCGATTACTCAGCAAGTATCCGACACGCAGGATGGGCTGCCCTGGTATTAGACCCAGTAATTGGCGGTGATCACTTCACACGAGTCTTGATGGACGGCGCCAATAGCCTAAACCTAATATATCAGGATACAATCCGCGGGATGGGGTTAGACCCAACACAAATTCGTCATAGCAATACTACCTTTAAAGGAGTAACGCCAGGCCTAGGGGCTCGTTGTACAGGCTCCCTCTTACTACAAGTTATATTCGGCTCCCCCGATAACTTCCGATGCGAGCATTTAACTTTCCACATCGCTCCGTTTCAAAGTGGCTATCAAGCACTGCTCGGACGTGAAGCTTTCACTCGCTTGAATGCAATACCACACTACGCCTCCCTCACACTCAAGATGCCCGGTCCACGTGGCATCATTACAGTGCACGGAAATATCAAGCGATCTCTGCGCGCCGAAGAGAGTGAGGCTGCCTTGGCAGCCGCACATTAAAGGCGCCCGGACCAGCGAAAGCATCCAATAGGTCGTCATGACCTCAGACACAACTAATCGAGTCCGGCGCCGCTACTTATACCGAATAAATGGTCACACCCCTATTTGTCAATACAAGGGGCTCAAGACGCGCAGACAAGTGGCAATTTCTTCTCATCTTGAATTATACATGGTTTCTTTAACAAACTATCTTTTTGCATGACAACTTTTTCACCTAAATTCCTCTCTTGTACAGACGATCATCGTGCTACACCCGTCCAGGATACGGCACAACGGAGACACAGGAGCGGACGTGCAGCAGGGACCCGCTCCAAGGATTCTTTTTGGATTAAGACCCTACGTAAACCTTTTTTACTGTCTCTTGTTGATACATATCCACCGTTGAGAAGGATGCTGACGTCTTGGCATGTGGCCACGCTAGAACAATGCATGTACCTGGACACAAGGGGCTTCTTACAAAGGCCATTATTTAGGCCCGGTTTATACCACAAAGACCGAATACCTTAGGGAGTGTTCGGCGTCGCGAGTTTGGCCCTATATGCATCAGCTCCGAATCATTGTCTTTGGTCAAATGTTGGGTTTGCCCAGCTCCTAGGTTTGGCTGCCTTACGTTCCGCTTTACCGGCTAAGGTAGCACCAGGAGAACTATTGCATTTTTGCCCTGGTTCATCCGAACGAGCACCTCAGTAGAGAAAGCCAAAAACTGACTGTCATGATATAGCGTGAGACTGGTCAACCACTCGATGACCTGTTGGAATGTTAGAATTCCTCCGCCTTAACGAAGGGCCGTTTTCCGGCCAGGCATGTACGCACCCCGGGATCGGGAAAGTGCGGAGCCACCAGGGGCTATTTAGTAGCCCCACTGTCAAACTCCTATGGCTAAGTGAAAGTGCTAAAGCATCATAGTCTGGTTGCCTCGCTCGCTCCGCTATCACCTCCTTAATAGGACCAAGACGTTGGGTTAAGTGTGAACGTGTGTTTTTGCGAGCACCTCCGCATTATATGCGTGAGGGGTTGAAGCCGACGGCTGCAATCTTTCAGGTTATACACATGTATACATAAACGGCCGCCCAGGAGGCATCATATTACTTTCAGGCAAAAGTATAAAAATAGCCTTATAAAAATTTATAAAAGCATTTCGCTTACAATGAGATTACATATCACTCAAACATAATATTTTTTGAGCACTGGGTCTCTATCAAACGAGCACCCTCAAGAACTTCTTCAAAGTAGTGCTCAGCAGCCTTTCGACCTATGGCCGAATCCCGCGCTGCAACAGTGGTAGCATCCATCTCCGCCCAGTATGCTTTAACACGGGCAAAGGCCATCCGTGCGCCCTCTATGCACGCCGACCTCTTCATCGCATTAATGCGCGGCACCACTTCAAGGAACTGCTGCACCAAGCTGAAATAGTTGTTCGGTTTTAACCTTTCCAGCCATAGCTGATCCACAATAGACCTCATGGAGAGTCCGGACAACCTATTTAGTTCGGCCCATTCGGCTAATTGGTCAGTCAATGAAAGCGGACGCTCGGGAGAATGGAATTATCTCCAAAACAGCTGGTCTACTTCATGGTCCGTCTGACCCTGGAAATACTTGGCCGCATCGGCAGCGCTCGCCGCCAAATCCATATATACATCCTCCGAACTCCACAGCCGATCCAGAGGGGCATACCGTGGATCTCCGAACTTCCTCCGCAACATAAAGGATTTCCCAGGTACAATATCCCCGGCTTCCCGCAGCTCCTCCTTCTTTACCCTCATAGCAGAGCGGCGGTCCTTTCTCGTCGCAGCAGCCTTCTCAAGGTCCGATGCCTTCGCTTGGTTTTCCATTTCAAGAACCCGGCAACGATCGGCGGCGGCTTTTAATTATATGGCCATCTTGTCTCGGCTCTCGCCATGCGCGTCGTTCTCGGCTTGCAACTCTTCGGCCGCCTTCAAAGCAGCCGCATTACCCAACCTCGCTTGTTCCTTGGCTCGGGCAAGTTCTGCCCGCAAGGCTTCAACAGTGGCAGCTCCATCTACAGTCACAACATATTAAAGATACTGGCATCATGCTGCTCTTCCTATGTGGCCTTTACCAGATAATGGCACTTACCCTGTGCCTCATCAAGCCTTTTGTTAACAAGCTCGATGTCGGCGTTTGCCGCATCTAACTGCCGTTTTAAATAGGCAAACTCGCTAGTCCGGCTAGCCACCGGAGCTTCCATCACCTGCACATAGAGGCAGTATGATTATTACCTGGGAATATGATCCTCTTTTCGTCATCGTTTCCGACGACCACCAGAGTCTCAAGGGCTACTATCTACACAGGGCACATCTAGCATGTGCAGGACCATTATACATTATTTTACGTACCTCAAAGCCTGTCAGTAGACTCATAGAAGCTTTATGCAATCCGCTTTCGGTGGACAAGATTCTCTCCATCACCGTATTCATCAGCATACGGTGTTCATCTGAGATGGCCGCTCGCCCTACCAACTCCCTCAGAACATCCGATCGCGCACCAGACGGTGCCGGACTCTTTTGTATGTTCTCTTCGGGAGCCGGACGCTGGGAGCTTCAGGGGTCAATGGGATTATCTTCTGGCCTCACCGGATTCGGAGAGGCCCTCCGCGACGACACTTCGGGGTCGCCCGCTTCTGGAGCGGAGGAGTCCGGAGGAGGCGTTTCGCTCTCCATCATCTCTGGAAGAAGATCCCCCGAAGACGAACTCATTTGAGAGGGGCTAAGGCCCGAACTGCAAAGATATATGCGGTGGTTATTTTCTCAGAAGAAAAAGATGGCATACCTATACTATTAAAGTATTTCGGGTCACTTACGACTCGGTGGAGGATTGATCCCCCCGCGGACTTAGTGCGGCAAAATCACCCCCCGAGGTAGGACCCTCTGTGGGAGACTTCTTCTCCCGTTTGGAAGCCTCGGCTTCCGAATCCCCGGGCGGAGTCCATTTCCTCCTCCGGTTGTCTTCCTTCATGGAGACGCTCGCTCCCTCGGTTAGAATGGGCAGCGTTGGGGGCCCGCGTCCGCCCGTATCATCATCCCCGGTATCTTCCTTCAAGGGCTCCGGGAAGGGTGCGACCTAGAGCATCTTTTCCAGTACCAGATTTTCCAAATCCTCAGGGAGGGGGGCTGAACACCGAATCAACTTCGCCTTTGTTAGCCAGTCCTGGTCAAAAAGCGAACTCTCAGAGATAACTTCGTAACAAATGAGAGATAGTATGTTCGGCCGGAAGATTCCTTACCTGTTCGGCGGCGCGGTTACTGCTCAGGCCCACGTCCTCGGTGATTTCCGGACACTCTACCTGAGGTCCGAAGAATGACTTGTACATCTCCTCGTGCATCAGGCTGAGGAAATTTTGAATGACACGCGGTCCTTCGGGATTGAACTCCCACAGGCGAAGGGGCCGGCGTTTGCAAGGCTGGACTTGACGAACCAACATAACTTGTATTACCGCAACCAACTAAAATCTCCATTGAAGAGATCTCGAATGCGGCTTTGCAGAATAGCCACATCCTTGGCTGGACCCCAGCTCAGACCTCTGCTGATCCATGACATCAGTTGTGGTGGAGGGCCCGAGCGGAAAACAGGGGCGGCCGTCCACTTGGCACTTCTAGGAGTCGTGATGTAGAACCACTCCTGTTGCCACAATTCAGACACCTCCGGAATGGGACCTTTGGGCCAGGGGGCTCCCGTCATCTTGCGTATTGAGGCACCTCCACACGCTGCATGTTGCCCCTCGATCATCTTCGGCTTCACTTCAAAGGTCTTGAGCCATAGGCCAAAGTGAGGGGTAACTCGGAGGAAGGCCTCGCAAAAAAAGGGCAACCTGGTGCATGTAGCTCCCGCTTGCGCAGGGTCCAGGGAAGGGTCCGACCACTTTGGGTCTATAGTACGCAGCCTTTCCCTACATTTCTGTAAGAGGCTGTTTCTAGGACTTGAACCCATGACCTCATGGTCACAAGGCAGCAGCTTTACCACTGCGCCATGACAATAAATGCCGTGATATGAAGAAAGGAGTCCGGAGCTAGATCATGGAAGTCTAGCCCGTAATAAAACATCAAACCCCTGACGAAAGGATCTAGAGCAAGGCCTAGACCTCGGAGGAAGTGGAGACGAACACGACGTTCTCGTTGGGTTCGGGGGTGGGGACGGCCTGCCCTCGAGCTTTTTCCGTGACGGAGGAAGGCACCCATAAGCCTTGAAGGCTAGATCCGGACATGACTGAAGTTTCGGAGCACCTGACCTGAACTTTGGGCGCTTCAGCTTGAGGTGGGGGAAGGATTCGATTGAGCACGGGAGGGAAAAATAAAAGCCTTGTCCCTTTATAAAGAGGGTGAATATCAAGCGTCCTCTCCGTGTCCGTTTGGACTTGCCTATAATCTAGGAGTCCTAGAAGCGGTTGGGTTACCCACGCCCGTATTGATGAGAATCCTGGAATAAGGGGACATGATCTCTGCTTTAACAAGATGTGCCAAGGAAACCACCTCGCATGACACGCTGAGGTGGGACAATAAAACGATTCGAATAAAGGCTTGGCCATGGTGCGATGTCACACTACGGAATACGTTAGTAGATTAGATTTGTGTAAATATTATTCTCTCTATGGCAATATGTGGAAACTTATTTTGCAGAGCCGGACACTATCTTTGTGTTCAAAATTTTCTATGAAGTACTTGGAGGAGGAACCCACCTTGCAATGCCGAAGACAATCTGCGCGCCGGACTCGTCGTCATTGAAGCCTGGTTCAGGGGCTACTGAGGGAGTCCTGGATTAGGGGGTGTCCGGATGGCCGGACTATACCTTCAGCCGGACTCCTGGACTATGAAGATACAAGATTGAAGACTTCGTCCCGTGTCCAGAAGGGACTTTCCTTGGCGTGGAAGGCAAGCTTGGCGATACGGATATTCAGATCTCCTACCATTGTAACCGACTTTGTGTAACCCTAACCCTCTCCGGTGTCTATATAAACCGGAGGGTTTTAGTCCGTAGGACAACATACACAACAATCATACCATAGGCTAGCTTCTAGGGTTTAGCCTCTTCGATCTCGTGGTAGATCTACTCTTGTACCACCCATATCATCAATATTGATCAAGCACGACGTAGGGTTTTACCTCCATCGAGAGGGCCTGAACCTGGGTAAAACTTCATGTCCCTTGCCTCCTGTTACCATCCGGCCTAGATGCACAGTTCGGGACCCCCTACCCGAGATTCGCCGGTTTTGACACCGACACCGGTGACCAGCCATTTTCTCGTGAGTGAGGAGCAGAGTCCACTCCTCTTGAGTATAGCGCGCCTAGCATGGCTGATATCGACAGCCCTAGTTGATACATGAGCTATTCGAGCATACAAAACAGAATTTCATTTGAAGGTTTAGAGTTTGGCACATACAAATTTATTTGGAATGGCAGGTAGATACCACATATAGGAAGGTACGGTGGACTCATATGGAATAACTTTAGGGTTTATGGAATTGGATGCACAAGCAGTATTCCCGCTTAGTACATATGAAGGCTAGAAAGAGACTGGGAACCAACCAGCTACAGAGCGACAATAGTCATGAACATGCATTAAAATTAATCAACATGAATGCAAGCATGAGTAGGATATAGTTCACCATGAACATAAATATGTGGAGGCCTAAGTTGATTTTTGTTTCAACTACATGCGTGAACATGTGCCAAGTCAAGCCACTCAGATCGTTCAAAGGAGGATACCACCCTATCATACCACATCACGACCATTTTAATAGCATGTTGGCACGCAAGGTAAACCATTATAAACTCCTAGCTACTTAAGCATGGCATGAGCAACTATAATTTCTAATTGTCATTGCAAACATGTTTCATTCATAATAGGCTGAATCAGGAACGATGAACTAATCATATTTACAAAAACAAGAGAGGTCGAGTTCGTACCAGCTTTTCTCATCTCAATCAGTCCATCATATATCGTCATTATTGCCTTTCACTTGCACAACCGAATAGTGTGGATAATAATAATAGTGCACATTGGTACGTCTCCAACGTATCTATAATTTTTGATTGCTCCATGCTATATTATCTATTGTTTTGTTCATTATTGGGCTTTATTATCCACTTTTATATTATTTTTGGGACTAACATATTAACCGGAGGCCCAGCTCAAAATTGTTGTTTTTTTTGCCTGTTTTAGGGTTTCGAAGAAAAGGAATATCAAACGGAGTCCAAACGGAATGAAACCTTCGGAAACGTGATTTTCTCAACGAACAAGACCCAGGAGACATGGACCCTACGTCAAGACACAAAAGAGGAGGCCACGAGGTAGGGGGACACGCCTACCCCCCCCCCAGGCGCGGCCTCCACCCTCATGGGCCCCTGTTGCTCCACCGACGTGCTCCTTCCTCCTATATATACCTACGTACCCCCAAACGATCAGATACGGAGCCAAAACCCTAATTCCACCGCCCCAACTTTCTGTATCCACGAGATCCCATCTTGGGGCCTGTTCCGGAGCTCCGCTGGAGGGGGCATCGATCACGGAGGTCTTCTACATCAACACCATAGCCCCTCTGATGAAGTGTGAGTAGTTCATCTCAGACCTACGGGTCCATACTTAGTAGCTAGATGGCTTCTTCTCTCTTTTTGGATCTCAATACAATGTTCTGCCCCTCTCTTGTGGAGATCTATTCGATGTAATCTTCTTTTTGCGGTGTGTTTGTTGAGACCGATGAATTGTGGGTTTATGATCAAGTCTATCTATGAACAATATTTGAATCTTCTCTGAATTCTTTTATGTATGATTGGTTATCTTTGCAAGTCTCTTTGAATTATCAGTTTGGTTTGGCCTACTAGATTGATCTTTCTTGCAATGGGAGAAGTGCTTAGCTTTGGGTTCAATCTTGCGGTGTCCTTTCCCATTGACGATAGGGGCAGCAAGGCACGTATTGTATTGTTGCCATCGAGGATAACAAGATGGGGTTTTCATCATATTGCATGAGTTTATCCCTCTACATCATGTCATCTTGCTTAAGGCGTTACTCTGTTTTCATTAACTTAATACTCTAGATGCATGCTGGATAGCGCTCGATGAGTGGAGTAATAGTAGTAGCTGCAGGCAGGAGTCGGTCTACTTGTCTCGCACGTGATGCCTATATACATGATCATACCTAGATATTCTCATAACTATGCTCAATTCTGTCAATTGCTCAACAGTAATTTGTTCACCTACCGAAGAATACTTATGCTCTCGAGAGAAGCCACTAGTGAAACTATGGCCCCCGGGTCTATCTTCATCATATTAATCTCCTACTACTTAGTTATTTCCTTTACATTTATGTTACTTTGCATCTTTATCACAAAAATACCAAAAAAATTATCTTATCATATCTATCAGATCTCACTCTCGTAAGTGGCCGGGCAGGGATTGACAACCCCTTATCGCGTTGGTTACGAGGATTTATTTGTTTCGTGCAGGTGCAAGGGACTCGCGCGTAGCCTCCTACTGGATTGATACCTTGGTTCTCAAAAACTGAGGGAAATACTTACGCTACTTTGCTGCATCATCCCTTCCTCTTTGAGGAAAACCAACGCAATGCTCAAGAGGTAGCAAGAAGGATTTCTGGCGCCGTTGCCGGGAGGTCTACGCAAAAGTCAATATACCAAGTCCCATCACATACCCTTATCTCCCGCATTACATTATTTGCCATTTGCCTCTCGTTTTCCTCTCCCCCACTACACCCTTGCCGTTTTATTCGCCCTCTCTCTCTATCCTCCCTCTCCTTATCCATTTGCCTCTTTTTTCCTGCTTGCTTTTTGTTTGCTTGTGCATTAGTTTGTTTGCTTGTCATTATGGCTAGTCCCTTATCTTCTCTGTTACCTCCCGAGAATAAAATTCTAAATTTTAAGCAAAGGGAGGGAGTAAATCTAAAAGACGCTTGGTATAGAACTTGCAATGCTCAAAATAGATCTACAAGGAAGCAATCTACTTCCGTTCTTCTTCGCAATTTTTATGTAGGCGTTACTCCTTGGCACAGATATGTCCTTGCTACTATTACTGGAGGGAACTTCTTGGGTAGCCATACTTTTGATTCTTATAATGCTATGATAGATTTGTTTGGCTCACCCGCTCTTTTGGTTAATGGAATTGTATTAACTTTGGAGCATTTAATGCAAAGACTTGAAATTATTGAAAATAAGGTTGCCACCGTAGATTTAATTGAAAATTTGGATAAAAAGATCCACAACCAAATCTCTTAATATGGTTCTAAAGTAGGAGTCACTTTGAAAAATATTAAAGAGAAGGAACCCATAGTTAATGACAAAATAAATCACGATTCCACTAGAATCGATAAACTTGAGGACATTATTACCAACTTGGGAACCACTTTTTCCTCCGTAAAGAATACTCCAAGTCCTCCCGCTAAAATTGCCAAGCTTATGTATGTTCCTAAAAATAAGTGTGAATCCTCTAGTAAGGAAACCGCGGATCTCAAATCTATAAGTATTCATCCCAATCTTTTTGCTATCATTAAGGAACCATTTGTTACAAATGATTTTTTCGATCTTGTGCCTAAAAGTTTGATAATAAATAAAAATAAAGAAATTCCTAAAGATGGTATATGCCTCATAGAAGAATTGCCTACTAAAGATGGCAATACCTAGATCTATCCTTGCTTGTTATGCCTAGCTAGGGGCGTTAAACAATAGCGCTTTTTGGGAGGCAACCCAATTTTATTTTTATTCCTTGCTTTTTGCTCCTGTTTAGTAATAAATAATTTATCTAGCCTCTGTTTTTGTTGTGTTTTTTGTGTTTAATTAGTGTTTGTGCCAAGTAGAACCGTTGGGAAGACTTGGGGAAAGTCTTGTTAAATTTGCTGTAACAAACAGAAACTTTAGCGCTCACGAGAACTGCTGACATTTTTATTTGGAAAGTGATATTTAGTTAATTATTTTTGAAGATGATTAATTGATAAATTCCTCACGTCCAGAAATTTATGTTAGAATTTTTGGGGTTCCAAATCTTGCGCTAGCTACAGATTACTACAGACTGTTCTGTTTTTGACAGATTCTGTTTTTCGTGTGTTGTTTTCTTATTTTGATGAATGTATGGTTAGTAAAAAAGTTTGTAAACCATAGAGAAGTTGGAATACAGTAGGTTTAACACCAATATAAATAAATAATGAGTTCATTACAGTACCTTGAAGTGCTCTTTTGTTTTCTTTCGCTAACGGAGCTCACGAGATTTTCTACTTTGAGTTTTGTGTTGTAAAGTTTTCAAGTTTTGGGTAAAGTTTTGATGGATTATGGAACAAGGAGTGGCAAGAGCCTAATCTTGGGGATGCCCATGGCACCCCCAAGATAATCTAAGGACACCTAAATGCCAAAGCTTGGGGATGCCCCGGAAGGCATCCCCTCTTTCGTCTACTTCTATCGGTAACTTTACTTGGAGGTATATTTTTATTTGCCACATGATATGTGTTTTGCTTGGAGTGTCTTGTATGATTTGAGTCTTTACTTTTTAGTTTACCACAATCATCCTTTCTGTACACACCTCTTGAGAGAGCCATACATAATTTGGAATTTGTTAGAATACTTTATGTGCTTCGCTTATATCTTTTGAGTTATATAGTTTTGCTCCAGTACTTCACTTATATCTTTTAGAGCACGGTGGTGGATTTGTTTTATAGAAACTATTGATATCTCATGCTTCACTTAGATTATTTTGAGAGTCTTAAATAGCATGGTAATTTTCTTCAAATCCTAATATGCTTGGTATTCAAGATTAGTAAAATTTTCTTATGAGTGTTTTGAATACTAAGAGAAGTTTGATGCTTGATGATTGTTTTGAGATATGGAGGTAATAATATCAAAGTCGTGCTAGTTGAGTAGTTGTGAAATTGAGAAATGCTTGTGTTGAAGTTTGCAAGTCCCGTAGCATGCATGTATGGTAAATGTTATGTAACAAAGTTGAAACATGAGGTGTTATTTGATTGTCCTCCTTATGAGTGGCGGTCGGGGATGAGCGATGGTCTTTTCCTACCAATCTATCCCCCTAGGAGCATGCGCGTAGTGCCGAGGTTTTTGATGACTTGTTGATTTTTGCAATAAGTATGTGAGTTCTTTATGACTAATGTTGAGTCCACGGATTATACGCACTCTCACCCTTCCATCCTTGCTAGCCTCTTCGGTACCATGCATTGCCCTTTCTCACATTTAGAGTTGGCGCAAACTTCGCCAGTGCATCCAAACCCCGTGATATGATATGCTCTTTCACACATAGACCTCCTTATATCTTCCTCAAAACAGCCACCATACCTACCCATTATGGCATTTCCATAGCCATTCCGAGAAATATTGCCATGCAACTTTCCACCATTCCGTTTATTATGACACATTCATTATTGTCATATTGCTTAGCATCATCATGTAGCTAAGATAGTATTTGTGGCAAAGCCACCGTTCATAATTCTTTCATACATGTCACTCTTGGTTCATTGCATATCCCGGTACACTGCCGAAGGCATTCATATAGAGTCATCTTTTGTTCTAGTATCGAGTTGTAATCATTGAGTTGTAAATAAATAGAAGTGTGATGATCATCATTTTCTAGAGCATTCTCCCAAGTGAGGAATTATAAAAAAAGAGAAAGTCCATAAATAAAAAAAGAAAAGGCCATATAAAAAAAGAGAAGGCCAAAAAAATGAAAAATGAGAGAAAAGGAGAGAAGGGACAATGTTACTATCCTTTGCCACACTTGTTCTTCAAAGTAGCACCATAATCTTCATGATAGAGAGTCTCTTGTTTTGTCACTTTCATATACTAGTGGGAATTTTCATTATAGAACTTTGCTTGTATATTCCAACAATGGGCCTCCTCAAGTGCCCTAGGTCTTGGTGAGCAAGCAAGTTGGATGCACACCCACTTAGTTTCTTTTGTTGAGCTTTCATACATTTACAGCTCTAGTGCATCCGTTGCGTGACAATCCCTACTCCTTGCATTAACATCAATCGGTGGGCATCTCCATAGCCCATTGATTAGCCTCGTTGATGTGAGACTTTCTCCTTTTTGTCTTCTCCACATAACCCCCTTCATTATATTCTATTCCACCCATAGTGCTATGTCCATGGCTCGCGCTCATATATTGCGTGAAAGTTTGTAGGTTTGAGATTACTGAAGTATGAAACAATTGCTTGGCTTGTCATCGGGGTTGTGCATGACGAGAACATTCTTTTGTGACAAAAATGGAGCATGACTAAACTATATGATTTTGTAGGGATGAACTTTCTTTGGCCATGTTATTTTGAGAAGATATAATTGCTTTGTTAGTATGCTTGAAGTATTATTATTTTTTATGTCAATATGAACTTTTGTCTTGAATCTTTCGGATCTGAATATTCATACCGCAATTAAGAAGAATTACATAAAAATTATGCCAAGTAGCACTCCGCATCAAAAATTCTATTTTTATCATTTACCTACTCGAGGACGAGCAGGAATTAAGCTTGGGGATGCTTGATACGTCTCCAACGTATCTATAATTTTTGATTGCTCCATGCTATATTATCTACTGTTTTGGACATTACTGGGCTTTATTATCCACTTTTATATTATTTTTTGCACTAACCTATTAACCGGAGGCCCAGCCCAGAATTGTTATTTTTTGCCTGTTTTAGGATTTCAAAGAAAAGGAATATCAAACGGAGTCCAAACGGAATGAAACCTTCGGGGACGTGATTTTCTCAACGAACAAGACCTAGGAGACTTGGACCCTATGTCAAGACACAAAAGAGGAGGCCACGAGGTAGGGGGCGCGCCTACCCCCCTAAGCGCGCCCTCCACCCTCGTGGGCCCCATGTTGCTCCACCGACGTACTCCTTCCTCCTATATATACCTATGTACCCCCAAACGATCAGATACGGAGCCAAAACCCTAATTCCACCGCTGCAACTTTCTGTATCCACGAGATCCCATCTTGGGGCCTGTTCCAGAGCTCCGCTGGAGGGGGCATCGATCACGGAGGGCTTCTACATCAACACCATAGCCCCTCCGATGAAGTGTGAGTAGTTCACCTCAGACCTACGGGTCCATACTTAGTAGCTCGATGGCTTCTTCTCTCTTTTTGGATCTAAATACAATGTTCTCCCCCTCTCTTGTGGAGATCTATTCGATGTAATCTTATTTTTGCGGTGTGTTTGTTGAGACTGATGAATTGTGGGTTTATGATCAAGTCTATCTATGAACAATATTTGAATCTTCTATGAATTCTTTTATGTATGATTGGTTATCTTTGCAAGTCTCTTCGAATTATCAGTTTGGTTTGGCCTACTAGATTGATCTTTCTTGCAATGGGAGAAGTGCTTAGCTTTGGGTTCAATCTTGCGGTGTCCTTTCCCAGTGACAGTAGGGGCAGCAAGGCACGTATTGTATTGTTGCCATCGAGGATAACAAGATGGGGTTTTCATCATATTGCATGAGTTTATCCCTCTACATCATGTCATCTTGCTTAAGGTGTTACTCTGTTTTCATTAACTTAATACTCTAGATGCATGCTGGATAGCGGTCGATGAGTGGAGTAATAGTAGTAGATGCAGGCAGGAGTCAGTCTACTTGTCTCGGACATGATGCCTATATACATGATCATACCTAGATATTCTCATAACTATGCTCAATTCGGTCAATTGCTCAACAGTAATTTTTTCACCCACCGTAGAATACTTATGCTCTCGAGAGAAGCCACTAGTGAAACCTATGGCCCCCGGATCTATCTTCATCGTATTAATCTCCTACTACTTAGTTATTTCCTTTGCTTTTTTACTTTGCTTTTATCGTACTTTGCATCTTTATCACAAAAATACCAAAAAAATTATATTATCATATCTATCAGATCTCACTCTCGTAAGTGGCCGTGTAGGGATTGACAACCCCTTACCGCGTTGGTTGCGAGGATTTATTTGTTTTGTGCAGGTGCGAGGGACTCGCGCGTAGCCTCCTACTGGATTGATACCTTGGTTCTCAAAAACTGAGGGAAATACTTACGCTACTTTACTGCAGCATCCCTTCCTCTTCGGGGAAAACCAACGCAGTGCTCAAGAAGTAGCACACGTGCATTGGACTAAGCTGGAATCTGCAAGCATTCACTTCAAGAGAATATAAGGTAATATGGGCTCTTTGGTAGATCAACAATAATGTATATGAGAGACACTCAACATTTTCATTAAGGTCTTCTCCTCTCGACCCCCACAGAAAAGAAAAGAAAAGAAACAAAACTATTTACATGGGAAAGCTCCCAACAAGCAAAAGAAGAACGATAAATCTTTTTGGGTTTTCTTTTTAATTACTACTACTAGATGCATGGAAAGTAAACTAGCTAACGGCTACAACTAATTTTTTTGATTTTTATGAAGGTTTTTCAAACACACAAGAAGAAATCTTAAAAAGAAAATAAACTAGCATGGATAATACAATGAAAAAGTATGAGCACCGACAACTGGCATGAGTGTGTGAACATGAATGTAATGTCGGCGAGAAATACGTACTCCCTCAAGCTTAGGCTTTTGGCCTAAGTTGGTCTATGCCCACGGATCTAAGCTGCCCTCTCCGGTTTACCGAGGAGGATCCTCAGGGTGCCACTGGTTAGCGATCTCATCCGGATCCCACTGGTAAACAGACTGATGGTGAGGATCAAGTGGTGGCTCCGGCTCAGGCTCCGGTATGCATGAACGACCTCCGGCAAAACAAGGTACGTGCCTGAAAATATGTTGAACAAATAGGGAGCAGGCAAGGTAATAGTCTCAAAGTAATTTTCATCAAATATCAGGCTATTAAGCATCTTTTTCTTATTCTTAACAATAAAATCAAGTGCTACCATGCTCTTGTAATCTAGAAAAATAGGAGGCAACCACCTTTCCTCTTTCTCATAATGCGTAATGGGTATGTTAAAGTGTGCAGCAAGGCGCGAGGGAAAGATGCCTCCAAAGACGGGCCCCTTTGTACGGTTCAGATTTAACCGTTTAGCAACAATAGCGCCTAAACTAAAGTGGTGTCACGAAACAAAGCATGGCGCAAAATAACAATATCAGGGGCACTAAGGTTTCCACTGTTCCCACGACCAATCAAGCATCTACTAACAAATATTGCAAAGTAACGTAGGACAGGAAAATGTATGCTAGTAATTCTTGCATCGGAAACTTTCCTCGTTTCCCCTACAGCAATCATATCAATATATCCCTCCACATCATTACGATGTTGTTCCTTTATGCTGCCCTCAAAGGGCAACTTGCAAACCGCACAAAAGTCAGAAAGTGGCATCTCCTTATGCTCATCATATAAATAAAAAATCCACCGAAGGTGGCGATCTCCTAGCATGGTAATGAAAATTTTGCACAAAAATATTGGTGAGTAGGAGATATTGTTCACGCTGGTCGTGGAGGAAGTCGGTTAGGCCTGCATTCTCAGCCAAATAATAAAAATCTTCATAAATCCCGGCTTCTCTCAAGAACTCGTCACAAGGCCATTCACACGGCCAAACTTTCGCAGTGCGAGGGAGATTATATTTGGGCTTCTTATTCTCTTCACTTTACTTATCCTTCGAGCTTCGGCTCGAAGAGCCCCTCAAAAATCTCTTCATAATTTTCTAAAAATTTCTGAAAAATTTAGTAACTCAAAATAAAGTGAATCAAACTCAACAAGATTAATAGCAACTACTCCTACAAGTGCCCAGAGGCCATATCATGCATTAAACCTACTCTTGACCACATAAATTTGACATGCAAGCTCAAGAACAGGGTCACCTAAGCAGCAAAAATTTGCAATAAATAAAGCAGTAGAACAAAAACTAATTGGACCATTGGAGGAGTCACATACCAAAGAACAATCCACCAAAGCAGTTTTGTGAATGGAGCTTTGAGCAAGGAGATCAAAAATGGCAGCAAGATGAGCTAGAACTCGGATTTGAGCTGGTGGGTGATTTTTTCTGAAGGAAGACGAAGTGTGTGGGTGCAAGAATAAGTGGAGGGGGCCCACATGGGGTCGACGAGGCAGGGGCGCGCCCTCCACCCTCGTGGGCACATGGTGAGGTCCCCTGGTGTGTTCTCAGTGCCAATAATTCTTAAATATTCTAGAAAAAATTATATTAAATTTTCAGGGCATTTGGAGAACTTTTATTTTTGGGATATTTTTTATTGCAAGATTAATTCAGAAAACAGACAGAAAATACTAATCTTGCTTTATCTTTACCTAATATTAAAGGGAGGATTTTTTCTCCACTTTTTTGTCCATGGTGGGACCATCAAATTTTTCGTCCGTTTTGTTGCTGGCCTGGCTGCTCCGTAAGAAAAAAGGAAAAATATTGAACCGGAAAAACAACCGTTTTGTTGCTGGCCTGGCTGCTCCGTAAGAAAAAAGGAAAAATATTGAACCGGAAAAACAAACGCCATGAGGGGTATTCGAACCAGGGAATGCTAGGTTGATTCTCGCGGTGGCAACCAGCCCAACTGGGCTCCTGGGTATGCCTAAATAGAGCGCCTGCTTCCTTTTGATATGGAAGTGGGCGTGCAGAAATAAGGTATGAGAGTTGCGAGCAGTTTTTTTAATTATTATTTTTTACTTACTATCATCCACTGCAACGTGGTCCATGACTGCTCGAGGGTGGGTGGCATGTTGACATCCATCTTTATGTATGTTCTTCACAATCCGTAGCTGCCATATTTCCGTATGTTCTTTATTATTTATCGTGTGCAAACTGTTACTTTCATAGGTAGATCTATTCAATATTCTGATCGGTGTTTGACTCTTTCAAATGAAGTGCACTAAGTTGTTGTACTAGCTATGTGGTTTATTTTTCCTTAATGTGTATTTAAATCATTGAATATGTTTAACTATAACAGTTGTGGTATGAGGAAGACCTGCATGAAAAAAGTGACTGATTAAATAAATGGTATATGTTGTTTTTCTCACTAATTAGTTTTTCTTCTTTATTTACATTCTTCATTTTTAGAAGAGATTTAATAACAGTTGCGGTATGAGGAAGACCTGCATTAAAAAAGTGATTGATTAAATACATGGTATATGTTGTTTTTCTCACTAATTAGGTTTTCTTCTTTATTTACATTCTTCATTTTTAGAAGAGATTTAATCAGATGTTTCACATCATTTTATGTGTTATTGTAATTAGGCTAGGGCCATATGATATTTTATGTAGTTTTCTTATAAAGAATACTTTTATATTTTTGGCTTCTTTCCACCGCCATTATGAATATCTAGATGTACTGAATAATACATATTTCAATTCTAGAAAAATATCATAAAAAAATATGTGTTCCAATTCCAATCTTTCTGTCTCAGTGGTAACAGCTAATCAAACTTTTGCTGGCTTTAAGAATAATTATATTATTATTTTTCAATTCAACCATAGCTGACATAATTTGCCTTGTTCACTGTAACAAAAAATGTAGGTACATATTTATCAGTTTATGTGTATTCTATGCTTTAGGACGGAGATTACGTATGGGGATAACTTTTTTCATAGTGACACACCGTAAGGTCTTTCTAAAGCAGTGTGCTAGAATGTGATGATCAAACTCATTGCCCTTGAGATTGTCATGTTCGTCGTGAGGTGGACAATGTGACCATGATGAAGAGAATGCTAACATAGATGGGTCACTTGAGCGTGCGAGTATTTTTTTCTCCCGTTGCAACGCACGGGCATATGTGCTATCTATATCTATATCTATACCTCTATATCTATACCTACTAATAAAGCAAGGTGATATTCTTGGTTTCGTCCCGCATATGTGATTTTGTATATACACAAGGTGGTACTAACTCAACTCGCACGTCCGGCAAAAATAATTTTTGGGCCAAGTAGCCGCACAACTGGGCTTTTCTAGAGTTCAAAGAATAACTGGACCATGTAGATGCGTTGCTGGGTCTTCTCTTATGGCCCGTGAGAGGCTGCAAAAACAAGTTAAGACCAAGACTCGAACCGAGGACCTCTTCTAACGTGCTCGGAGGCAACAACCAACTAGGGTAAGCTTGCTTGATGTTTAATAGTCCCACCCTGCGTGTAAACATATTGAGACCGGTTAATATACCAACCAACTCAAAAACCAACATAAAGATTCTAGGCTCAAAGGAAGGATTGAGGGGATTGTGAAAAAAGGAAAGGAAGGATTGAGAGGGCCCTACAGAATAGAATATTTAACCAGATATCTTTAATGTAAAGAAAGGATTGTGTGAAACGGGTGGATCCTTATAAGGAAGACTTAAACATGGTAATTAAAGGACGTGTGTTTTGCTTTGGACTAAGTGTGGCAAAGAAAATATGGACGTGGTCAAACACTACTATTTTTTAGTGTTCAGTATTTGTATATTAATGCGTGCATTCTTTTAAGATCTGCGTGTTTAAGAGCTTAGATTTATTTTATTTTTTTATGAGAAAAGAGCTTATATTTATGATTGTACTTGCCTGTTTGAACATCCAAATAATATTTACAAGTCCGCGAAAATTATAAGTTAGTGGGGGGAGAGAGACACATGAAGCGATGTGCTAGAGTATGTTGTCAACTCATTGTTGTGTGATTAATCACCATTGACGATGGTGATGAAAAGGAGAATTAACAACAACGATAGGTCTCTAGGAATGTGCAAGAATTAGCTTCTCCCATTGCAATGCACGGACCGGCAACAACTGCCGGTCACCAGCCACCTAGCACATGCCAGCACGAACTATGCAACCATCATGGAATATGTTTCAAACAGAGATCAAAGATAACCAATTACATTTATACTTGAATATGATAAGGAATTATAGCTGTACTTAAACACACTTTAAGTGCATTTGGAATTAGTATATAACTTGCTATTGTATGGGTCCATGGATCTTGGTAAGCACTAAATATCAAATGAACTATGATTGTTTTTTCTCATATTATTCTAACTACTTAAAAAAATCAATTATGTCTCCCGTTGCAATGCACGGGCATTTGTGCTAGTTTAAACTAAATAACAGAAAGTAACAGGAGGGTACAAAGAGTTGTGCTTTCTAACTTCATCCATCTCATGCTCGTCAAAAGGTGCTACCTCTTAAGCACTGCGTTGGTTTTCCCATGAAGAGGAAAGGGTGATGCAGCAAAGTAGCGTAAGTATTTCCCTTAGTTTTTTAGAACCAAGGTATCAATCCAGTAGGAGACCACACGCAAGTCGCCTCGCACCTACACAAACAAGTAAGAACCTTGCACCCAACGCGATAAAGGGGTTGTCAATCCCTTCACGGCCACTTGCAAAAGTGAGATCTGATAGAGATAATAAGATAAATATTTTTGGTATTTTTATGATATAGATTGAAAGTAAAGATTGCAAAGTAAAATAGATCGAAAACTTATATGATGGAAAATAGACCCGGGGGCCATAGGTTTCACTAGTGGCTTCTCTCAAGATAGAATAAGTATTACGACGGGTAAAAAAATTACTGTGGAGCAATTGATAGAAAAGTGCATAATTATGAGAATATCTAGGCATGATCATGTATATAGGCATCACGTCCGTGACAAGTAGACCGAAACGATTATGCATCTACTACTATTAATCCACACATCGACTGCTATCCAGCATGCATCTAGAGTATTAAGTTCATAAGAACAGAGTAACGCATTAGGCAAGATGACATGATGTAGAGGGATAAACTCAAGCAATATGATATAAACCCCATCTTTTTATCCTCAATGGAAACAATACAATATGTGCCTTGCTGCCCCTGCTGTCACTGGAAAAGGACTCCACAAGATTGAACCCAAAGCTAAGCACTTCTCCCATTTCAAGAAAGATCAATCTAGTAGGCCAAAGCAAACTGATAATTCGAAGAGACTTGCAAAGATAACAAATCATACACAAAAGAATTCAAAGAAGAACCAAATCTTGTTCATAGATAATCTTGCTCATAAACCCACAATTCATCGGATCCCAACAAACACACCACAAAAAGAATTACATCGAATAGATCTCCAAGAAGATCGAGGACAACTTTGTATTGAGATCCAAAGAAAGAGAAGAAGCCATCTAGCTAATAACTATGGACCGGAAGGTGAAGGAAATATGCCCTAGAGGCAATAATAAAGTTATTATTTATTTCCTTATATCATGATAAATGTTTATTATTCATGCTAGAATTGTATTAACCGGAAACTTAGTACATGTGTGAATACATAGACAAACAGAGTGTCACTAGTATGCCTCTACTTGACTAGCTCATTGAATCAAAGATGGTTAAGTTTCCTAGCCATAGACATGAGTTGTCATTTGATTAACGGGATCACATCATTAGAGAATGATGTGATTGACTTGACCCATTCCGTTAGCTTAGCATTTGATCGTTTAGTCAATTGCTATTGCTTTCTTCATGACTTGTACACGTTCCTATGACTATGAGATTATGCAACTCCCGGATACCAAAGGAACACTTTGTGTGCTACCAAACATCACAGCATAACTGGGTGATTATAAAGGTGCCCTACAGGTGTCTCTGGTGGTATTTGTTGAGTTGGCATAGATCGAGATTAGGATTTGTCACTCCGATTGTCGGAGAGGTATCTTTGGGCCCTCTCGGTAATGCACATCACTATAGGCCTTGCAAGAAATGCAACTAATGAGTTAGTTGCGGGATGATGCATTACGAAACGAGTAAAGAGACTTGCCGGTAATGAGATTGAGCTAGGTATTGAGATACCAACGATCGAATCTCGGGCAAGTAACATACCGATGACAAAGGGAACAACGTATGTTGTTATGCAGTTTGACCGATAACGATCTTCGTAGAATATGTAGGAACCAATATGAGCATCCAGGTTCCGCTATTGGTTATTGACCGGAGATGAGTCTCAGTCATGTCTACATAGTTCTCGAACCCATAGGGTCCGCACGCTTAACGTTCGGTGATGATCGGTATTATGAGTTTATGTATTTTGATGTACCAATGGTATTTCGGAGTCTCGGATGAGATCGGGGACATGACGAGGAGTCTCGAAATGGTCAAGACGTAAAGATCGATATATTGGACGACTTTATTCGGACATCGGAAAGGTTCCGAGTGATTCGGGTATTTTTCGGAGTACCGGGGAGTTACGGGAATACGGGGGAAGAAGTATTGGGCCTCATGGGTCAAGTGGTGGAAGAGAGGAGGCAGGACAAGGCAGGGCGCGCGGCCCCCTAGCTCAAAACCAAATCGGACTAGGGGGCCGGCCCCCCTTTCCTCCTTTCCTCCCTCTCCTTCCTTCTCCTTCTCCTCCTTCCCTTCCCCTTTTAGTTGGAGTAGGAAAGGGGAGTCCTACTCCTACTACGAGGAGGACTCCTCCTCCTGGCGCGCCCTGCAAGGGCCGGCCGGCCACCCCCTTGCTCCTTTATATACGGGGACAGGGGAGCACCCTAGAAGATACTAGTTGATCAGTTGATCTTTTAGCCGTGTGCGGTGCCCCCCTCCACCATAATCCACATCGATCATATCGTAGAGGTGCTTAGGCGAAGCCTTGCATTGGTAGCATCATCATTACCTTCATCACTCTGTCGTGCTGAGGGAACTCTCCCTCGAAGCTCTGTTGGATCGGAGTTCGTGGGACGTCACCGAGCTGAACGTGTGTTGAACTCAGAGGTGTTGTACATTGGGTACTTGGATCGGTCGGATCATGAAGACGTATGACTACATCAACCGTGTTCTCATAACGCTTCCGCTTATGGTCTATGAGGGTACGTGGACAACACTATCCCCTCTCGTTGCTATGCATCACCATGATCTTGCGTGTGCGTAGGAATTTTTTTGAAATTACTACGTTCCCCAACAGTAGCATCCGAGCCAGGTTTATGCGTAGATGTTATATGCATGAGTAGAACACAAAGGAGTTGTGGGCATGGGTATATACATATTGCTTCCCGTCACTAGTTGATTCTTGATTCAGCGGCATTGTTGGATGAAGCGGCTCCGACTGACATTATGCGTACGCTTACGCGAGACTGGTTCTACCAACGTGCTTCGCACACAGGTGGCTAGTGGGTGGCTGTTTCTCCAACTTTAGTTGAATCGGATTCAATGAACATCTTTCTTTCTGAAGATCAAAAGGCAATCACTATACCGTGTTATGGTTTTTGATGCGTAGGTAAGAACGGTTCTTGCTCAGCCCGTAGCAGCCACGTAAAACTTGCAACAACAAAGTAGAGGATGTCTAACTTGTTTTTGCAGGGCATATTGTGATGTGATATGGTCAAGATGTGATGAGATATAAATTGTTGTATGATATGATCATGTTTTGTTAAAGTAATTGGCAACTGGCTGAAGCCTTATGGTTGTCTCTTTATTGTATAAGATGCAAGCATCATACAATTGCTTCACTTTATCGCTATGCGATAGCAATAGTTGCAAAAGCAATAGCTGGCGAGACGACCATAAGACGACACGTTGATAGAGATCAAGATGATGGAGATCATGGTGTCATGCCGGTGACGATAGAGATCATGACGATACTTTGGAGATGGAGATCAAAAGCACAAGATGATGATGTCCATATCATGTCACATATTTTGATTGCATATGATGTTTATCCTTTATGCATCTTATTTTGCTTAGTTCGGCGGTAGCATTATAAGATGATCTCTCACTAAATTTCAAGGTATAAGTGTTCTCCCTGAGTATGCACCGTTGCGATAGTTCTTCGTGCTGAGACACCATGTGATGATCGGGTGTGATAAGCTTTACGTTCACATACAACGGGTGCAAGCCAGTTTTGCACACGTGGAATACTCGGGTTAAACTTGACGAGCCTAGCATATGCAGATATGGCCTTGGAACACTGGAGACCGAAAGGTCGAGCGTGAATCATATAATAGATATGATCAACAGAGTGATGTTCACCATTGAAAACTACTCCATCTCACGTGATGATCGGATATGGTTTAGTTGATATGGATCACGTGATCACTTAGATGATTAGAGGGATGTCTATCTAAGTGGGGTTCTTAAGTAATATGATTAATTGAACTTTAATTTATCATGAACCTAGTACCTGATAGTATTTGCATATCTATCTTGTAGATCAATTGCTCGCGTATAGCTTCCCCTTTTTTATGATATGTTCCTAGAGAAAACTAAGTTGAAAGATGTTAGTAGCAATGAAGTGGATTGGATCCGTGATCTGAGGATTATCCTCATTGCTGCACGGAAGAATTATGTCCGTAATGCACCACTAGGTGGCAGACCGATTGCAGGAGCAGATGCAGACATTATGAACACTAGTTGAATGCTCGTGCGTTGTCACGGGACAAGATAATACTGCTGCTTTAGATGTATTTTATTTAGGTGACATATTAAATTCATACTCCAGCCATTCCATTTATGAGTCCGACGTCAAACAGAGCGAGCAATATTTCAACATGTTTGTTCCGCTTCATCCCATTTTTCATTGGTTCTACTTTTTTATCGACACAATCTTATTTCTCTCCACCAGACAAACGTTGCTATCCCTTCCATGTCTTTTATCTCGCTCCACTCCTTTGCTCAAGCTCTGGTGCCATCGCTCTACGTCTGACCACAAATTTTCACTTTTAACATGATAAGCTGCCGCTTATGATGCTACGACAAAAATATACCCGCACTATTGCTATGGACAAGTGTATAGGAGGGTCTGTTGGCAACAACTTTGCTTTTTCGCCCAATGTTGCCATTACTTAAGCACTTCTGCGATCACAATTTCTGGAATCCTTAATTACTACCACCAGAAAGGGAATGTGACCACAGCTCTCCTTTTTTCAATCTTATCTTCAATTTTTATTTTCAGAATAAAAGGGTAGAATTCTGACACTATATAAGGAAGCCTAATTCGACTACACTTCGCTTGGCTTCACCCCAAGCCCACACATCATTCTCCGACAGAAGGTTGGTTTATATTTAAGATTTTTCATACAAATTTAGATAAAGCACTTTGAATATTAAATCGAAGGAGTGACATTACCAAGGTTATAGATAGACATAGGCCGGGAGAAGGAGAGGCATGTGTATGTTCTGAAGACACCAGATACTTGGATAACAAACTTGTACGAAGGCCAATATGATGTTGCATCATACATTCGTGAATGACCTATATTTGGTACTTCAAAATACAACAGAACAGAATCCAACTGAATGTAGAGAAAAATAGAACCCACCTGCTGCTGGCCGTCACATGCAAGCAGCAAAAACTATGCATAAACCAAGATGTGGTGAGCAGCATAAGTAAGAAAATAAAAACCTTTATTTTGCATAACCATGTATCAAAATCCAAGCGCAACAAAGGCAAATGTCATATCTCTTACATCTTGATCGAATAAGCTTCTCGCAAGAACAACCGTAATAAGGACCAAAAAAGAATCAACTAAAAGTAGAATATATAACAATAGAGCAACGACCAAACTTGAAAGGTTACAACTGTTGTCCAGTGGAGCAGCCTTTGCCAAACAAAGCAAAACACTCGAACAATTTTGTTAAAGACAAACGGAATTATATACAATTATATACAAAATCCAATCAAGACGAGCTGTAACTCCATGTTCCAGAACAACATATATACGGAATATATAAAGTACTGTAGCTAATTATATGATGCAAGTAAACCAAAATATTTTTAGTTACTATGACAATAACAAAAGCTTGTCCGATTGTTATTTTTGACTGATTTTGCATATCACTACTCTTATGCTTATGTTTCTTCACATCATCGTGTCACATTGGTTATATTCAACAGTCAGGTCTGCTAGCCAGCTGGTGGTTTTCATGATTTAAGGTGTGTGATTTACGTGCAAAACAGTGGAGAATTATCCTTACAGTAACAAAACACTATTATGCTCACTAAGTTTAAATAATGTATTCTATAGATGTGATATATCCAGGTTAATTTTATTTGCAAACCAGCCAAACCTCGAAAATAACCAGTCATGATGAAGAAGAAAAAAACCTTTGATGACCATGCCACATGAATTGCATAATTCCTCCATTCAATGTTTTCTCATTCCAAAACATAAGAATTTTGTTGTATGACATGTACCAATAGAATAACATGTCTAGCAGGAATTATCCTATTAATAATGTGGATTTGATAAATCTGGAAGGCTATGAAACTTTGTTCTAGCTAGTTGATCATTAAGCACCAAGTTTAGCACGAGGCGACTGATACCTATCAAAACAAAGTATTAAACTGCACAGAAAGGCAAACCTAGCATATCCACGTGAGTTTAGATGATGTACTCCCTCTATAAAGAAAAATATAAGAGCGTTTACATCAATAAAGTTGTGATCTAAATGCTCTTACATTTCTTTACGTAGGGAGTATATCTTAGTGTGGAAACTTTAACCCCTTTGGTTAATACTGTGTGTCTGAATTAATGTGAGAAGCACACATGGTCCTGAAGCTGGAAATAAAACATGGAGACCTATCATCATAAATTTCTTAAAAGAAAATTGATTGTAACAGTATTGTTATACACGCCAAATACCATGCCCTGCCATTTTTAAGAATCATTTTATATACTGGAAAATTGTATCTGATGCAAACATGAATATTTTGGGGTGGGCTCAACCTATTTTGCTACAATGAAATTATCCAAACTTACAATGCCTTTTCCCTACATCATTTATCTGATGCAAATGGTAAAAAAGTTATACCGGGCAAATATGTGTATAAAATAGTGGTTGAGACAAGCCGCACCTGCTATTGGGGAAGCAACAAAATCGTGGCTCACACTGCAAAAGATTGCCTTAGAGTACAAAAGCTCTTCGTGCTTGATTTTCACCCACTGGGTTATGCCCTTGTAACTATGATTCTGCATAAGCAGTACCAGCAGTACAATTCGCCAGAAAAAAGATTTTGAACGGAAAAAGTGCAGCTCGGAATTTCTAACTACAGGAAATCTCCATCCCAAAGTAAATAGAAAGGTATACTATGTTTTCCTTTTTACTCTTGATTCGACGCTTAGTGTGCATGCTTGCATCAAGAGGGCAAATCTTGTGGGTGCGTATAGGCAGAAGTTGAATATATAATTATAATGCAAGCCAATTACTTTATGAGATATATAGCAACCCACTATGTCTTCAACTCTTCACAGTAACACAAGACTTCAATTCCACTTCATCTACAAAATAGGACAGCTCAAGTTGTGTGCAATTTGCATAATCACAATAAAAAGCAGACCTGGGTGTTTTTTATGAAGCAGTGTCTCGGCAATCTTAGGATCAGCACAACCTATACATGAACTTCACTGCTATAAGTATTCAGTGCTATAGGTAAAAAGACAAACATCAAACCATAAGCCCTGTATGCTGCCGCCAATTGCCAGATCTCCACCAACGACCTCCTCCGGCTACCTGCTCCTCGCAGGGTCCCGCCGCCTCCTGCCGCCCGTTGCCCCCAGCCGATCTCTTGCTGTCTGTTGCGCCGCTCATCCGTTGCCACTCGCTGGCCCCTACCATGGGAGAGGAGAACCTGGGGGCACGGTGCAGCAGTAAGGGCAATGCAAAGGCACAAACAATGTGAGGTAGTTTGAATAAGAACACGCAGCAAGCTGCAGAAGTCACAATCAATAACGACGGGATGTAGTGTTGGGAGGCTTAGTTTGTCTGCAAAAAGAATCTGTCTGCACTTCCATAACTTCATATCAGCAGCGGATCATTTAGTAGATGTGTGTGTGTTCCAGGTCTGACAGTAAAATATGATTTACTCAGGAGAGTGCACTTTTAATTTGCAAAAAGATTTTAAAGTAGAATTAAATGAAAAAAAGAAGATGAATTAGTGGACATGAATGGATGGATAACCTACCTGGGAGCAGAGGACGGCCGCTCCATGGTTCAGGAATAGCGTCAAGCGGCTGGTCAGGTACTTCCAGCTAGGCGCCTCCGCTGCTACTCCTCTCCTCCAGTGCAGCGACCACGCCGGAAGGCCGCCGTATTGGAAGTGACCCGCCGGCCGTCGCCCTCCCCGTACGTCCCTGAACAGCCCCACGCCCACGCATCTGTTGACATGTGCCTCTCCTGATTCCTCCAGCTTTTGCACCAGCCACTGCATGGTCGATGTCACCACCTAGATCGGAAGAAGAGTGTGTTCATCGTGTGGGGAGGTCGCGGCCGGCACCGCGCCGGTAGAGATTGTTGGTGGCACATCACATGGGAGTCGGCGACGCGTGAAGAGGAGGATCGAGGAAGTTGTCGCCCTCAATATCGCTGCGACCGCGGGACGGCGACATCACGTCTGGAGTTAAGACCATGGTTGGCCCGCGCCGATGGGAACCGTGATCCGCGGCGGCACGGGGAGCGGCGTCGCAGGTTGAGGCCACATCGTAGCCAAGAGGGGGGCGAGTTCGTGGGAGATGGGCCTCCGGGTGGTTTGGGTTTGAGAGAGACGTGGGGATGGGGAGGTGGCAAGTCTGAGAAAACGTGGGTGACGTTCTTTCTTCGGTCTTTATGATGGTTCGGAACATGGATTTTTTTTCCTAGCGATTTTCTTGGTGCGGGATTGAGGGTGGGGGTAGCGAACGAGGTGGGAGGGGGGGCGAAGAAGGTGGGGGTATCAAAGGAGGTCGAACCATCACGACGTTCGATCCTCCTTTAATAGTAGAGATTTGGCAAGCTCGATATGATGACTACTTGATAGTTTAGTGCACCATGCTTTACGGCTTAGAACCGAGATTTCAAAAACTTTTTGAATGCCATGGAGCATATAAGATGTTCCAAGAGCTGAAATTGCTATTTCAGACTCATGCCCGAGTCGAGAGGTATGAGACCTTTGACAAGTATTTTGCCTACAAGATGGAGGAGAACAACTCAACCAATGAGCATGTGCTCAGAATGTCTGAGTACTACAATCGCTTGAATCGAGTGGGAGTTACTCTTCCAGATAAGATAGTGATTGATGGAGTTGTCTAGTCACTATCACCAAGTTACTAAAAATTCGTGATGAACTATAATATGCAAGGGATGACGAAAACGATCCCCGAGCTCTTCATGATGCTAAAATCTACGAATGTAGAAATCAAGAAAAGCATCAAATGTTGATGGTTGACAAGACCACTAGTTTCAAGTAAAAGGGCAAGGGGAAGAAAAGGGAACTTCAAGAAGAATGGCAAGCATGTTGCCACTCCCATGAAGAAGCCCAAATCTAGACCCAAGCCTGAAACTGAGTGCTTCTACTGCAAAGAAAAATTGTCACTGGAAGTGGAACTGCCCTAGATATTTGGTGGATAAGAAGGATGGTAGAGTGAACAAAGGTATATTGGATATACATGTTATTAATATGTAGTTTACTAGTGTTTATAGCAACCCCTTGGCATTTGATACTGGTTCAGTTGCTAAGAGTAGTAACTCGAAACAGGAGTTGCAGAATGAACAGAAACTAGTTAAGGGCGAGGTGACGATGTGTGTTGGAAGTAGTTCCAAGATTGATATGATCATCATCGCACACTCCCTATACTTTCGGGATTAGTGTTGAACCTAAATAAGTTTTATTTGGTGTTTGCGTTGAGCATGAATATGATTTGATCATGTTTATTGCAATACGGTTATTCATTTAAGTTAGAGAATAATTGTTATTCTGTTTACATGAATAAAACCTTCTATGGTCATACACCCAATGAAAATGGTTTTGTTGGATCTTGATCGTAGTGATACACATATTCATATTGTTGAAGCCAAAAGATGCAGAGTTGATAATGATAGTGCAACTTATTTGTGGCACTGCCGTTTAGGTCATATTGGTGTAAAGCGCATGAAGAAACTCCATTCTGATGGACTTTTGGAATCACTTGGTTATGAATCACTTGGTACTTGCGAACCATGCCTCATGGGCAAGATGACTAAAATTCCGTTCTCCGGAACAATGGAGCGAGCAACAGATTTGTTGGAAATCATACATACTGATGTATGTGGTCCGATGAATATTGAGGCTCGCGGTGGATATCGTTATTTTCTCACATTCATAGATGATTTGAGCGGATATGGGTATATCTACTTAACGAAACATAAGTCTGAAACATTTGAAAAGTTCAAAGAATTTCAGAGTGAAGTGGAAAATCATCGTAACAAGAAAATAAAGTTTCTACGATCTGATCGCGGAGACGAATATTTGAGTTACGATATTGGTCTTCAATTAAAACAATGTGGAATAGTTTCACAAATTTGTGCCACCTGGAACACCACAGCATAATGGTGTGTCCGAACATCATAACAGTACTTTATTGGATATAGTGCAATCTATGATGTCTCTTACCGATTTACGACTATCGTTTTTAGGTTTATGCATTAGAGACAGCTACATTCACGTTAAAAAGGGCACCATCTAAATTCGTTGAGACGACACCGTATGAACTGTGGTTTAGCAATAAACCTAAGTTATCGTTTCTTAAAGTTTAGGATTGTGATGCTTTTGTGAAAAAGTTTCATCCTGATAAGCTCAAACCGAAATTGGAGAAGTGTGTCTTCATAGGATACCCGAAAGTAATTGTTAGGTACACCTTCTATCATAGATCCGAAGGCAAGATATTCGTTGCAGAAAACAATGGAGCCTTTCTAGAGAAGTAGTTTCTCTCGAAAGAAGTGAGTAGGAGGGAAGTAGAACTTGATAAGTTAATTGTACCTTCTCCTGAATTGGAAGTAGTTCATCACAGAAATCAGTTCCAGTGATGCCTACACCGATTAGTGAGGAAGCTAATGATGATGATCATGTAACTTCAGATCAAGTTACTACCGAACCTTGTAGGTCAACCAGAGTGAGATCCGCACGAAAGTGGTACGGTAATCCTGTTCTGGAAATCATGTTACTAGACCATGATGTACCTACGACCTATGAGGAAGCGATGATGAGCCCAGATTCTGCGAAATGGCTTGAGGCCATGAAATCTGAGATGGGATCCATGTATGAGAACAAAGTATGGACTTTGATTGACTTCCCCTATGATTGGTGAGTCATTAAGAATAAATGGATCTTCAAAAGGAAGACGAACGCTGATAGTAGTGTTACTATCTACAAAGCTCGAATTGTCGCAAAATGTTTTTGACAATTTCAAGGTGTTGAGTACGATGAGATTTTCTCACTCGTATCGATGCTTAAAAGTCTGTCCGAATCATGTTAGCAGTTGCCGCATTTTATGAAATCTGGCAAATGGATGTCAAAACTACATTCCTTAATGGATTTCTTAAAGAAGAGTTATATATGATGCAACCAGAAGGTTTTGTCGATCCTAAAGGTGCTAATGAAGTGAGCAAGCTCCAGCGATCCATCTATGGACTGGTGCAAGCATCTCGGAGTTGGAATATATGCTTTGATAAAGTGATCAAAACATATAGTTTTATACAGACTTGCGGTGAAGTCTGTATTTACAAGACAGTGAGTGGGAGCACTACATCATTTCTGAGAAGTATATGTGAATGACATATTGTTGATCAGAAATAATGCAGAATTTTCTGGAAAGCATAAAGAGTGTTTGAAAAGAGTTTTTCAAAGAAAGACCTCGATGAAGCTGCTTACACATTGAGCATCAAGATCTATAGAGATAGATCAAGACGCTTGATAAGTTTTTTCAATGAGTACATACCTTGACAAGATTTTGAAGTAGTTTAAAATGGAACAGTCAAAGAAGGAGTTCTTGCCTGTGTTGCAAGGTGTGAAGTTGAGTAAAGACTCAAAATCCGACCACAGCAGAAAATAGAAAGAGAATGAAAAGTCATTCCCTATGCCTCAGTCATTGGTTCTATAAAGTATGCTATGCTGTTTACCAGTCCTATTGTAAGCATGATTCTAGCAAGGGAGTACAATAGTGATCTAGGAGTAGATCAGTGGAAAACAGTCAAAATTATCCTTAGAGGACTAAGGAAATATTTCTCGGTTATGGAGGTGATAAAAGAGTTCTTCGTAAAGAGTTACGTCGATGCAAGCTTTTTACATCCATCTAGATGACTCTAAGTACCGATCCAGATACATATTGAAAGTGGGAGCAATTAGCTAGAGTAGCTCCGTGCAGAGCATTGTAGACATAGAAATTTGTAAAATACATATGGATCTGGATGTTGCAGACCCGTAGACAAAACTTCTCTCACAAGCAAAACATGATCACTCTTTGGGTGTTAATCACATAGCGATGTGAACTAGATTATTGACTATAGTAAACCCTTTGGGTATTAGTCACATGGAGATGTGAACTAATCACATAAAGATGTGAACTAGATTATTGACTCTAGTGCAAGTGGGAGACTGAAGGAAATATGCCCTAGAGGCAATAATAAAGTTATTGTTTATTTCCTTATATCATGATAAATGTTTATTATTCATGCTAGAATTGCATTAACCGAAAACTTAATACCTGTGTGAATACATAGACAAACAGAGTGTCACTAGTATGCCTCTACTTGACTAGCTCGTTGAATCAAAGATGGTTAAGTTTCCTAGCCATAGACATGAGTTGACATTTGATTAATGGGATCACATCATTAGAGAACGATGTGATTGACTTGCCCCATTCTGTTAGCTTAGCATTTGATCGTTTAGTATATTGCTATTGCTTTCTTCATGACTTGTACATGTTGCTATGACTATGAGATTATGCAACTCCCGAATACCGAAGGAACACTTTGTGTTCTACCAAACATCACAGCGTAACTGGGTGATTATAAAGGTGCCCTACAGGTGTCTCTGATGGTACTTGTTGAGTTGGCATAGATCGAGATTAGGATTTGTCACTCCGATTGTCGGAGAGGTATCTCTAGGCCCTCTCGATAATGCACATCACTATAGGCCTTGCAAGGAATGCAACTAATGAGTTAGTTGCGAGATGATGCATTACAGAACGAGTAAAGAGACTTGCCGGTAACAAGATTGAGCTACGTATTGAGATACTGATGATCAAATCTCGGGCAAGTAACATACCAATGACAAAGGGAACAACGTATGTTGTTATGCGGCTTAACGTTCGGTGACGATCGATATTATGAGTTTATGTGTTTTGATGTACCGAAGGTAGTTCGGAGTCTTGGATGAGATCGGGTACATGACGAGGAGTCTCGAAATGGTCGAGATGTAAAGATTGATATATTAGACGACTATATTCACACATCAGAAAGGTTCCGAGTGATTCAGGTATTTTTCGGAGTACTGGGGAGTTACGGGAATACGGGGGAAGAAGTATTGGGTCTCATGGGCCAAGTGGTGGAAGAGAGGAGGCAGGACAAGGCAGGGCGCGCGGCCCCCCTAGCCCAAACCGAATTGGACTAGGGGGCCGCCCTCCCTTTCCTCCTTTCCGCCCTCTCCTTCCTTGTCCCTCTCCTCCTTCCTTTCCCCCTTTTAGTAGGAGTAGGAAAGGGGAGTCCTACTCCTACTTGGAGGAGGAATCCTCCTCCTGGTGCGCTCTGCAAGGACCGGTCGGCCTCCCCCTTGCTCCTTTATATACGGGGGTAGGGGCACCCTAGAAGATACAAGTTGATCAGTTGATCTTTTAGCTGTGTGCGGTGCCCCATCCAACATAATCCACCTCCGTCATATCGTAGTGCTGCTTAGGCGAAGCCCTGCGTCGGTAGCATCATCACCAATGTCATCACACCGTCATGCTGACGGAACTCTCCCTCGAAGCTCTGCTGGATCAGAGTTTGTGGGACGTCACCGAGCTGAACGTGTGCTGAACTCGGATGTGTCGTACGTTGGGTACTTAGATCGGTCGGATCATGAAGATGTATGACTACATCAACCGCATTCTCATAACGCTTCCGCTTACGGTCTATGAGGGTACATGGACGACACTCTCCCGTCTCGTTGCTTTGCATCACCATGATCTTGTGTGTGCGTAGGATTTTTTTTGAAATTACTACATTCCCCAACAGAAGGTCTGTGGTAAACTACTCACACATCATCGGAGAGGCTATGGTGTTGATGTAGAAGCCCTCCGTGAGCGATTCCCCCTCCGGCGTCGTTCCGGAAAAGGCCCTGTCACTGTCAAAACTGGCGGATCTTGGGTAGGGGGTCCCGAACTGTGTGTCTAAGGTTGATGGTAATAGGAGACCGAGGACACGATGTTTTACCAAGGTTCGGGCCCTCTTGATGGAGGTAATACCCTACATTCTGGTTGATTGATATTGATGAATACGAGTATTAAAAGAGTTGATCTACCACGAGATCGTAATGGCTAAACCCTAGAAGCCTAGCCTGTATGACTAAGGTATTGAGTATCCCCTATCCGAACTAAATCCTCCGGTTTATATAGACACTGGGGGGATCTAGGGTTACATAGAGTCGGTTACATAATATGGAATCTTCATAGTTGTCCACCAAGCTTGCCTTCCACGCCAAGGAGAGTCCCATCAGGACACATGTACAGTCTTCGGTCTTCATATCTTCACAGCCCATCAGTCCGGCCCATAGATAACAGGCCGGACGCCCGAGTACCCCTTAGTCCAGGACTCCCTCGGTAGCCCCTGAACCTCGCTTCAATGACAAGGTATCCGGCGCGTAGTGCTGTCTTCGGCATTGCAAGGCGGGTTCCTCCATCCGAACTTCAAAAAATAGTCTTCGGACGAAACGAACGTGTCTGGATCTACAACGCACAGCTGTAGAGGGTATAGCACTTCCATGAATCTGGTCTGCTGACAACTTTAATAATGTGACGTCACGCCCTCCCGGCCTTTATTTCGAACCATTTCCTGTCCCACCGTTCCACGATTTGGGGGCGTGGTTTTTACTGGCACGTCTTGTCGAAGCAGGGATCGTGCCCCCTTATTGCGGGATTTTCATCAATACGGGCATGGGTAACCTAACCGTCCTGCAGGAAAGATTCCTCAGGAATAGGCTGGTTCTTAGGCTTTAGGAGGAGGTGTTCAATACTGGAGGCCTTTATAAAGGAACCAAGGGCTGTCTTTTTTACGCCAAACTTCTCCTCGGCCTTCCCAACCCCAAGTTCCAACACCCAAGGTTCGAATCCACTGTTTTCAGCCTTCCCATCATGTCCGGATCCAGCTCCCAAGGCTGATGGGTGGCTTCCTCCATTATAGAGGAGGATATTGCAAAGCTTCGGGCAGCCAGATATCTGACTGCAGAGATCCACCACCGTCTTCCTGCTCAAGGACAAGTTATTCCGACCCCAGATCCGGCGAGAGGGTTGTGTTCATCCCCCACTTCCTCCGGGGGTTAGGGTTTGCGCTTCACCCCTTTGTCTGGGGGCTAATGTTTTATTATGGACTTGATTTTCACGATCTTGCCCCAGACTCGATTCTCCATGTCTCGGCGTTTATCATTACATGTGAGGCCTTCCTTCGAATCCCCCTACACTTCGGCTTATGGCTCAAGACCTTTAGTGTGAAACCAAAGATAGCCGACGGGGAACAGGTGGAGTGAGGCGGTGCTACAATCAGCCAACTCGCCAACACTCCCTGGCCAAAAGGTTCCTTTACCGAGACTTCCAATTACTGGCAGCGGGAGTGGTTTTACATTATAGAGCCCCGCAGTACTAAGTGGGTTGCTGCACCCACTTTCCGTCCTGGCTCACCGTCATAACTTGCATCATGGGTCAACAAGGGGCTGGACTGGGGATCGATTGATGAAGTGCGGACCTTACCAAGCCGCATCCGAACCCACCTCGAGAGAGATATCGATCTCATTAGGGTGATTCAAGTGATGTTAGTCCGCCGAACCCTGCCCTGCCAGCGCAGGACTCACCGCATCTGGGAGTTTAATCCAAAAGGACCATAGACCCTCCAACACTTCTTCGGCGCCACACATGAATGGATGTGGAAGTTATTTTTCGGGAAGCGGAAACATTGGTCGGATACCGCAGAGGACACTGGCCTCAACTGTAATCGTCTGGATACCCCAGTAAGCACTTGGCTCTCGAATACTTTGTGGTCATGCATATAGTAATATGATACTGAGCAGGCTATCTTTTTCCAGGGCTGGATAAAGAAGGCGGAACTAATTATGTGTTCGGCCCCTCTGCCCGAGGGTCCGGCGAATCCTGTCCTAACAAGGATGCTAGCCCCAGCACTATACCAGATGCCGGAGAAGGAGGACGAGGCGGAGGACAAGTGGAAAATAGGCTGCTTCCCCCTGGCTACTTCCCGGACTGCGGATATTACCGAACTACAATGGAAGCTTGATGTGGCCGGGGATGACATTACGTTGATCAATATGCGTCTTGACGAGTCGCAAGGTATGTATTCGGAGCAGTCTCTGTACATACATTTTTGTGATATAAGCATGACGCTGAAAGCTATACCTGGCTGCAGATGGTGCTACCGCCGTTGAAATTCTTCGGGCTGAGCTAGCCCGGGCCAAGGAGCAAGCCCGGTGTAGTAATGCGACTACCGAGAAGGCACCAGCAGAGTTAGAAGCCGAACGGGCTGCTCGGCGTCAAGATGAGGAGAAGATATCCATGATGGTGGTTGAGCTAAAAAGTGCTGCCAGCCGCTGTGAGCTCCTTGAGAAGGAGAAAGAAGCCAAAATGGCAGAAATTGAAAAGGCTTTACGAGAAGCAAGAGAAGCGCGGTCTGAATCCAGAGCAGCCCGTGAGGAGATCCGGCAAGCTGGGAAGATTGCGGTTGGTAAGCCATTTCTGCTACAGGCTAAGTTCGGCGATCCGAACTATGCTCAGGTGAACCAATTGTGGAGTTCTCCGGACAAGTTTTTAGACTTGCTGAAGAGTTCTTCCGATGCGGCGCGTTATTATCAGGTGCGAGAGGGGTACGCAATGGAGAAGCTTTTCTAGTCACTGTTCGGCGCCTCGGAGCGCCCCCTCTTGCTGAATGAGCTGATGTCCCAGTGGGCCGAGCTTCATAGGATATCCGGTGCTGCTATGAAGAACGTCATAATCCGGTTATGGCCACTTGAGCCTGTTCCGAATAGTTACTTTGGCTTGGTGCAGCGGCTTGTTGACGCAGTGCCGCGTATCGACGCTGTGAAGCGATCGGTGTGCATTGAGGGTGCACGGATGGCTTTTGCCCGAGTCAAGACATTTTGGGGGAATATGAAGGCCATCGATGTTGCGGTGAAGAGTCCGCCCAAGGGCAAGGACCTCCACGAACTGGAGCATTATTTTGAAGACGTCCTAGTAGCCGCCCGTTTAATAGAGGGTCAATGCTCGAAGGACATGATGTTCGAGTGAGGTATATAAGAATTGTTCGAGAGAATTTTATAGTGAATCTATTTGTATATTGTGCTTCAAAGCTTGTGTTCCTCCTGTGCGGCCGTTTTAATATAAAATGGAAGATTTCCAGTCGTCGGCTTCAGCCCCCTTGTAGGAAGTACAGGGGTGTTCTAAAAAGCATATGATCACTCTTGACCCAACGTCTTGGTCCGTAAAGGAGGTGTCAATGTGGCGAACCAGGCAACCAGACTATAGGGCGTTAACACTTTCACTTAGCCATAGGAGTTTTATGGTGGGTCTATGACATAGCCCCTAGTATGTATGCGGCTTATTCATGCGATGCGTTTACATAATTGACCGGAAAAGAGGTCCTTCGTGTGACACGGAGGAATCGCTAGAGACTCCGATAAGTCATCGAGTGGTTGACTAGCTCTCGCCGCATCATGACAATAAGTTTTTGGCTTTCTCTACTGAGGTGCGTCACCAGGTGAACCGGTAGCACAATCGCAGTAGTTCTCCCTTTACTACCCTAGCCGATAGAGCGGAACATAGGATAGCAAACACAGGAGCCGGGCAACCCAACTATTGACCCAAGACATGATTCGGAGCTGATGCATATAAGGCCAAACTCGCGACGCTGAAGTGCGCTGTAAAAGCTGTTCGGACTTTGTTGGAAACTCATTTGTTCCCGTACCGAGCCCCTAGCAAGTTAAGCCGGGGTATGTTTGTGAAACAACCATGGGAGGCGTATTTATTTGCAGAAAGACGCGGGTAATTAATTCGGATAGTGTGAACTGGGACCTGAGCGATATGTCAATGATTAATTAATATATATGCCACGACCTCGGTCATTTGATATGCCCTGGGTCGAAGGCAGAGGAAAAAGGCATGTTATAGGCTCTAAAAAAGAGTGCGGTCTACAAAAGTTTATTTTGGACCTCCTGTCGCACGTCTGCGCCGCCTGTCCTCAGCGAGGGGAATCCTTGAAGGAAGTAGCCCCATAGGTGAGTGTATGGATCCGAACTCCGATGGATTCGATCGTAAGTGTTTCTCCTTTGCGCTACCTGCTTTTAAGAAGTATTGAAAAAAAGGAAAGTATAGAAAAAACGTTACCAGAATGTTTGCAGACTTATCTGTATTGTGCTTCCGCCGCTGCCCATGGTATCTTAAGTGCGTAGTTATGTATGCGTGGTATAGCTTCATCATGTATATGAGATGGGTGGCGGAAGCCGAACTGCTATTTCTGTTCCGGATTTGATCGATCTTCAGGGGGAAGTTGCTTCTGGCCCTCTACATTTGGCAATTGAACCATTCCGTCGTCCCTATTGCCTTGCAGCCCCCTTCCCTTGTGTTCGGTGTTGAGCTTGCCGGCCTGCTTAAGGACCCAACAACTTCTGTTGGTATGATTGGGTGGTTCATTGGGGTGGTCGTGTATCTGGCAGGGTCGGTCTAGTATCCTGTCTAGGTTGGATGGTCCGTCTCTGTTTGCCTTGAATGCCTTTTTCCGTTGACCGGGCTTGGGATTGCTGAATCCGACATTAACTATTGTGTCGCGTGATCTATCGTTATCATTGCGACTATTGTATTTGCTTCGTCGTGGCTTTCCATTGCCGTCTCGGATTTTGGAAGTGCCCGAGTTGCTGGCGCTATTGCTTCTACGAGTGAGCCAGCTGTCTTCTCCCATGCAAAAGTGGGTCATTATAGTAGTAAGGGATGTCATGGATGTAGGTCCTTCTTGACGGAGGTGGCGTGCGAGCCATTCACCCCAGACGCTGTGTTTGAAGGCCGCAAGGGCTTCCGCGTCCGGACAGTCAATGATTTGGTTCTTTTTAACTAAGAACCTGGTCTAGAGCTTCCTTGCTGACTCTCCGGGCTGCTGGACAATATTACTTAGGTCATCAGCGTCCGGTGACCGGACATATGTTCCTTGGAAGTTGTTGCGAAAGGCGTCCTCCAAGTCCTCCCAGCTGCCAATAGAATTTTCCAGCAGACTGTTTAACTAGTACCGAGCTGGTCCTTTGAGTTTTAGTGGTAGGTATTTGATGGCGTGATGGTCATCTCAGCAGGCCATGTGGATATGGAGGAGGAAGTCCTCAATCCATACTGCGGGATCCGTTGTTTCGTCGTATGATTCGATATTCATGGGTTTGAACCCGTCTGGGAATTCATGCTCCATTACTTCATTTGTGAAGCACAGAGGGTGTGCGGCGCCTCTATGTTGGGCCATGCTGCGGCGTACCTCTGATGGCGCCTCTATGTTTTCAGTCTGGGCGTGGCTAGGTTTGTCACATCCGAATAGGTGGCCGTCGTCGCGTGTCGAGGTGTGTCCTTGCGATCCGTAGATCGCTCTTGGGCATCATGTTTTACTACCCCAGCCCTGTTGAAGGTTGTATGTACAACCGTGAGCTGTTTTGTTCTTGCCTTTACGGCGAGGTGGGGCGGTCTGTAGTTCGGCTTGAGTTGCCGCTTTAACCGGACCAAGTTGTGGTCGACCTGCCGCGTTGTGCAATGATCGTACGAGCTCGAACACCTTATCGTCGCCCTGGGGTAGCGATCTATGCTTCGGGTAGCTTTTGGCTGGGCTACCAAGGCCGTATTTTTTGGCGGCTAGGACTTTGGTCCATCTATCATTAAGAAGAACTTGGTCAGCTTGAAGCTGCTGCTGCTTCTTCTTCGGGCTCCTTGCAGTGGATATTAGTTGGTGCTTTAAGCGCTCCTGCTCGCGAGGTTCCTCGGGCACGATGAAATCTTCAGCGCTGAGGCTCACCTCATCCTCAGAGAGCGGAAGGTAAATTCCATCCTTCGAATCTTCATGAGTGTCCTGTTTACCGGGGCTATCCTGTCCGTCGTCCCGTTCATCATTAATTGTATCAACGGGGTCTTCGTTGTCTTCGGCGCCATTGTCCATGCCGTCAATATCCTTGGAGTCGTAATCAAGTGTTTTGGTCAAATCCTCGACTGTTGCTATGAAGTGGGTGGCATGTGGGAAGCAAAATTCTCCATCGTCAGCCCCTAGCTCGAGCTGGATATAGCTCGGTTGAGAGTCCTCCGCCAAGGATAGGTTTTTTAATGAGTTTAGCACGTTACCCAAAGGCGAGTGCTGGAAGATGTCTGCGGCGCTGAATTTGAAGATCGATAAACGATCAAGCTCGGCGTCCACGGGTTCGCGTGGTTCGGAACCTACAGCCGGAGACGAGTCCGGCGTTCCGGTGGCATGGGCATCGAGTGAGACCAGGTCCATGTGCGGCTCCAACGCCACGGAATCTGCGGCCTTCGTGGTGGGGTTAATCCTCCCGTCTTTGGATGGCGCGACCTGCTCCGGCTCTAGGGCCGAAGCGGTATAAGAGCGATCTCCTGGATGCGGCCCGATGACAAATTTAGGTCATGATCATCGGGGTGACCGGGAGCGGCTACTGTGGTATCGAATCCAGCGAAGATCAAGTCTCCAAGGATGTCCGCGATGTAGTTCAAGCTCCCGAATCTGACCTGATGGCGAGGGGCGTAGCTTTTGATCTGCTCCAGATGGCCAAACGAGTTGGCCCACCATGCGAAGCCGCCGAACGCGAAGATCTGTCTGGGGAGGAAGGTTTCTCCACAGACAGCATCATTATTAACGATTGAAGGGGCCATCAAACCTTTCAGCGACAGCACAGCGGAACTCTCAATGAAAGCACCAATGTCAGTGTCAAAACCGGTAGATCTCGGGTAGGGGGTCCCGAACTGTGCATCTAAGGTTCATGGTAACAGGAGATAGCGGACACGATGTTTTACCCAGGTTCGGGCCCTCTTGATGGAGGTAATACCCTACGTCCTGTTTGATTGATGTTGATGAATACGAGTATTACAAGAGTTGATCCACCACGAGATCATAATGGCTAAACCCTAGAAGCCTAGCCTGTATGACTAAGGTATGGAGTATCCCCTATCCGAACTAAGTCATTCGGTTTATATAGACACCGGGGGGATCTAGGGTTACATAGAGTCAGTTACGTAATATGGAATCTTCATAGTTGTTCACCAAGCTTGCCTTCCACACAAAGGAGAGTCCCATCTTAACACAGGTACAGTCTTCGGTCTTCATATCTTCACAGCTCATCAGTCCGGCCCATAGATAACAAGTACAGAAGGTTGCGGCGGTGGAAATAGGGTTTTGTGGTGCTCTCGGATGTTTTCAGGGTATATGAGTATATATAGGCGAAAGAAGTCGACTAGGGGAGCCATGAGGGGCCCATGAGGGTGGGGGGCGCCTGCCCCCCTGGGCGTGCCTTCCTACCTCGTGGCCTCCTCGCACTACTAGGGAAAACGTTATACACAGAATGTTAGCAGCAGCGCGGTTTAAAAACAGGCGCTCCTGCTAACTAGTAGTAGCGAGCTTAAAGGAACCGCGCTACTAATAACTAGATAGCAGTAGCGCTCTAGGTGAAACAAGCGCTACTACTATAATTGCCACGGATTTGCCCCCAGGCTATATATAGTAGTAGCGCCCTTCCCTGGACGCGCTGCTGCTAAAGTACTTAGTAGCAGCGTGTTTGTGCAAAACTCGCTGCTGCTAAATGTTGCACTTAATTAAGTTTAGTCCCATACTGCTAGGCGAACAAGGTGTTTACCACCTTAAATATGTTGACTATTTAGATTCTACACAAAAAGATCAATGATGACCAACGTATATTTTTGATGCGTGCTTTGACTTAGCAGTAGCGTTTTTCCTGAAAACGCGCTATAGCTACTTTAGCTATAGCGTGTTTCTTGAAGTGCGCTACTGCTAGTTCGACTTAACCACCCGCCCGCTCAAAATTTCGCTAAGTCCTCCTTCCCCCCACTGTTCCCCCACTCCTCTGTCGCCGCCGCCCGAGCCCGAGCCTGCCCTCACCGCCGCCACCCGTCGCCGCTCTCGACCTCACCGTCGCAGCCGCCTCCCCCACCCCCTCCGCTCTCGACCTCACCACCGCTCTCGACCTCACCGTCGCCGCCGCCTCCCCCAACCCCGCCGCCACCTCCCGATCCCGAGCCCTCCCTCGCCGCCCCTACCTCTCCGTCGCTGAGCACCTCCCCGCCACCGTCTCTCCCCTCTCTGTAAGCCCCCCACCCCTCCCCCACCCTCGTTCTCTTTGCTTAGTTAGTACTAGATGTTTTTTAGTAGTAGTAGTAGTAGATGTTAATTTAGGGTTCATAGATAATGATTTTTAGCAGTAGTAGATGTTAATTAGTAGTAGTGATGGTACTAGTTAACTATTGTATAATGTAGTTTATTTTTACTGTTTTTAGTAAGTGTTTAAAATAATTAGTAAGTAAATTAATAAACTAGTTGAACTACTTTAGTTGTAGTTGAACTAGTTTAGTAAGTAAATTAATAAACTAGTCGAACTAGTTGAATTAATAGAACTAATGCATTTTTAGTAAGATAATTAATATAACTAGTTGAACTACTTTATTTTTAGAAAGAACTAGTTTTTTCTATTTATAGTAAGTTTATATTTAGTAAGAACTAGTTGAATTAATAAAACTAGTTGAACATGTCATATTTGTTGTTATTTTTTAGTTTAAGCAATTATTCGGGATGTATTAGTGATAACTTATACGGTTTTTGCTTTTGCAGAAATCAAGGAGCCCCTCCGCCGTCACCGACCCCCTCCGACATCGAGGTGAGACCAACCAAATATCCATGTATATGTTGTGTTGCTCAAATAGGATATGTGGTTGCCCAAGTGGCCGTTCATGTTCAGTTTACACCTTCGAGTGGCCTATGTTTTTCCGGAGTGTTGATTAATTTCCGTTCCGGTAAATTTCAGGCGCTTGATATGTCCTTTTTTAGCAAAGGTCATGCCGGATTTTTCCGTGAATTCTGGCATGACTTGTGCTAGAATATGTAGGAAATATCGAGTGGCCTGGATTTTATTGAAAAATAATGATCTAATTTAGGTTTTTTAGTACATATATTTAATTGTACAAGTTTAATCTTTGAATTATGAACGTAGGAAATGTCGTACTCGGACGACGACAGTCTCCCGGGGGAGTGCAGCTGGTGCCACGACGATCGAGGTATGTGCGACAGGTTCGTTGAGCTGGACGAAGATCGGCGCTTCAACATTAAGCTTGAGGAGACCTTCGATGTTGAAACGGTACGCAACAACGACAAGTGATTTTTTTCGTAATTAAGCATGACTTCAACTATTTCAACATATAATTTTCATCTTTTACAACTATTTCAACTATTTCAATGTCTTGGAGAGGATGGGTTTTGAAGACCATGAAAATTTTCAAACAAAGAAAATACACCTAAGGACCCATCATGATATCGATTTTGAAGTAAATCTGTACAATTCTCAGAGCGTAACCCATTTTGGTTGCCAAAATTGGGAAGCACTTTGCAAAATGTATGGTTTTTATGAGGGTATGATTGTCACCATGGATCTTGGTGATCCTGACATCGAGCAAGACAACATGGACATTTGGGTCCTTGTTGATACGCTTCTGATTCTATCGCAATGTGAGTTTCTCAAACATAGTTATTAACTAATTTATATTGTTTATTTCAAAATAGTTGACAGCTTATTTCCATTGACAACTTATTTTGAATCTTCAAAGAATGTGTAGAAGATGGTAGACAAAACCCACTACACTGATGGCTCCGAATTAACTTATAAGGAGCAAAGTCATCTGATTGCTTATTGTACTTATCTTGAGAATTACAATACCTATTATCGAACTCCTCCAAATTATGGTGAATACGTGCCACTAGTGCACGTGTTGAACCACATTAACTTCTATGGAGATACCCTGGTAAGATTTTTTACTATTACGACATCATTGCATCTTTTGTATACTTCTAAAACTAGTACATCATTGCTAACTACGAAGTTATTACTATGTTTTTCAACAGAAAATCCTGATGGATTGTGTGCCTCATCTGATGTATCAGAATGGTCGCCTTGCAGTTCTGAACATATAGCCAGGTCAATCTAAGGAGCTCACCTGTGCATATCAGATTTCTAAAACCGGTGAACACATGCTAATCAAAGAATGGAAAAAATGTTTGGACATTCACAAGGAGGTTCTTGGAAGTAACATTAAGCGAAAGGCAAGAATTGGAGACAGGATAATCTCCATTCTCCATAATGGAGAGTCAGGGGCTATCTTGTTTTTTGCTATTTTACCTTAGAGAATATAGTAGGTCCTAAGAAAATGTAGTAGGTCCTATGAGGTACAATATGTTTATTATGTGATACAATGTGTTAGAGTTGATGATGAGGAGTACTTGTGATTACGACTAGTGACCAATTTGCTATGTGATGTCTCATTGATGAAAACGATGATCTTGAGGAGGTGTTATATGACAATGATATATTATGATGATAATTTGTTAATGAAATGATGATGATGATGATATTTATTATATCGTTGGGTCAAAGAACCGCGGATTAGTTTCAAGTCGATGTCCATTATGATGTAATAACTCATTATGATGTAAAAACAATTTCTAAATTCCTGTTGTATGAAAACTTGTGTAAAGGTGTACAAATACAACATGAAATAAAAAAGAAATAAAATACAAAATAATAGTAGCAGCACAGGCAGGGAGAAGCGCTACTACTAATTACTAGTAGCGCTCCTACAGGAAGTCGCTACTACTAAGTCGATTTAGCAGTAGCGTGGGCGGAGGCACGCTACTGCTATATGTTAGCTGTAGCGCCTTATCAGTAGCGCATCGCCCCGCGCTACTGATAGGCCTAAAACCCGCGCTGCTGCTAGACTTTTCCCTAGTAGTGTCGATGTTTCCTTGATGTCCACTCCAAGTCTCCTGGATTGCGTTTGTTCCAAAAATCACTCCCCCGAAGGTTTCATTCCGTTTGATATTCCTTTTCTATGAAACACTGAAATAGGCAAAAAAAAAATAGCAATTTGCACTGGGCCTTTGGTTAGTAGGTTAGTCCCAAAAATAATATAAAAGTGTATAATAAAGCCCATTAAACATCCAAAATATATAATATAATAGCATGGAACAATCAAAAATTATAGATACGTTGGAGACGTATCAAACATCCCCAAGCTTAATTCCTACTTGTCCTCGAGTAGGTAAATGATAAAAACAGAATTTTTGATGTGGAATTGTACCTAGCATAATTTTATATGAAATTTTTTTATTGTGGCATGAATGTTCAGATCCGAAAGATTCAAGACAAAAATTTAATATTGACATAAAAATAATAATACTTCAAGCATACTAACTAAGAAATTATGTCTTCTCAAAATAACATGGCCAAAGAAAGCTCATCCCTACAAAATCGTATAGTTTGGTCATGCTCCATTTTTGTCACACAAGAATGCTCTCATCATGCACAACCCCGATGACAAGCCAAGCAATTGTTTCATATTTTAGTAATCTCAAACTTTTTTCAACTTTCACGCAATACATGAGCGTAAGCCATGGATATAGCACTACGGGTGGAATAGAGTATAATGATGGGGGTTATGTGGAGAAGACAAAAAAGGAGAAAGTCTCACATTGACGCGGCTAATCAACGGGCTAAGGAGATGCCCATCAATTGATGTCAATGCAAGGAGTAGGGATTGCCATGCAACGGATGCACTAGAGCTATAAATGTATGAAAGCTCAACAAAAGAAACTAAGTGGGTGTGTGATACGTCCATTTTGCATCATGGTTTTATATCGATATTTATTGCATTATGGGTTTTATTACACATTATGTCACAATACTTATGCCTATTCTCTCTTATTTCACAAGGTTTACATAAAGAGGGAGAATGCCGGCAGCTAGGACTCTGGGATGGAAAAGGAGCAAATATTAGAGACCTATTCTGCACAGCTCCAAAAGTCTTGAAACTTCATGGAAGTCATTTTCAGAATATATAAAAAATAATGAGCACAAGAAGTTCCAGAGGGGGGCCACACCCTGCCCACGGTGGTGGGGGGCGCGCCCTACCCCCTAGGCGCGCCCCCTGCCTCGTGGGCCCCCTGTTGGTCCTCTGGTGGCCATCTTCTGCTATATGAAGTCTTCCGTCCGAAGAAAAATCATAAGCAACCTTTCGGGACGAGACTCCACCTCCACGAGGTGGAACCTTGGCGGAACCAATCTAGGGCTCTGGCAGAGCTGTTCTGCCGGGGACACTTCCCTCCGGGAGGGGGAAATCATGGCCATCGTTATCACCAACGATCCTCTCATCGGGAGGGGATCAATCTCCATCAACATCTTCACCAGCACCATCTCCTCTCAAACCCTAGTTCATCTCTTGTATCCAATTCTTGTCTCCAAGTCCGGGATTGGTACCTGTGGGTTGCTAGAAGTGTTAATTACTCCTTGTAGTTGATGCTAGTTGGTTTATTTGGTGGAAGATCATATGTTCAGATCCTATATGCATATTAATACCCCTCTGATTATGAACATGAATATGCTTTGTGAGTAGTTACGTTTGTTCTTGAGGACATGGGAGAATTCTTGCTATTAGTAGTCATGTGAATTGGGTATTCGTTCGATATTTTGATGAGATGTATGTTGTCACTCCTCTAGTGGTGTTATGTGAACGTCGACTACATGACACTTCACCATTATTAGGGCCTAGAAGAAGGCATTGGGAACTAATAAGTAGATGATGGGTTGCTAGAGTGACAGAAGCTTAAACCCTAGTTTATGCGTTGCTTCGTAAGGGGCTGACTTGGATCCATATGTTTCATGCTATGGTTAGGTTTACCTTAATACTTTTGTTGTAGTTGTGGATGCTTGCAATGGAGGTTAATCATAAGTGGGATTCTTGTCCAAATAAGGACAGTACCCAAGCACCGGTCCACCAACATACCAAATTATCAAAGTACCAAACGTGAATCATATGAACGTGATGAAAACTAGCTTGACGATATTCCCATGTGTCCTCGGGAGCGCTTTTCTCTATATAAGAGTTTTTCTAGGCTTGTCCTTTACTACAAAAAGGATTGGGCCACCTTTCTGCACTTTATTTACTTTTGTTACTTGTTACTCGTTACAAATTATCCTATCACAAAACTATGTGTTACCTATTATTTCAGTGCTTGCAGAGAATACCTTACTGAAAACCGCTTATCATTTCCTTCTACTCCTCGTTGGGTTCGACACTCTTACTTATAGAATGGACTACGATAGATCCCCTATACTTGTGGGTCATCAAGACTCTTTTCTGGCGCCGTTGTCGGGGAGTGAAGCGCCTTTGGTAGGCGGAATTTGGTAAGGAAAAAAATTATATAGTGTGCTGAAATTTACTGTCACTTGTTACTATGGAAAGTAATCCTCCATGGGGCTTGTTCGGGGTATCCTCACCCCGACCAGTAGAGCAAAGAGTTTTTGTTTTTGACTAACTACTGCAGGGCACTGCCCCACAGTCTTTTATTCCAAAGAAAACAAGAGTCCAATACAAGTTAACTATATACAAAAAGAAACTAAAAAGGAAGCCCAGGGAGGGCAACTTACCTATACCTACCTATACAAAGGAAAACTCAATGTAACCCATCCAACCAGCTTAGAAGGAGTGGTTTGACATGAGCCTTAACTCTATGGGAAAGCAAAGTTAAATCATGTACAAATTTACAATGCCAAGCACTAAACGTAGGTTGTTCTCCTCTAAATGTCCTTCCATTCCGAAGAATCCAAATGTTCCAAGCTGCCGTGAACACCACCTCGAAGAAGAAGCTTTTAGCAAATCTTTGCCTGGCCAAAGAAATGCATTGATGCACAGTAGAGCTACCAGACCAGTCAATCTGAAATAGGTCCAGATTCTTGTACTGAAGTTGCAAGAGAAGAACAAGTGTTGAGATCCTCATATGTATTCTGGTGGCACAAAACACAAAGGTTATCTGCATCCCCGGGCCGCCAGTACCTCCTCACCAGCAGGTCCTTGGTGTTGAGTCTGTCAAACAATAATAGCCAAGCAAAAACCTTGATTTTCAGCGTGCGTCGACTGCTCCATAACCATTTGCAGGGCTGAATGGTGGGCATATGAGAATGCATGATGGTATAGTAGTTCCTTAACGTGTAAGCTCCTGTGGGTCCCACCCAAGACCAAACATCATTTTCCAACGGATCCCTAGCCAAATTGTTCACCCAGGAGGTAAGAGAATCCAGTTCAAGAGCAGCCTATTGGGAAATAGGCAACTGGAAAAAGTAGGCCCTATCCTGACTGTCAATGAAATCTGCCACTGAAAGAGTTGCTCCTCAACCTACTGAACCTACTGAAAATGAAAATGTCTGCTTTGAAATTCCTTTGGGTATGTTAGAAAAACGGCTATCTAATCATTTTGCAGGAGATGGAACAAAGCATCCTGATGAGCACCTAATATATTTGGATGAAGTTTGTGGATTATTTAAGCTTGCAGGTGTGCCCGGAGATGTTATTAAGAAGAAGGTCTTCCCTTTATCTTTGAAGGGAGATGCATTGACATGGTATAGGCTATGAGATGATACGGGGTCATGGAACTACAAATGATTGAAATTGGAATTTCATCAGAAGTTTTATCCTATGCATCTTGTTCATCGTGATCGCAATTATAAATATAATTTCTGGCCTCACGAAGGAGAAAGCATCACTCAAGCTTGGGGGAGGCTTAAATCAATGTTATATTCATGCCTCAATCATGAGCTCTCAAGAGAAATGATTATTCAAAAATTTTATGCTCGGCTTTCTGATAACAATCGCACCATGCTCGATACTTCTTGTGCTGGCTCTTTTATGATGAAGACTATTGAATTCAAATGGGATTTATTGGAAAGAATTAAACGCAACTCTGAAGATTGGGACCTCGACGAAGGTAAGGAGTCAGGTATGACACCTAAGTATGATTGTGTTAAATCTTTTATGGATACCGATGTTTTCCGTAAATTTAGCACTAAATATGGACTTGACTCTGAGATAGTAGCCTCTTTCTGTGAATCTTTTGCTGCTCATATCGATCTCCCTAAGGAGAAGTGATTTAAATATCATCCTCCCATAGAAGTAAAAGTAGCTGCACCTATTAAAGTTGAAGAAAAGACTATCACTTATAATGATCCTATTGTTCCTACTTCTTATGTTGAGAAACCTCCTTTCCCTGTTAGGATAAAGGATCATGCTAAAGCTTCAACTGTGGTTCGTAAAAGCAATATTAGAACTTATACACCTCCTGAGAAAATTAAAGTTGAACCTAATATTGCTATTGTTAAAGATCTCTTGTCTGATAATATTGATGGGCATGTTATTCATTTCTGTGATGAGACTGCTAGAATTGCTAAACCATGTGCTAAAGATAAACATAGACCCGTGGTAGGCATGCCTGTTATTTCTGTTAAAATAGGAGATCATTGTTATCATGGCTTATGTGATATGGGTGCCAGTGCTAGTGCTATACCTCATGACTTATACAAAGAAATTATGCATGATATTGCACCTGCTGAGCTAGAAGATATTGATCTCACAATTAAACTTGCCAATAGAGATACTATTTCACTAATTGGAAGTGTTAGAGATGTTGAAGTCTTGTGTGGGAAAACTAAATATCCTGCTGATTTTCTTGTTCTTGGTTCCCCACAAGATAGCTTTTGTCCCATTATATTTGGTAGACCCTTCTTGAACACAGTTAATGCTAAGATAGATTGCGAAAAGGATGTTGTTACTATTGGTTTAGGTGATATGTCTCATGAATTTAATTTCTCTAAATTTCGTAGACAACACCGTGAAGAGGAATTTCCTAGTAAAGATGAAATTATTGGTCTTGCTTCTATTGTCGTACCTCCTAGTGATCCTTTAGAACAATATTTGCTAGACCATGAAAATGATATGTTTATGAATGAAAGAAGGGAAATAGATGAAGTATTTTTTAAACAGGAACCCATCCTGAAACACAATTTGCCTGTTGAAATCCTAGGGGATCCTCCTCCACCCAAGGGTGATCCCGTGTTTGAGCTTAAACCGTTACCTCATACTCTTAAATATGATTATCTTGATGAAAAGAAGATATATCCTGTTATTATTAGTGTTAACCTTTCAGAGCATGAAGAAGAGAGATTATTGAAAACTTTGATGAAGCACCGCACTGCTATTGGATATACTCTTGATGATCTTAAGGGCATTAGTCCCACTCTATGTCAACATAAAATAAATTTGGAGAAAGATTCCAACCCAGTTTGTGATCACCGACGACGGTGGAATCCTAAGATGAAAGAAGTGGTAAGAAAGGAAATACTAAAGCTTCTGGAGGCAGGTATTATTTATCCCGCTGCTGATAGTCAGTGGGTAAGTCCTATCCATTGGGTCCCTAAAAAGGGAGGTATTACTGTCGTTCCTAATGATAAAGATGAATTGATGATAACCCACAAGTATAGGGGATCGCAACAGTTTTCGAGGGTAGAGTATTCAACCCAAATTTATTGATTCGACAGAAGGGGAGCCAAAGAATATTCTCAAGTATTGGCAGCTGAGTTGTCAATTCAACCACACCTGGAAACTTAATATCTGCAGCAAAGTATTTAGTAGCAAAGTAATATGATAGTAGTGGTAACGGTAGCAAAAGGTAATGATAGCAAAAGTAATGTTTTTGGTATTTTGTAGTGATGATAGCAATAGCAACGGAAAAGTAAATAAGCGAAGCACAATATATGGAAAGCTCGTAGGCAATGGATCGTTGATAGAGAATTATGCCGGATGCGGTTCATCATGTAACAGTCATAACCTAGGGTGACACAGAACTAGCTCCAATTCATCAATGTAATGTAGGCATGTATTCCGAATATAGTCATACGTGCTTATGGAAAAGAACTTGCATGACATCTTTTGTCCTACCCTCCCGTGGCAGCGGGGTCCTAGCGGAAACTAAGGGATATTAAGGCCTCCTTTTAATGGAGTACCGGACCAGAGCATTAACACATAGTGAATACATGAACTCCTCAAACTACGGTCATCACCGGTAAGTATCTCGATTATTGTCACTTTGGGGTTAACGGATCATAACACATAATAGGTGACTATAGACTTGCAAGATAGGATCAAGAACTCTCATATATTGATGAAAACATAATAGGTTCAGATCTGAAATCATGGCACTCAGGCCCTAGTGACAAGCATTAAGCATAGCAAAGTCATAGCAACATCAATCTCAGAACATAGTGGATACTAGGGATCAAACCCTAAAAAAACTAACTCAATTACATGATAAATATCATCCAACCCATCACCGTCCAGCAAGCCTACGATGGAATTACTCATGCATGGCGTGAGCATCATGAAATTGGTGATGGAGGAAGGTTGATGATGACAATGGCGACGGATTCCCCTCTCCGGAGCCCCGAACGGACTCCAGATCAGCCCTCCCGAGAGGTTTTAGGGCTTGGCGGCGGCTCCGTATCGTAAAACGCGATGAATCCTTCTCTCTGATTTTTTTCTCCCTGAAAGCAAATATATAGAGTTGGATTTGATGTCGGAGGAGCTCCAGGGGGGCCCACGAGGTAGGGGGCGCGCCCTAGGGGGCAGGCACGCCCCCCCCCCACCCTCGTGGCTAGGGTGTGGGCCCTTGGTCTTCATCTTTTGCAAGGATTTTTTATTATTTCTGAAAAGATGTTCCGTGAGGTTTCAGGTCATTCCGAGAACTTTTGTTTCTGCACATAAATAACACCATGGTAATTCTGCTGAAAACAGCGTCACTCCGGGTTAGTTCCATTCAAATCATGCAAGTTATAGTCCAAAACAAGGGCAAAAGTGTTTGGAAAAGTAGATACAACAGAGACGTATCAACTCCCCCAAGCTTAAACCTTTGCTTGTCCTCAAGCAATTCAGTTTATAAACTGAAAGTGATGAAGAAAAACTTTTACAAACTCTGTTTGCTCTTGTTGTTGTAAATATGTAAAGCCAGCATTCAATTTTTCAGCGAAGATTATGAACTAACCATATTCACAATAACGCATAGGTCTCATGTTTACTCATATCAATGGCAAAATCAACTAGCGAGCAATAATAGTAAATCTTGGATGACAACACTTTCTCAAAACAATCATAATATGATATAACAAGATGGTATCTCGCTGGCCCTTTCTGAGACCGCAAAACATAAATGCAGAGCACCTTTAAAGATCAAGGACTGACTAGAAATTGTAATTCATGGTAAAAGAGATCCAGTCAAGTCATACTCAATGTAAACTAACAGTAATGAATGCAAATGACAGCGATGCTCTCCAGCTAGTGCTTTTTAATAAGAGGATGATGACTCAACATAAAAGTAAATAGATAGGCCCTTCGCAGAGGGGGGCAGGTATTTGTAGAGGTGCCAGAGCTCGGTTTTGAAATAGAGGTGAATAATATTTTGAGCAGTATACTTTCATTGTCAACATAACAACCAAGAGATGGTGATATCTTCCATGCTACACACATTATAGGCGGTTCCCAAATAGAATGGTAAAGTTTATACTCCCCCTCCACCAACAAGCATCAATCCATGGCTTGCTCAAAACAACGAGTGCCTGCAACTAACAAGAGTCCGAGTGGGAGTTTTGTTTGCAATTATTTTGATTTAGCTTGCATAAAGCATGGGACTGGGCATCCCGGTGACCAGCCACTTTCTCGTGAGTGAGGAACGGAGTCCACTCCTCTTGAGAATAACCCGCCTAACATGGAAGATACGGATAACCCTAGTTAATACATGAGCTATTCGAGCATACAAAACAGGATATTTATTTGAAGGTTTAGAGTTTGGCACATATAAATTTACTTGGAACGGCAGGTAGATACTGTGTATAGGTAGGTATGGTGGACTCATATGGCATAACTTTAGGGTTTATGGGATTGGATGCACAAGCAGTATTCCCACTTAGTACAGGTGAAGGCTAGAAAAAGACTGGGAAGCGACCAGCTAGAGAGCGACAACAGTCATGAACATGCATTAAAATTAATCAACACCGAATGCAAGCATGAGTAGGATATAATCCACCATGAACATAAATATCATGAAGGCTATGTTGATTTTGTTTCAACTACATGCGTGAACTTGTGCCAAGTCAAGTCACTTAAATCATTCAGAGGAGGATACCACTGATACGTCTCCAACGTATCTATAATTTTTGATTGCTCCATGCTACTTTATCTACTGTTTTAGGCAATATTGGGCTTTATTATCCACTTTTATATTATTTTTGGGACTAACCTATTAGCCGGAGGCCCAGCCCAGATTTGCTGTTTTATGCCTATTTCAGTATTTCGAGGAAAAGGAATATCAGACGGAGTCAAAACGGAACGAAATCAACTGGAGAAGTTATTTTTGGAAAGAAACCCACCTGATGGACTTGGACCCCACGTCAGAAGAGCCACGAGGCTGTCACGAGGGTGGAGGGCACGCCCTCCCCCCTGGGCGCGCCCCCTGCCTCGTGGGGCCCTCGGAGCTCCACCGACGTACTCCTTTCACCCATATATACCATTGTACCCTAAAACTTCCAGAACAGAAGATAGATCGGGAGTTCCGCCGCCGCAAGCCTCCAGAACCATGAAAAACCAATCGGGACCCCTTTCCGGTACCCTGCCGGAGGGGGATCCATCACCGGTGGCCATCTTCATCATATTGGCACTCTCCATGACGAGGAGGGAGTAGTTTTCCCTCGGGGCTGAGGGTATGTACCAGTAGCTATGTGTTTGATCTCTCTCTCGTGTTCTCTCTCGTGTTCCTCTATGGCACGATCTTGATGTATCCCGAGCTTTGCTATTGTAGTTGGATCTTATGATGTTTCTCCCCCTCTACTCTCTTGTGATGAATTGAGTTTCCCTTTTGAAGTTGTCTTATCGGATTGAGTCTTTATGAGAACACTTGATGTATGTCTTGGTGATCAACTTGCGGGTTTCGTGACATTGGGAACCTATGCATAGGGGTTGCCACACGTTCTTGATTCTCCGGTAGAAACTTTGGGGCACTCTTTGAAGTACTTTTATGTTGGTTGGATAAATCTGAGATTGTGTGATGCATATCGTATAATCATGCCCACAGATACTTGAGGTGACAATGGAGTATCTAGGTGACATTAGGGTTTTGGTTGATTTGTATCTTAAGGTGTTATTCTAGTAAAAACTCCAGGGTTGTTTGTGACACTTATAGGAATAGCCCAACGGATTGATTTGAAAGAATAACTTTGAGGTGGTTTCGTACCCTACCATAATCTCTATGTTTGTTCTCCGCTATTAGTGGCTTTGGAGTGACTCTTTGTCGCATGTTGAGGGCTTGTCATATGATCTATCTATGTTATTATTGTTGAGAGAACTTACACTAGTGAAAGTATGAACCCTAGGCCTTGTTTCCTATCATTGCAATACCGTTTACGCTCACTTTTACCACTTGTTACCTTGCTGTTTTTATATTTTCAGATTACAAAAACCTATATCTACCATCCATATTGCACTTGTATCACCATCTCTTCGCCGAACTAGTGCACCTATACAATTTACCATTTTATTGGGTGTGTTGGGGACACAAGAGACTTTTTGTTATTTGGTTGCAGGGTTGTTTGAGAGAGACCATCTTCCTCCTACACCTCTCGCGGATTGATAAACCTTAGGTCATCCACTTGAGGGAAATTTGCTACTGTCCTACATACCTGTGCACTTGCAGGCCCAACAACGTCTACAAGAAGAAGGTTGTGTAGTAGACATCAAGCTCTTTTCTGGCGCCGTTGCTGGGGAGGCTAGGTAAGTGAAGGTATATCTTTAGATCTTGCAATAGAATCTTTTTGTTTCTTGTTTTAGCACTAGTCTAGTTTATAAAAGAAAACTACCAAAAAATGGAATTGAGTTTGTCTCATACGCTTCTCCTTTTTAATATCTTTCGTCAGTATGATGGAAAGGATAATTGTGCTCAAGTGCTAGAAGAAGAAAACTCTAAATTGTTTGGCACTAAATATGTGAATGATGAGCATGATTGCAATGTTGTTAGTATGAATTCCTTGAATATCCATGATGCTAATGATATGCAAAGCCACAAGCTTGGGGAAGCTATGTTTGATGAAGATGATATTTTTTGTCCCCCAAGCTTTGATGAGCAAATTTATTATGATGAAAGCATGCCTCCTATCTATGATGATTATTGTGATGACACATATGCTTTAAAGAATAATGATAACCATGAAACTTGTCATCTTGATCTTAATTTTCAATTTTATGATAGTTATTTTGTTGAGTTTGCTCCCACTACTATTCCGAATGAGAAGAATTTTGCTTATGTGGAGAGTAATAAAATTTCTATGCAAGTAGATCATGAAAAGAATGCTTTAGGTGCTGGTTATATTGATGAATTCATTCATGATGCTACTGAAAATTATTATGAGGGAGGAACATATGCTTGTAGGAATTGCAATAATATCAAGTTTCCTCTCTATGTGCTTAAAGTTTTGAAGTTATGCTTGTTTTACCTTCCTATGCAAGATGGTTCTTGTTCCCATAAGTTGTTTGTTCACAAAATCCCTATGCATAGGAAGTGGTTAGACTTAAATGTGCTAGTCATATTCTTCATGATGCTCTCTTTATGTTTCAATTCTTATCTTTTATGTGAGCATCATTGAAATCATCATGCCTAGCTAGGGGCGTTAAACGATAGCGCTTGTTGGGAGGCAACCCAATTTTATTTTAATTTCTTACTTTTTGGTTCTGTTTAGTAATAAATAATCCATCTAGATTCTGTTTAGATGTGGTTTTATCTTTTAATTAGTGTTTGTGCCAAGTTAAACCTATTAGATCTTCTTGGAAGATAGTTATTTGATCTTGCTGTAATTTCCAGAATCTTTGCGCTCAGTGCCCGAATTGTCAAAAATCACCATAACGTGATAAAATAGTGATTCCAATTGATGATGATCAATAAACAAATTTCCCAGGTCTTATAATTTTGGTAGAATTATTTGGGTTCCATAAATTTGTGTTAGTAACAGATTACTACAGACTGTTCTGTTTTTGACAGATTCTGTTTTGCGTGTGTTGTTTGCTTATTTTGATGAATCTATGGCTAGTAAAATAGTTTATAAACCATAGAGAAGTTGGAATAAAGTAGGTTTACCACCAATACAAATAAAGAACAAGTTCACTACAGTACCTTAAAGTAGTCTTTTGTTTTCTTTCTCTAACGGAGCTCACGAGATTTCTATTGAGTTTTGTGTTGTGAAGTTTTCATGTTTTGGGTGAATTCTTTTGATGGATTATGGAACAAGGAGTGGCAAGAGCCTGAGATTGGGGATGCCCATGGCACCCCCAAGATAATCCAAGGACACCAAAAATTCAAAGCTTGGGGATGCCCCGGAAGGCATCCCCTCTTTCGTCCACTTCCATCGGTAATTTACTTGGAGCTATATTTTTATTCACCACATGATATGTGTTTTGCTTGGAGCGTCTTGTATTATTTGTGTCTTTGCTTGTTAGTCTACCACAATCATCCTTGCTGTACACACCTTTTGAGAGATCCATGTATGAATTGAAATTTGTTAGAATACTCTATGTGCTTCACTTATATCTTTTGAGCTTGATAGTTTACTCTATGTGCTTCACTTACATCCTTTTGAGCGTGATAATTTTTGCTCTAGTGCGTCACTTAGATCTTTTAGAGCATGGTGGTGGTTTGTTTTAAAGAAACTTGATCTCTCATGCTTCACTTAGATTATTTTGAGAGTCGTTAATAGCATGGTAATTTGCTTAATGTTAATATACTTGGTATTCAAGATATGTGAAACTTTCTTTTTAGTGGGTTGAATACTAAGATAAGTTTGATGCTTGATAATTGTTTTGAGATATGGAGGTGATAATATCATAGTCGTGCTAGTTGAGTAGTAGTGAATTTGAGAAATACTTGTGTTGAAGTTAGCAAGTCCCGTAGCATGCACGTATGGTTAAAGTTGTGTAACAAATTTGAAGCATGAAGTGTACCTGGCTTGTGCATCCTTATGAGTGGCGGTCGGGGAGGAGCGATGGTCTTTTCCTACCAATCTATCCCCCTAGGAGCATGCGTGTAGTACTTGATTTTTGATGACTTCTAAATTTTTGCAATAAGTATATGAGTTCTTTTGACTAATGTTGAGTCCATGGATTATACGCACTTTTACCTTTCCGCCATTTGCTAGCCTCTTCGGTACCGTGCATTGCCCTTTCTCACATTGAGAGTTGGTGCAAACTTCGCCAGTGCATCCAAACCCCGTGATATGATACGCTCTTTCACACATAAACCTCCCCATATCTTCCTCAAAACAGCCACCATACCTACGGCATTCATATAGAGTCATATCTTGTTCTAGTATCGAGTTGTAATCATTATGTTGTAATCAATAGAAGTGTGATGATCATCATTATTAGAGCATTGCCCAAAAAAGGAGAGAAAGGCCAAAAAGAAAAAAAGAAAGGCCCAAAAAAATAGAAAATAAAAAGGACAATGCTACTATCTCTTTTTCCACAATTGTGCTTCAAAGTAGCACCTTGTTCTTCATGTAGTGAGTCTCATATATTGTGCTTCAAAGTAGCACCATGATTTTCATATAGTGAGTCTCATAAGTTGTCTTGTTCATACTAGTGGGAATTTTTCATTATAGAACTTGGCTTGTATATTCCAACGATGGGCTTCCTCAAAATGCCCTAGGTCTTCATGAGCAAGCAAGTTGGATGCACACCCACTAGTTTTCTTTTGTTGAGCATTCTTAGCTCTAGTGCATCTGTTGCATGACAATCCCTACTCCTTGCATTAACATCAATTGATGGGCATCTCCATAGCTCATTGATTAGCCTCGTTGATGTGAGACTTTCTCCTTTTTTGTCTTCTCCACACAATCCCCATCATCATATTCTATACCACCCATAGTGCTATGTCCATGGCTCGCGCTCATGTATTGCATGAAGGTTGAAAAAGTTTGAGATTATTTGAGTATGAAACAATTGCTTGGCTTGTCATCGGGGGTATAGAAGTTGGGAACATCTTTGTGTGACGAAAATGAAGCATAGCCTAACTATATGATTTTGTAGGGATGAACTTTCTTTTGCCATACTATTTTGAGAAGACATGATTACTTTGATTAGTATGCTTGAAGTATTATTATTTTTATGTCAATATGAACTTTTGTCTTGAATCTTTCGGATCTGAATATTCATATCACAAGTAAGAAGAATTACATTGAAATTATGCCAAAGTATCATTCCGCATCAAAAATTCTCTTTTTATCATTTACCTACTCGAGGACGAGCAGGAATTAAGCTTGGGGATGCTTGATACGTCTCCAGTGTATCTATAATTTTTGATTGCTCCATGCTACTTTATTTACTGTTTTAGGCAATATTGGGCTTTATTATCCACTTTTATATTATTTTTGGGACTAACCTATTAACCGGAGGCCCAGCCCAGATTTGCTGTTTTATGCCTATTTCAGTATTTCGAGGAAAAGGAATATCAGATGGAGTCAAAACGGAACGAAATCAACTGGAGAAGTTATTTTTGGAAGGAAACCCACCTAATGGACTTGGACCCCACGTCAGAAGAGCCACGAGGCGGTCACGAGGGTGGAGGGCGCGCCCTCCCCCCCTGGGCGCGCCCCCTGCCTCGTGGGGCCCTCGGAGCTCCACCGACGTACTCCTTTCACCCATATATACCGTCGTACCCTAAAACTTCCAGAACAGAAGATAGATCGGGAGTTCCGCTGCCGCAAGCCTCCAGAACCACGAAAAACCAATCGGGACCCCTTTCCGGTACCCTGCCGGAGGGGGGATCCATCACCAGTGGCCATCTTCATCATCCCGGCGCTCTCCATGACGAGGAGGGAGTAGTTTTCCCTCGGGGCTGAGGGTATGTACCAGTAGCTATGTATTTGATCTCTCTCTCTCTCTCGTGTTCTCTCTCGTGTTCCTCTATGGCACGATCTTGATGTATCCCGAGCTTTGCTATTGTAGTTGGATCTTATGATGTTTCTCCCCCTCTACTCTCTTGTGATGAATTGAGTTTCCCCTTTGAAGTTATCTTATCGGATTGAGTCTTTATGAGAACACTTGATGTATGTCTTGGTAATCAACTTGCGGGTTTCGTGGCATTGGGAACCTATGCATAGGGGTTGGCACACGTTCTTGATTCTCCGGTAGAAACTTTGGGGCACTCTTTGAAGTATTTTTATGTTGGTTGGATAAATCTGAGATTGTGTGATGCATATCGTATAATCATGCCCACAGATACTTGAGGTGACAATGGAGTATCTAGGTGACATTAGGGTTTTGGTTGATTTGTATCTTAAGGTGTTATTCTAGTAAAAACTCCAGGGTTGTTTGTGACACTTATAGGAATAGCCCAACGGATTGATTTGAAAGAATAACTTTGAGGTGGTTTCGTACCCTACCATAATCTCTACGTTTGTTCTCCGCTATTAGTGGCTTTGGAGTGACTCTTTGTCGCATGTTGAGGGCTTGTCATATGATCTATCTATGTTATTATTGTTGAGAGAACTTACACTAGTGAAAGTATGAACCCTAGGCCTTGTTTCCTATCATTGCAATACCGTTTACGCTCACTTTTACCACTTGTTACCTTGCTGTTTTTATATTTTCAGATTACAAAAACCTATATCTACCATCCATATTGCACTTGTATCACCATCTCTTCGCCGAACTAGTGCACCTATACAATTTACCATTGTATTGGGTGTGTTGGGGACACAAGAGACTTTTTGTTATTTGGTTGCAGGGTTGTTTGAGAGAGACCATCTTCCTCCTACACCTCTCGCAGATTGATAAACCTTAGGTGATCCACTTGAGGGAAATTTGCTACTGTCCTACAAACATGTGCACTTGCAGGCCCAACAACGTCTACAAGAAGAAGGTTGTGTAGTAGACATCAACCACCCTATCATACCACATCACAACCATTTTAATAGCATGTTGGCACGCAAGGTAAACCATTATAAGCTCCTAGCTAATCAAGCATGGCACAAGAAACTATGATCTCTAGTTGTCATTGCAAACATGTTTATTCATAATAGGCTGCATCAGGAACGATGAACTAATCGTATTTACAAAAACAAGAGAGGTCGAGTTCATACCAACTTTTCTCATCTCAGTCAGTCCATCATATATCGTCATAATTGCCTTTCACTTGCACGACCGAACGATGTGGATAATAATAATAGTGCACGTGCATTGGACTAAGCTAGAATCTGCAAGCATTCAATAAACAGGAGAAGACAAGGCAGTATGAGCTCTTTTGTCAAATCAACAATAATGCATATAAGAGCCAATTCAACAATTTAATCATGATCTTCTCCTATCGACCCCCAAAGAAAACAAAGAAATAAAACTATTTACACGGGAAAGCTCCCAACAAGCAAAAAGAAGAACATGAAATCTTTTTGGGTTTTCTTTTTAATTACTACTACAAGCATGGAAAGTAAACTAATTAAAAGCTACAACTAAATTTTTTCGGTTTTTCTTAAGGTTTATTAAACACACAAGAAGAAAGCATAAAAATGAGAACAAGCTAGCATGGATGATACAATAAAAAAAAGTATGAGCACCAACATCTAGCAATGAGTGTATGAACATGAATGTAATGTCAGCGGGAAATACATACTCCCCCAAGCTTAGGCTTTTGGCCTAAGTTGGTCTATGGCCACGGCTGGTCTGGCAGATATCCATCGTAATAGTTGGGGTCGTACTGCGATGAAGAAGACTCTGATTGCCACTGGTTGGCAATCATCTCCGGATGCCAATGGTAATTAGACTATCGTGGAGGATCAACTTGTGGTTCCGACTCTGGCTATGTGGCTGATGTCGGGTTCCCATAGGCGTGAATAGCCTCTAACGGAACAAGGTACTGGCCTGTAGATAAATCAAACAAGGAAGGAGCACGCAGGGTAATAGTCTCAGGATGATGTTTATGAAAGAACAATTTGTATTTAAGCTCCCCTTCCCAATTCTTAACAATAAAGTCGTGTGCCACCATACTCTTATAATCTAAATAAACAGGAGGCAGCAATTTTTCTTCCTTCTCATAATGCCTAATAGGTATGTTAAAATGCATAGATGCCTCCAAAGATGGGGCCCTTTGTACGGTTCAGACTTAACCGTTTAGCAATAATACCGCCCATACTAACAGAGTTATCACTGAATAAACCATGGAACAAAATAATAATATCAGGAACACTAAGGTTTCCACAGTTTCCACGACCAATTAAGCAACGACTAACAAATATTGCAAAGTAGCGTAAAACAGGAAAACATATGCTAGTGATTCGTGCATCGGAAACCTTCCTCGTTTCCCCTACAGTGATGGTATCAATAAACCCATCCACATCGCCGCGATGCGGTTCCTCTATCATGCCCTCGATAGGGATCAAACAAACCCGACAAAAATCATAAAGTGACATCTCCTTATGCTCATAATATAAATAAAACTCCACCGTCGGTGGTGAGCTCCTAGCATAGAAATGAAAGTTTTGCACAAAGATATTGGTGAGTAAGAGATATTGTTCGCATTGGTCGTGGAGGAAGACGGTGAGGCCTGCATTCTCAGCCAATTCATAAAAATCATCATAAATCCCAGCTGCTCTCAAGAAATCATCGGATGGCCATTCACACGGCCGAACCTCCGCGATGTGAGGCAGATTATATTTGGGCTTCTCTGCTTTTTCATTTTGCTTTTCCTTCGAGCTTCGGCTCGATAAGCCCCTCAAAAATCTCTTCATTATTTTCTGAAAAATTCTGAAATTTTTAGTAACTTCAAATAAAAGTGAGCCAAACTCAACAATATTGATAGCAACTACTCCTACAAGTGCCTAGAGCCTATATCATGCATCAAAACTACTTTTGACCATATAAATTTGACATGCAAGCTCAAGAACAGGGTCACCAAAGCAGCAAAAATTTGCAATGAATAAAGCACTAGAACAAAAACTAATTGGACCAATGGAGGAGTCACATACCAAGGAACAATCTCCCCAAGAAGTTTTGTGAGAGGTGCTTTGAGCAAGGAGATCGAAAATCGCAGCAAAATGAGCTAGAACTCATGCTTGAGCTGGATATTCGTGTTTGTGGGAGGAAGAAGTGTGTGGGGGCAGGAATAAGTGGCGGAGGGCCATAGTGGGCCCACGAGGTAGGGGGCGCGCCCAGGGGGTAGGGCGCGCCCTCCACCCTCGTGGACAGGTGGATGCCCCTCCTGTTGTGTTCTCAGTGCCAAATATTCTCAAATATTCCAGAAAAAATCATATTTAAATTTCAGGGCATTTGGAGAACCTTTTTTCAGGGTATTTTTATATTGCATGAATAATTCAGATAACAGACAGAAAATACTATTTTTATTTTATTAATATAAATAACAAAAAGTAAAAGGAGGGTACAGAGAGTTGTGCCTTCTAGTTTCATCCATCTCATGCTCATCAAAAGGAATCCACTAACACGGTTGATCAAGTCTTGTTAACGAACTCATTCCGAATAACATGGAACCGGAGAAATTTCGAATAACACTATGTTACCTCAACGGGGATATGCACATCCCCAATAATAAGCATATAATATTTCTTCTTGACAGTGGGAAGAGGAAATTCAAAACCTCCAAATATAATCGATGGAATTTTTCCAATAGAATTGATACTATGAACTTGAGGTTGTTTCCTTGGAAAGTGTACTGTATGCTCATTACCATTTACATGAAAAGTGGCATTGCCTTTAGTGCAATCAATAACAGCCCTTGCAGTATTCAAAAAGGGTCTTCCAAGAATAATAGACATACTATCGTCCTCCGGAATATCAAGAATAACAAAGTCCGTTAAAATAGTAACGTTTGCAACCACAACAGGCACATCCTCACAAATATCGATAGGTATAGCAGTTGATTTATCAGCCATTTGCAAAGATATTTCAGTAGGTGTCAACTTATTCAAATCAAGTCTACGATATAAAGAGAGAGGCATAACACTAACACCGGCTCCAAGATCACATAAAGCAGTTTTAACATAGTTTCTTTTAATGGAGCATGGTATAGTTGGTACTCCGGGATCTCCTAGTTTCTTTGGTATTCCACCCTTAAAAGTATAATTAGCAAGCATGGTGGAAATTTCAGCTTCCGGTATCTTTCTCTTATTTGTAACAATTTCTTTCATATACTTAGCATAAGGATTCGTTTTAAGCATATCAGTTAATCGCATACGCAAAAAGATAGGTCTAATCATTTCAGCAAAGCGCTCAAAATCCTCATCATCCTTTCTCTTGGATGGTTTGGGAGGAAAAGGCATGGATTTCTGAACCCATGGTTCTCTTTCTTTACCATGTTTCCTAGCAACAAAGTATTTCTTATCATAATGTTGATTCTTCGATTGTGGGTTATCAAGATCAACAACAGGTTCATTTTCTATATCATTATCATTGCTAGGTTGAGCATCATCATGAACCTTATCATTAACATTATCACTAGTTTTAGGTTCATTACCACATTGTGTTTCAGCATCAGAAATAGAAATATCATTTGGATTCTCAGGTGTTTCATCAATAGGTTCATTAGAAGCATGCAAAGTCCTATCATTCTTCTTTTTCTTCCTTTTAGAAGGACTAGGTGCATCTATATTATTTCTCTGAGAATCTTGCTCAATTCTCCTAGGATGGCCTTCAGGATACAAAGGTTCCTAAGTCACTCTACCACCTCTAGTCATAACTCTAACAGCATTGTCATTATTCTTACTATTCAATTCATTGAGCAAATCATTTTGAGCTTTAAGTACTTGTTCTACTTGAGTATGTTTACTAACAAGTTTAAGTTCACCTTTGACATTATCCATATAATCACCTAAGTGTTCAAGCATATTTGAATTGTATTTCAATTGTCTACCAAAATAAGCATTAAAGTCTTCTTGCTTAGCCATAAATTTATCAAACTCATCTAAGCATGGGCTAGCAAACTTAGTAAATGGGATTTCAGCTTTATCATATCCATACAGAGAATTTACCTTTACTACATGTGTCGGGTTATCAAGACCATGTATTTCTTCAATAGGTAATGGATTAAGATCATATGTTTCTTCAACAAGCGGTAAATTAAGACTGTGTATTTCTTCAATAGGAGGTAAATTCTTAACATCTTCAGCTTTAATACCCTTTTCTTTCATAGATTTCTTTGCCTCTTGCATATCTTCAGGACTGAGAAATAGAACACCTCTTTTCTACGGAATTGGTTTAGGAATAGGCTCGGGAAGTGTCCAATTATTTTCATTTGTCAACATATTATTCAATAGAATTTTAGCTTCATCCGGTGTTCTTTCCCTGAAAATAGAACCAGCACAACTATCCAGGTAATCTCTGGAAGCATCGGTTAGTCCATTATAAAAGATATCAAGTATTTCATTTTTCTTAAGAGGATGATCAGGCAAAGCATTAAGTAACTTGAGAAGCCTCCCCCAAGCTTGTGGGAGACTCTCTTCTTCATTTTGCACAAAGTTGTATATATCCCTTAAAGCAGCTTGTTTCTTATGAGCACGGAAATATTTAGCAGAGAAGTAATAAATCATATCCTGGGGACTACGCACACAACCAGGATCAAGAGAATTAAACCATATCTTAGCATCACCCTTTAATGAGAATGGAAATATTTTAAGGATATAAAAGTAACGAGTTCTCTCATCATTAGTAAACAGGGTGGCTATATCATTTAATTTAGTAAGATGTGCCACAACAGTTTTAGATTCATGCCCATGAAAAGGATCAGATTCAACCAAAGTAATTATATCAGGATCAACAGAGAATTCATAATCCTTATCAGTAACATGGATAGGTGAAGTAGCAAAAGTAGGGTCAGGTTTCATTCTAGCATTTAGAGATTGCTGCTTCCATTTAGCTAATAACCTCTTGAGTTCGTATCTATCTTTGCAAGCTAAAATAGCTAAAGCAGCTTATTTTTCAAAAACATAACCCTCAGGAATAAAAGGTGATTCATATTCACTAGAGGGAGAGTCTTCATCATCACTTTCATCAATATTATCAGATTCAATATTTTCATTCTCTCTAACCCTAGCAAGTTGTTCATCAAGAAATTCACCAAGTGGCACAGTAGTATCAAGCATAGAAGTAGTTTCATCATAAGTATCATGCATAGCAGAAGTGGCATCATCAATAACATGCGACATATCAGAACGAATAGCAGAATCAGGTTTAGGTGTCGCAAGCTTACTCAAAACAGAAGGTGAATCAAGTGCAGAGCTAGATGGCAGTTCCTTACCTCCCCTCGTGGTTGAGGGATAAATCTTGGTTTTTGGATCTCTCAAGTTCTTAATAATGATAAGAAGATATAAATCCCAAGTGACTCAAAGAATAGAGCTATGCTCCCCAGCAATGGCGCCAAAAAATAGTCTTGATAACCCACAAGTATAGGGGATCGCAACAGTTTTCGAGGGTAGAGTATTCAACCCAAATTTATTGATTCGACACAAGGGGAGCCAAAGAATATTCTCAAGTATTAGCAGTTGAGTTGACAATTCAACCACACCTGGAAACTTCATATCTGCAGCAAAGTATTTAGTAGCAAAGTAATATGATAGTAGTGGTAACGGTAGCAAAAGGTAATGATAGCAAAAGTAATGTTTTTGGTATTTTGTAGTGATGATAGCAATAGCAAAGGAAAAGTAAATAAGCGAAGAACAATATATGGAAAGCTCGTAGGCAATGGATCGGTGATAGAGAATTATGCCGGATGCGGTTCATCATGTAACAGTCATAACCTAGGGTGACACAGAACTAGCTCCAATTCATCAATGTAATGTAGGCATGTATTCCGAATATAGTCATACGTGCTTATGGAAAAGAACTTGCATGACATCTATTGTCCTACCCTCCCGTGGCAGCGGGGTCCTAGCGGAAACTAAGGGATATTAAGGCCTCCTTTTAATAGAGTACCGGACCAAAGCATTAACACATAGTGAATACATGAACTCCTCAAACTACGGTCATCACCGGTAAGTATCCCGATTATTGTCACTTTGGGGTTATCGGATCATAACACATAATAGGTGACTATAGACTTGCAAGATAGGATCAAGAACTCTCATATATTGATGAAAACATAATAGGTTCAGATCTGAAATCATGGCACTCGGGCCCTAGTGACAAGCATTAAGCATAGCAAAGTCATAGCAACATCAATCTCAGAACATTGTGGATACTAGGGATCTAACCCTAACAAAACTAACTCGATTACATGATAAATCTCATCCAACCCATCACCGTCCAGCAAGCCTACGATGGAATTACTCACGCACGGCGGTGAGCATCATGAAATTGGTGACAGAGGAAGGTTGATGATGACAATGGCGACGGATTCCCCTCTCCGGAGCCCCGAACGGACTCCAGATCAGCCCTCCCGATAGGTTTTAGGGCTTGGCGGCGGCTCCGTATCATAAAACGCAATGAATCCTTCTCTCTGATTTTTTTCTCCCCAAAAGCAAATATATAGAGTTGGAGTCGAGGTCGGAGGAGCTCCAGGGGGCCATGAGGTAGGGGGCGCGCCCTAGGGGGGCAGGCGCCCCCCCCCAACCCTCGTGGCTTGGGTGTGGGCCCCCTGGTCTTCATCTTTTGCAAGGATTTTTTATTATTTCCGAAAAGATGTTCCGTGAAATTTCAGGTCATTCCGAGAACTTTTGTTTTTGCACATAAATTACACCATGGTAATTCTGCTGAAAAAAGCGTCAGTCTGGGTTAGTTCCATTCAAATCATGCAAGTTAGAGTCCAAAACAAGGGCAAAAGTGTTTGGAAAAGTAGATACGACGGAGACGTATCAATTGATTCCGCAAAGAATTATTACAGGTTATATGATGGTAATTGGTTTCCACAAATTAAATAAGGCTACTAAAAAGATCATTACCCCTTACCTTTTATTGATCAAATGCTAGAAAGATTATACAAACATACACATTTTTGCTTTCTAGATGGTTATTCTGGTTTCTCTCAAATACATGTGTCAGCTGATGATCAATCTAAGACCACTTTTACTTGCCCGTTTGGTACTTTTGCTTATAGACGTATGCCTTTTGTTTATGTAATGCACCTTCTACCTTCTAAAGATGCATGATGGCTATATTCTCTGACTTTTGTGAAAAATTTTGTGAGGTTTTCATGGACGATTTCTCCGTCTATGGATCCTCTTTTGATGATTGCTTGAGCAACCTTGATCGAGTTTTGCAGAGATGTGAAAAAAACTAATCTTGTCTTGAATTGGGAAAAGTGCCACTTTATGGTTAATGAAGGTATTGTCTTGGGGCATAAAGTTTCTGAAAGAGGTATTGAGGTTGATAAAGCCAAGGTTGATGCTATTGAAAAGATGCCATGTCCCAAGGACATCAAAGGTATAAGAAGATTCCTTGGTCATACTGGTATTTATAGGAGGTTCATTAAGGACTTCTCAAAAATTTCTCGGCCTCTGACTAATTTATTACAAAAAGATATACCATTTGTTTTAGATGATGATTGCGTAGAAGCATTTGAAATACTTAAGAAAGTATTAATCTCTGCACCTATTGTTCAGTCACCTGATTGGAATTTACCTGTTGAAATTATGTGTGATGCTAGTGATTATGCTGTAGGTGTTGTTCTAGGACAAAGAGTTGATAAGAAATTAAATGTTATTCAATATGCTAGTAAAACTCTAGATAATGCTCAGAAGAATTATGCTACTACTGAAAAAGAATTCTTAGCAGTTGTAATTGCTTGTGATAAGTTCGGACCTTATATTGTTGATTATAAAGTAACTATTCACACTAATCATGCTGCTATTAAATATCTCATGGAAAAGAAAGATGCTAAACCTAGACTTATTAGATGGGTTCTCCTGCTACAAGAATTTGATTTGCATATTATTGATAGAAAGGGACAACTTGTCTAGGCTAGAGAATGTGCTTGATGACCCACTTGTCTAGGCTAGAGAATGTGCTTGATGACCCACTACCTATTGATGATAGCTTTCCTAATGCACAATTAAATGTCATAAATGCTTCTCGTACTACCCCATGGTACGCTGATTATGCTAATTATATTGTTGCTAAATTTATACCACCTAGTTTCACATACCAACAAAAGAAAAAGTTTTTCTATGATTTGAGGCATTACTTTTGGGATGACCCACATCTTTATAAAGAAGGAGTAGATGGTGTTATTAGATGTTGTGTACCTGAGCATGAACAGGAACAGATCCTACGCAAGTGTCATTCCGAGGCTTATGGAGGACACCACGCTGGAGATAGAACTACACATAAGGTATTGCAATCCGGTTTTTTTATTGGCCTACTCTCTTCAAGGATGCCCGTAAGTTTGTCTTGTCTTGTGATGAATGTCAAAGAATTGGTAATATTAGTAGACGTCAAGAAATGCCTATGAATTATTCACTTGTTATTGAACCATTTGATATTTGGGGCTTTGATTATATGGGACCTTTTCCTGCCTCTAATGGATATACACATATTTTAGTTGTTGTTGATTACATTACTAAGTGGGTAGAAGCTATTCCAACTAGTAGTGCTGATCATAAAACCTCTATTAAGATGCTTAAAGAAGTTATTTTTCCAAGGTTTGGAGTCCCTAGATATTTAATGACTGATGTTGGTTCACATTTTATTCATGGTGCTTTCCGTAAAATGCTTGCTAAATATGATGGTAATCATAGAATTGCCTCTCCTTATCACCCACAGTCTAGTGGTCAAGTAGAATTGAGTAATAGAGAACTCAAATTAATTTTGCAAAAGGCTGTTAATAGATCTAGAAAGAATTGGTCCAAGAAACTTGATGATGCATTATGGTCCTATAGAACTGCATATAAAAACCCTATGGGTATGTCTCCATATAAAATTGTTTATGGAAAAGCATGTCACTTACCTCTCGAACTAGAACATAAGGCTTATTGGGCAATTAAAGAGCTCAACTATGATTTCAAACTTGCTAGTGAGAAGAGGTTATTTGAAATTAGCTCACTTGATGAATGGAGAACCCAAGCCTACGAAAATGCCAAGTTGTTTAAAGAAAAAGTCAAAAGATGGCATGACAAAAGAATACAAAAGCGTGAGTTTAATGTAGGTGATTATGTATTATTATACAACTCTCGTTTAAGATTTTTTACAGGAAAACTTCTCTCTAAATGGGAAGGTCCTTACGTTATCGAGGAGGTCTATCATTCCGGTGCCATAAAAATCAACAACTTCGAAGGCACAAATCTGAAGATGGTGAACGGTCAAAGAATTAAACATTATATCCCAGGTAATCCCATAAATGTTGAAACCAATGTTATTGAAACCATAACCCTGGAGGAATACATAAGGGACACTTTCCGGAATGTTTCAGACTCCGAAAAGGAATAGGTATGTAGTACGGTAAGTAAACCGACTCCAAAACAGTTTTTATGGCAATATTTCTCTGTTTTGGAATATTTAGAAAAATAGAAAAATAAGAAGCAGTCCGGGAAGGACATGAGGCCTCCACGAGGGTGGAGGGCGCGCCCTACCCCCCCTGGGCGTGCCCCCTACCTCGTGGGCACCTCGTGTGCTCTTCGGACTCCGTTTTCTTACACGTTACGTATTTTGGTCGGTAAAAATTCATTATGTAATCTCCCAAAAGTTTTGACCACAGTATCACGCAAAAATCTCATGTTCTTATTTCGAGCTATTTCTTCTGCAGATTAGAGCAATATGTCGTCCCAGGATTCGGAAGGAGAAAGCTATGTGGCTAATTATCTTGTAGATCCTAAGGTCTATGGGGATGTGGAGCATTGTGGTTGGACCACGGAAGAAGAAGAGGACTATGAACCCAGGGGAAAGGAGGAGACAAGTTTAGATGAAGATGAAGTCCCATTACCTCAACCTGGGGACATGCATGTGGAGTTCAAAAAGTCAAGCCTCCCTGATAGAGCAAAGAAACCTAAGATCGAGTTTATCCCTTTTCGCCTCTTGCAGGAAAACAAACATGAATTATGCAAGAAGATATTAAGCCTTGAGCAGGAGATGGATGACCTAAGGGATCAAAACTCTGTCCTCAAGCGCAAATTAAGGAAGAAGCCTACGCCATCAACAAAACCAACACCCTCTTCACCAACAAAAAAGGAGATATAATCACATGGGTATGGGCACTCCCCTTGGCAACTGCCAAGCTTGGGGGAGTGCCCCGGTATCGTATCACCATCACTTCTATCTTTACCATTTTTCTTAGTTCGATCCTTTTGGTAATATCTTGATCTAGTAGCATAAAGTTTTAGTATGATCTAGTTGTGAGTTTTGCTTTATGATCCTTCTATGTAATCGAGTCCGTGAGCTACATATAACAAAGATTAGTGTTGAGTCAAGGGCTTGATTATTTTGCCATGATATTGAGTGAATAAAATAAAAGAGAAAGAAATAAAAGAGATCATTTGTATCTTATGGAGAGTAATGAGCTCACATAGAAAAAGTATGATGAATAAAAGTTGTTGAGAGTTGACAAACATAGTTTTGGTCATCGTTGCAATTAATAGGAAGTAATAAAGAAAGAGAGGTCTTCACATATAAATATACTATCTTGGACATCTTTTATGATTATGAGCACTCATTAAAATATGACATGCTAAAGAGTTGATGTTGGACAAGGAAGACAACATAATGGGTTATGTTTTCTTACATCTGAGATAAATTATATTGTCATGGATCATCCAACATGGTTGAGCTTGACTTTCCCTCTCATGCTAGCCAATTCTTTGAACCAAGTAGAGATACTATGTGTGCTTCCAAACACCCTTAAACCAGTTTTGCCATGAGAGTCCACCATACCTACCTATGGATTGAGTAAGATCCTCCAAGTAAGTTGTCATCGGTGCAAGCAATAAAAATTGCCCTCTAAATATGTATGACTTATTAGTTTGGGAGAAAATAAGCTTTATACGATCGTGTGATATGGAAGAAATAAAAGCGACAGACTGCATAATAAAGGTTCATATCACAAGTGGCAATATAAAGTGACGTTCTTTCACATTAAGATTTTGTGCATCCAACCATAAAAGCGCGTGACAACCTCTGCTTCCCTCTGTGAAGGGCCTATCTTTTACTTTTATCTTCTACCTTGCATAAGAGTCATGGTGATCTTCACCCTTCCTTTTTAAATCTTATCTTTTGGCAAGCACAACATGTTGGAAAGATCCTGGTATATATGGCTAATTGGATGTGAGTTTTCATGAACTATTATTGTTGACATTACCCTTGAGGTAAAACGTTGGGAGGCAAAACTATAAGCCCCTATCTTTCTCTGTGTCCGATTAAAACTCCATACCCATAAGTATTGCGTGAGTGTTAGCAATTGTGAAATACTATATGATAGTTGAGTATGTGGACTTGCTGAAAAGCTCTTATATATTGACTCTTTCCTATGTTATGATAAATTGCAATTGCTCCAATGACTGAGATTATAGTTTGTTAGTTTTCAATGAAGTTTATGATTCATACTTGAAATTGTGATTGAATTGTTACTCTAGCATAAGAGATCATATGACAAGAATTATATAAGTTGCTGTTCTAAGAATAATCATGATGCCCTCATCTTCGTATTTTATTTTTATCGACACCTCTATCTCTAAACATGTGGACATATTTTTTGTTCGGCTTTCGCTTGAGGACAAGCGAGGTCTAAGCTTGGGGGAGTTGATACGTCCATTTTGCATCATGCTTTTATATTGATATTTATTGCATTATGGGATGTTATTACACATTATGTCAAAATACTTATGCATATTCTCTCTTATTTTACAAGGTTTGCATAAAGAGGGAGAATGCCGACAGCTGGGATGCTGGGCTGGAAAAGGAGCAAATATTAGGGACCTATTCTACACAGCTCCAAAAGTCCTGAAACTTCATGAAAGTCAATTTCAGAATATATAAAAAATAATGAGTGCAATAAGTTCCAGAGGGGGCCACACCCTACCCACGAGGGTGGGGGCGCGCCCTACTCCCCTAGGCGCGCCCCCTACTTCGTGGGCCCCCTATTGGTCCTCCGGTGACCATCTTCTTCTATATGAAGTCTTTCGTCCGAAGAAAAATCATAAGCAACCTTTCGGGACGAGACTCCACCACCACGAGGCAGAACCTTGACGGAACCAATCTAGGGCTCCGACAGAGCTGTTCTGCCGGGGACACTTCCCTCCGGGATGGGGAAATTATCGCCATCGTCATCACCAACGATCCTCTCATCAGTAGGGGGTCAATCTCCATCAATATCTTCACCAGCACCATCTCCTCTCAAACCCTAGTTCATCTCTTGTATCCAATTCTTGTCTCCTAGTCCGGGATTGGTACCTGTGGGTTCCTAGTAGTGTTAATTACTCCTTGTAGTTGATTCTAGTTGGTTTATTTGGTGGAAGATCATATGTTCAGATCCTATATGCATATTAATACCCCTCTGATTATGAACATGAATATGCTTTGTGAGTAGTTACTTTTGTTCTTGAGGACATGGGAGAAGTCTTGCTATTAGTAGTCATGTGAATTTGGTATTCGTTCGATATTTTGATGAGATGTATGTTGTCACTCCTCTAGTTGTGTTATGTGAACGTTGACTACATGACACTTCACCATTATTTGGGCCTAGAGGAAGGCATTGGGAAGTAATAAGTAGATGATGGGTTGCTAGAGTGACAGAAGCTTAAACCCTAGTTTATGCGTTGCTTCGTAAGGGACTGATTTGGATCCATATGTTTCATGCTATGGTTAGGTTTACCTTAATACTTTTGTTGTAGTTTCGGATGCTTGCAATAGAGGTTAATCATAAGTGGGATGCTTGTCCAAGTAAGGACAATACCCAAGCACCGGTCCACCCACATACCAAATTATCAAAGTACCGAACGTGGATCATATGAACGTGATGAAAACTAGCTTGACGATATTCCCATGTGTCCTCGGGAGCGCTTTTCTCTATATAAGAGTTTGTCCAGGCTTGTCCTTTGCTACAAAAAGGATTGGGCCACCTTGCTGGACTTTATTTACTTTTGTTACTTGTTACTCGTTACAAATTATCCTATCACAAAACTATTTGTTACCTATTATTTCAGTGCTTGCAGAGAATACCTTACTGAAAACCGCTTATCATTTCCTTCTGCTCCTCGTTGGGTTTGACACTCTTACTTATCGAAAGGACTATGATAGATCCCCTATACTTGTGGGTCATCAGTGTGCATCCAACTTGCTTGCTCACGAAGACCTAGGGCATTTGAGGAAGCCCATTGTTGGAATATACAAGCCAAGTTCTATAATGAAAAATTCCCACTAGTATATGAAAGTGACAAAACAAGAGACTCTCTATCACAAAGATCATTGTGCTACTTTGAAGCACAAGTGTGGAAAAAAGGATAGTAGCGTTGTCCCTTTTTATTTCTTTTCTCTTTTTGGGAGGACTTTTCTTTTTTTATTTGGCCTTTCTCCCTTCTTTTTTTTTGGGACAATGCTCTATTAATGATGATCATCACACTTCTATTTATTTACAACTTAGTGATTACAACTCGATACTAGAACAAAATATGACTCTATATGAACACCTCCGGCGGTGTACCGGGAAGGGCAATGAATCAAGAGTGACATGTATGATAAATTATGCATAGTGGATTTGCCACAAATACGATGTCAACTACATGATCATGCATGGCAATATGACAATGATGAAGCGTGTCATAATAAATGAAATGGTGGAAAGTTGCATGGCAATATATCTCGGAATGGCTATGGAAATGCCATAATAGGTAGGTATGGTGGCTGTTTTGAGGAAGATATAAGGAGGTTTATGTGTGATAGAGCATATTATATCACGGGGTTTGGATGCACCGTCAAATTTTGCACCAACTCTCAAGGTGAGAAAGGGCAATGCACGCTACCGTAGAGGCTAGCAATGATGGAAAGGTGAGAGTGCGTATAATCCATGGACTCAACATTAGTCATAAAGAACTCACATACTTATTGCAAAAATCTACAAGTCATCAAAAACCAAGCATTACGTGCATGCTCCTAGGGGGATAGATTTGTAGGAAAATACCATCGCTCGTCCCCGACCGCCACTCATAAGGATGACAATCAAAGATCATCTCGTGTTTCAAATTTGTTACACAACGGTTACCATATGTGCATGATACGGGACTTGCAAACTTCAACACAAGTATTTCTCAAATTCACAACTACTCAACTAGCACGACTCTAATATTACCATCTTCATATCTCAAAACAATCATCAAGTATCAAACTTCTCATGGTATTCAATGCACTTTTATGAAAGATTTTATTATACCAATCTTGGATGTCTATCATATTAGGACTAATTTTATAGCCAAAGCAAACTACCATGCTGTTCTAAAGGATTCTCAAAATAATATAAGTGAAGCCTGAGAGCTCAATAATTTCTATAAAATAAAACTACCACCGTGTTCTAAAAGATATAAGTGAAGTACTAGAACAAAATTATCTAGCTCAAAAGATATAAGTGAAGCACATAGAGTATTCTAATAAATTCCGATTCATATGTGTCTCTCCCAAAAGGTGTGTATAGCAAGGATGATTGGGGTAAACTAGAAATCAAAGACTCAAATCATAAAAGACGCTCCAAGCAAAACACATATCATGTGGTGAATAAAAATATAGCATCAAGTAAAGTTACCGATGGACGAAGACGAAAGAGGGGATGCCTTCTGGGGCATCCCCAAGCTTAGGATTTTGGTTATCCTTGAATTTTACCTTGGGGTGCCTTGGGCATCCCCAAGCTTAGGCTCTTGCCACTTCTTATTCCATAATCCATCAAATCTTCACCCAAAACTTGAAAACTTCACAACACAAAACTTCAACAGAAAATCTCATGAGCTCCGTTAGTATAAGAAAACAAACCACCACTTAAGGTACTGTAATGAACTCATTCTTTATTTATATTGGTGTTAAACCTACTGTATTCCAAATTCTCTATGGTTCATACCCCCCGATACTAGCCATAGATTCATCAAAATAAACAAACAACACACAAAAAAACAGAATCTGTCAAAAACAGATCAGTCTGTAGTAATCTGTAGGTTTCGAATATTTCTATAACCCCAAAAATTCTGAAATAAATTGGTGGACGTGAGAAATTTGTCTATTAATCATCTCCAAAAAGAATCTACCTAATCTCACTCTCCAGTAAAAATGGCAGAAAATCTCGTGAGTGCTAAAGTTTCTGTTTTTTACAGCAAGATCGCAAAAACTTCCCCCAAGTCTTCCCAAAGGTTCTATTTGGCACAAACACTAATTAAAAGAATAAAACCACATATAAATAGAAGATAGATGAATTATTCATTACTAAACAGAACCAAAAAGCAAGAAACAAAAATAAAATTGGGTTGCCTCCCAACAAGCGATATCATTTAACGCCCCTAGCTAGGCATAAAAACAAGAATAGATCTAGGTATTATCATCTTTGGTAGGCAATTCTTCAATAGAACACTTATAACCCTTGGGAGTTTCCTTCTTTTTATTAATGATCAATATCCTAGGCAATTAATCAAGAAATTCATTTGTAGTGAAGGTTCCTTAATGATAGCGAAGAAGTTGGGGTGAACACTTATTGATTTGAGATCCGCATTTTACTTACTAGAAGATTCACCCTTATTTTTAGGAACATACATTAATTTGGCAACCTTGGTAGTAGGAGGATTTGGAGTATTTTTCACGGATGAAAAGGCAGACCCTAAATTGGTAATAATATCCTCAAGTTTACCAATTCTTGTGGAATCTTGATCTATTCTTTTGTTAACTATAGGTTATTTTTCTTTTAAAAAATTCAGAGTAACTCCTACGGTAGATCCATATTGGGTGATGTGGTTGTGGATCTTTTTATCCAAATTTTCAATCAACTCCACAGAGGCAACTTTATTTTCAATAATTTCAATCCTTTGCATCACATGTTCCAAAGTTAAAATAGTTCCATTAACCAAAAGAGGTGGTGGGCCAAACAAATCTATCATAGCATTATAAGAATCAAAAGTATGGCTACCCAATAAATTCCCTCTGGTAATGGTATCAAGAATATATCTGTTCCAAGGAGTGATGCCTACATAAAAACTGCAAAGAAGGGAGGAAGTGGATTTCTTTCTAGTAGATCTATTCTGAGCATTGCAAATTCTATGCCAAGCATCTTTTAAATTTTCTCCCTCCCTTTGTTTAAAATTAAGAACTTCAAGATCGGGGGTACTAACAATGATAGAAGGACTAGCCATGACGACACACGGTGACACGAGAAGCAAGCGAAAAGGAGGCGAACGTAAAAAGAGGGCGAATAAAACGGCAAGGGTGAAGTGGGTGAGAGGAAAACAAGAGGCAAATGGCAAATAATGTAATGCGAGGGATAAGAGTTTGTGATGGGTACTTGGTATGTCTTGACTTGACTTGACTTGGCATAGATCTCCCTGGCAACGGCGCCAGAAATCATTCTTGCTACCTCTTGAGCACTACGTTGGTTTTCCCTTGAAGAGGAAAGGGTGATGCAGCAAAGTAGCGTAAGTATTTCCCTCAGTTTTTGAGAACCAAGGTATCAATCCAGTAGGAGACTACACGTAAGTCACCTCGCATCTACAAAAACAAATAAGAACCTTGCGACCAACGCGGTAAAGGGGTTGTCAATCCCATCATGGCCACTTGCAAAAGTGAGATATGATAGAGATAATAAGATAATTATTTTTGGTATTTTTATGATATAGATTGAAAGTAAAGATTGCAAAGTAAAATAGATTGGAAACTTATATGATGGAAAATAGACTCAGGGGCCATAAGTTTCACTAGTGGCTTCTCTCAAGATAGCATAAGTATTACGACAGGTAAACAAATTACTGTCGAGCAATTATTAGAAAAGTGCATAATTATGAGAATATCTAGGCATGATCATGTATATAGGCATCACGTCCGCGACAAGTAGACCAAAACGATTCTGCATCTACTACTATTACTCCACACATCAACCGCTATCCAGCATGCATCTAGAGTATTAAGTTCATAAGAACAGAGTAACGCATTAGGCAAGATGACATGATGTAGAGGCATAAAATCAAGCAATATGATATAAACCCCATATTTTTATCCTCGATGGCAACAATACAATATGTGCCTTGCTGCCCCTGATGTCACTAGGAAAGGACACCGCAAGATTGTACCCAAAGCTAAGCACTTCTCCCATTGCAAGAAGATCAATCTAGTAGGCCATACCAAACTGATAATTCGAAGAGACTTGCAAAGATAACAAATCATACATAAAAGAATTCAGAGAAGAACCAAATATTGTTCATAGATAATCTTGATCATAAACCCACAATTCATCGGATCCCGACAAACACACCGCAAAAAGAATTACATCAAATAGATCTCCAAGAAGATCAAGGAGAACTTTGTATTGAGATCCAAAGAGCGAGAAGAAGCCATCTAGCTAATAACTATGGACCCGAAGGTCTATGGTAAACTACTCACACATCATCGGAGAGGCTATGGTGTTGATGTAGAAGCCCTCCATGATCGATTCCCCCTCTAGCGGAGCTCTGGAAAAGGCCCGAAGATGGGATCTCTTGGGTACAGAATGTTGCGGCGGTGGAAATAGGGTTCGTGGTGCTCTCGATGTTTTCGGGGTATATGAGTATATATAGGCGAAAGAACTCGGTCAGGGGAGCCACGAGGGGCCCACGAGGGTGGGGGCGCACCTACCCCTGGGCCCGCCTCCCTGCCTCGTGGCCTCCTCGATGCTTCCTTGATGTCCACCCCAAGTCTCCTGGATTGCATTTGTTCCAAAAATCACTCTCCCGGCGGTTTCATTCTGTTTGGATTCCGTTTGGTATTCCTTTTCTATGAAACACTGAAATAGGCAAAAAAAACAGCAATTTGCACTGGGCCTTGCTACCTCTTGAGCACTGCGTTGGTTTTTCCTTGAAGAGGAAAGGGTGATGTAGCAAAGTAGCGTAAGTATTTCCCTCAGTTTTTGAGAACCAAGGTATCAATCCAGTAGGAGATCACGCTCAAGTCCCACGCACCTACACAAACAAATAAGAACCTCGCAACCAACGTGATAAAGGGGTTGTCAAGCCCTTCACGGTCACTTACGAGAGTGAGATCTGATAGATATGATAAGATGATATTTTTGGTATTTTTATGATAAAGAGAAATAAAGATGCAAAGTAAAATAAATGGCAAAGGAAATAACTAACAGTTGGAAGATTAATATGATGGAAGATAGACCCGGGGGCCATAGGTGTCACTAGTGGCTTCTCTCAAGAGCATAAGTATTACGGTGGGTGTCGTGGAAACGTCACGGCAGATGTCCTAGTGTGAGGACTTAGTCGTGAGGCCAACGCATCTACGTGGTAGCTTGAAGGGGTTGATCGGAATCGAGAGACGCAACACGCAAGACGAAGATTTAGACATCTTCGGGCCCCGGGAAACATCATTCGGTAACAACCCTACATGTTGTTTGTGGCTAGGTCTCATTATCATCATGAGGGAGTCACCGTAACTCCGGCTCTCCTAGTTGTGTCTAAACTTAATGATTATTCAACTTGTCCCTCTTGGGGTGCCCTGCCCCTCCTTATATATGTTGAAGGGACGGGTTACATGTAGAGTCCAACTCGGACTTAGAATTAACTATTCTGACTTCTCTCCATGGGTTTCTTAACGTTTCGGGCTTCTTAACTGTTGATTTACAATCTGGCTTAACTGTCTGGCTTAACTGTTCGGCTTAACTATCCAGCTTAACTGTCCGGCTTAACAGTCTGACTCACCTGTCTGCTTAACTATCCGGGTTACATGACTGTGTCTGCTAGGTTACATGATTGTGTCTGTCGGGTTACATGACTGTGTCTGCCGGGTTACATGACTATGTCTGCCGGGTTACATGAATGTGCATGCCGGGTTACATGACTGTGTCTGCCAGCTTACAATGCTTAACTGTTCCCGCCGGCTTATAGTCTGTCGGGTCACCAATGAAACATCAAGTCCCAGCCGGGTCATATCTCCGGCCTGGTCATATCGCGGGGTATATCCCCGACATTAGCCCCCAGTCTAATTTGGATTTATCCATGTTAAACTGATCATGTAAACAAAACACAAGAACAATTTTAATAGGTTATGCTCCGGGTTAAATATTCTTGTAAGCCGGCACCTGAACATCTTTAAGTCCTTGTCATTTCCTTCTTCCAGAAAATCTGGGTCAATAGCCAACTTCATAATCAATTTGCTGATGTTGGTTTCTCACAAAGAAAGACTATGAAGAATAATTCATTTGACTCAGCTCCCAATGCTTAAAAATATTGGTCTTTGAAATAGTCATGTGACCTTCAACCGGCTTAAAGATGAAAGACTTGCCGGGTTATAAATAGATAATGCCAAGTTATAATTGTTGTCGACGCCGGGTCAAAACTGAGAATTTTGAAGATTTGTCTCCCTCATATCCATATTACCTGTAGCCCCCAAGTCTTAAGAGGAGAAACATAGTGATAGCTTAAGACTTGTTTCAATATAGATGATGCAACCTTGAAGAAATCCAGATTGTCCATCTCAGTCACTAATCAAAACTGAATATTCCACATATGTAGCCCCCAAGTGTCGGGTTGTCATGCTTGCAGCAACCTGGGACTTGTAATTGCCTTATGCTCATAAAAACTTCAACCAGTGTAGCCCCCAAGGGCCGGGTCATTATGCAATAATGAGCAGGGACTTTATAAATATGATCATGTAGATCTAAATAGCAATGTGTAGCCCCCAACGGCCGGCTCGGTAAGATAATATTGAGCTGGGACTTTATATATACTTTTTGGAAAAGAACATCATATGATGTAACCCCCATCATGGGGCGTGTACCCACGTCCACAAGGTTAAGAGCTTTGTGCTTTACCAACTGAGCAAGTGGACCCTTCAATATAATGGATTAAGACTTGTGTACCTTGAATTATTGACAAGAGCAATTAGTAGCCCCCAAGGGCTGGCTCATTTACAATGGGATGAGTCGGGTCTTCAATAAGTTGATCAAAAAATGACTTTACATTAGCCCCCAAGTGCCATGGTGCATGCTGGCATTGACCTGGGACTTGCATATTTGATGTAATCTCAATTTGAATAATATAGCCCCCAAGTGTCGGGTCGTAAGCCTGCAGTGACTCAGGACTATTCCTTCCATTGTAGAATAAATTATATCCATTGATAAAATAATATCCATTGCACTGAAGCGACTTTGAAAACCTCAATCATAATATTGGTTATTGATAACCATAATAAAAATCCAGCCATGTTGGCTATTAAAGATTTGAATAATATAACCCGGTTTGAAAAACCGGTTCCTGTGATATTGAATTGTACTGCTGGTTTAGGATACCTGTGCAGTAAGGGTGATAACCCAATCTTTAGAAGCCAAAAACTTCCAGATGTTTTATGATTGTCATATATGGCGACTTATCATCCAAAGTCAAGCCGGGTTAATCGAAACCACATATATGCTTCAGATATGAACAAAAAGTCTCAAGACAAAACCCAAAAAACTGTTTTCAAAAAACTTAAGCAAAATAGAAAGAAGAATTTGAGGCTTCTAATTCGAATACGATCAGTAAACCGTTCCAAAGGGGTTAAGCTAGGATTCGAATACGATCATGTAGCCCCTAGTGGCTTTGGCGTTGCACCGATCAAGAGGGTACCGACAGCTATGTTCTCTTTGGTTCGAATATGACCTATGTTTGAACAGGAAGCCCCCAAATGACCTTGAGAGGTTTTTAACGACCCTCATTCGAATACAATCCAAGTCAGACCCAAAAGGGGTTAAACTATGATTCGAATACGATCAAGAAGGCCCCTAGTGAGTTTGGCATTGTGCCGATCAAGAGGGTACCGACAGTTATGTTCTCTTTGGTTCGAATACGACCTATGTTTGAACAGGAAGCCCCCAAATGACCTGTAACTGTGGCTATGAGCCGGATCAAAGGGTAATCATAGCTTAGCTCAATAAGCCAGAAGCCCACAAGTGATATATTTCTGAGCTGTGCTCGCCGGGTGCCTATGTTTGAGTTGTGCTGTGCAACAAACTCTCTTTGGTCCCTGTAATTTTTTCTCAAAAAAACTCAAACTTGCGAGAGATGAATTCTTTTTAAACCGGAATTTCAAACCGGATATTGAGAGCTTCAAAGCTTTGTGGGAGACAGGTTTACCTTGAGCCGAATTTTAAACCAGATATTGAGAGATTTAGCGCTTTGTGGGAGACAAATTTCCCTTGAACCGGAATTTTGAACCGGAATCCTTTTTTTAAGCTAGAAATTTTCTGACGGCCTTTAAATATTCGCCAATAAAGTAGTAGCCTCCGGGGCCGGGTTATTTTTCTCTCCAATGACTCGGAGTTCTTGATTATTAATACTGGCCAATTTTATCGAGTCATGCCATTGTAGCCCCCGAGTCTTAAGGCGACTCGAGGAGTTGTCTTGAGATTCTCCATATTTGACCGTGATATAAACCGGTATGAGTCATTCAACATCTTAGTGATATAACTTGCCCTGCACTGGAGAACTTGCAAGCCGGAGTAATTGCTCTTTTAAAGAAAGCAATAAAAATATACTGCATGGATCTCACCTGACATATCCGGCAAGAATTTATCTACCACAGAGTTGATGATCAGTTGACCACCACGATGAAGTGAGACGGTGAACCGTGCGAACGGGCAAGTTAGCCGCATTATGTTGATATACACCAAACCGCGGAGGCAGACATAAAAAACAACCGCAACATTAGAGGTAGTATGGACGCGGGCGAGTCGCTACTGCTATTGCATTGACCAAATGTCCTGCATGAATAATATCATAACCTGGAGTAATTGTTCTCAAAATAAAAAATTTGATACGTGCTATTTAAAATAGTCTGGAAAGACATCACCTGATGTATTTATGATCCTCAGCGGTGTCCGTTAGTCAACCCGGCACGTTGAATAGGCCGGACCGCAGGGCGGACAGTAAAACGACCACAGCATCAGAGGCAGCACAGATAGATGAGTCAGCCGTGGCGTTGTAAGCCGGCGCGGACGCATGAACCAGGCCGCAAAAGTGGACGGGCGAGTCGTCCGTGGTGTTGTAAGCCAGTGTGGACGCGTGAAACGGCCACGACGTTGTAAGCCGGTGCAGACGGGAGAATCGGCCGCGAGGGTGGACGGGTGACTTATCTGTGGTGTTATAAACCGGCGCGGACGGGTGAGCCGGATACGTTGTTGTTGTTGTTGTAGATTAAACTGCACGGGCGGCGGCTCGCGCACACCCGTACAATAACAAGCGGGTGCGGACGCTAGCGCATGATGATGGCACCACCTTTATAATGAATCATTGTCCTGCACAAAATATATTGTGGACCAAAGTAATTGTTCTTTGATAAAAACAATGTGTCAAGAAAATATACTTAGATGAATATCACCTGATTTGTCCGGATGACAAATGACCGTAGCATCCGTGAATCCCCTATTAGTATTGCTTGTTGAATTCCTTTTGATCCTTATATATCCACAACAAGTAGGACCGCGCCAGTTGACCTGGCGCATTTGTAGTAGACATGATCGCCGATAGTTAGCGCGGCATGAACAGAGGCCGACATAGGATGACACTGGCGCGAGCTCCATATCCACTTTATGAATGAGGCAACGTCTTGGTGTTGTCCAGCCGCAGACGAAACATCAGTAGCGAGCAGAGGTTGGAACTTCTCCTTATCTGTCTTGATTGATAATATTTTGGATGTGCGTAGACTTAGCACTGATGAACCTTTGGTATTCTGGATTTGCTTCTCATAGTGGCACGTCTTAACCCGCATTGGTTGATATGACTTGTCCCTGTCATACTCCATCTAATTACCCCATGTACGGCTTCTGTAGAACCGGATCCTTAACACCTGTCCGATCCTCAAATCATATATTCAACAGAAATCGTCTTCACTTGTAGCTTGCAATGAGTTGACCATTAGGGGAGAAGCTGATTCCCAGGACAGGTTTCACATGCCCAATGTAAGGCAAAGGAGCTAGAGGTACGTCGGAGAATACGGCCGGCGGCTTCGCAGGGCCGGCGACAGCAGAGGAGAGGCGGCGAGTGAGCAAGCTGGCGATTCGACACAGCGACTCAGCGAGGCCAGCCCGAAGTAGAGCGAAACAGGCAGCGGCCACAGTGGAAGCGGGTTGACCCGGGGCGGCTCAATGGCGCGGTGGCAAGGGCTTGTGGCCGACCGCGGCGGAGGTGGTGGCTTGCAACGGTAGCAAGGGCAGGCCCGCGGCAGCGAAGGCCAGGCCACTCCGCCGGGGCAGCTCGATACGGCTGTGTCAGCGGCTTGAAGGCGATGCAGGGCCAACTCTGGGCAGCGGTGGTTGATGTGGTGTGGAACAGAGGTAGCCTACGGCTTCCCGGCTAATTAAGGCCTCGGTTTTAACTAGGCGGAGGCAACGATCGCAGCCGGTGGCTCAACTCGAGGCATTTGGCCACGGGGGCCTGCCGGCGAACGGACGGCGTGTCGAAAGGCCGATAGCAGCAGGAGGTGGATGGCAGTAGTAGCTCTGGTTGTGGCCAGAGGACAGAGGCGTTGGTGGCGGCTCACCACGGTAGTCAACATGGCGGGTCAACGGAGCGGGTCAACAGAGAAGTCCGAACCCGTGGAGAATCTGCTTCCGACTCGTGGATGGTCCAGCGAGTCCGTTTTTTTCAGCACCTTCCGTGAACTTTGTTGTAAGCCAGGCTCAATCTGACTTAGATTTGTACTCAGTTGAATTACCCGATCGGCTGACGGCAGAACTTTTGAAGAGTCTTGGCGAGTCCTAGGGCATCGTGGATCTTGTTTTCACCATGTGTGTCACCCCAAATTTTCCATCGTAGCCGTCCCTGTTTGACGTTTGGACGATCCTTCGCTCTCTTGCACAGAGGACAGAGGACGGGCGTGTGTGCCATCGCCGTCGAAGTTGCCTTTCGACTTTGATCTGATATTAAAACTTTTTCGATAGCAATCGGACGAAACCAGAGTTGATGTATAATCTTCTATGCCGGCTCTTTTCCATCCGACGAATTGCGAACATCTCAACTCCTGAGGAATTCCCTCCAAGAACTCAACACCACTGTGCGCGGACCCCATGGTGGGCGCCAACTGTCGTGGAAACGTCACTGTAGATGTCCTAGTGTGAGGACTTAGTCGTGAGGCCAACGCATCTATGCAGTAGCTTGAAGGGGTTGATCGGAATCGAGAGATGCAACTCGCAAGATGAAGATTTAGACAGCTTCGGGCCCCGGGAAACATCATCCGGTAACAACCTGATGTCTACTACACAACCTTCTTCTTATAGACGTTATTGAGTCTCCAAGTGCAGAGGTTTGTAGGACAGTAGCAAATTTTCCTCAAGTGGGTGACCTAAGGTTTATCAATCCGTAGGAGGCGTAGGATGAAGATGGTCTCCATCTCTCAAGCAACCCTGCAACCAAATAACAAAGAGTCTCTTGTGTCCCCTACACACCCAATACAATGGTAAATTGTATAGGTGCACTAGTTCGGCGAAGAGATGGTAATACAAGTGGTATACGGATGGTAGATAAAGGTTTTTGTAATCTGAAAATATAAAAAACAGCAAGGTAACTAATGATAAAAGTGAGCGTAAACGGTATTCCAATACGTTGAAACAAGGCCTAGGGTTCATACTTTCACTAGTGCAAATCCTCTCAACAATAATAACATAATTGGATCACATAACTATCCCTCAAGATGCAACAAAGAGTCACTCCAAAGTCACTAATAGCGGAGAACGAACGAAGAGATTATGGTAGGGTACGAAACCACCTCAAAGTTATTCTTTTCAATCAATCCGTTGGGCTATTCCTATAAGTGTCACAAACAGCCCTAGAGTTCGTACTAGAATAACACCTTAAGACACAAATCAACCAAAACCCTAATGTCACCTAGATACTCCAGTGTCACCTTGAGTATCCGTGGGTATGATTATACGATATGCATCACACAATCTCAGATTCATCTATTCGACCAACACATAGAACGTCAAAGAGTGTCCCAAAGTTTCTACCGGAGAATCATGACGAAAACGTGTGCCTACCCCTATGCATAGGTTCATGGGCGGAACCCGCAAGTTGATCACCAAAACATACATCAAGTGAATCATGTGATATCCCATTGTCACCACAGATACGCACGGCAATACATACATCAAGTGTTCTCAAATCTTTAAAGACTCAATCCGATAAGATAACTTCAAAGGGGAAACTCAATCCATTACAAGAGAGTAGAGGGGAGAAAACATCATAGGATCCAAATATAATAGCAAAGCTCGCGATACATCAAGATCGTATCACCTCAAGAACACAAGAGAGAGAGAGAGAGAGAGAGAGATCAAACACATAGCTATTGGTACATACCCTCAGCCCCAAGGGAGAACTACTCCCTCCTCATCATGGAGAGCACCGGGATGATGAAGATGGCCACCGGAGAAGGATTCCCCCTCCGACAGGGTGCCGGAACGGGTCTAGATTGGCTTTCGGTGGCTACGGAGACTTCTAGCAGCGGAACTCCCGATTTATTGTGCTCTCGAATGTTTTTAGGGTATATGGAGATATATAGGTGGAAGAAGTACGTCAGGGGAGCCATGAGGGGCCCAGGAGGGTGGAGGGCGCGCCCCCCTACCTTGTGGCGTCCTCGAAGCTTCCCTTACATGGACTCCAAGTCTTCTGGGCTTCTTCTAATCCAAAAATAAGTTCCGTGAAGTTTCAGATCAATTGGACTCCGTTTGATTTTCTTTTTCTGCGATACTCTAAAACAAGGGAAAAAACAGAAACTGTCACTGGGCTCTAGGTTAATAGGTTAGTCCCAAAAATCATATAAAATGGCATATAAATGCATATTAAACATCCAAGGTTGATAATATAATAGCATGGAACAATCAAAAATTATAGATACGTTGGAGACGTATCAGCATCCCCAAGCTTAATTCCTGCTCGTCCTCGAGTAGGTAAATGATAAAAACTGAATTTTTGATGTGGAATGCTACCTAACATATTTATCCATCTAGTTTGTGGCAAGAAAATTCATATCCATAAGATTCAAGACAAAAGTTTAATATTGACATAAAAATAATAATACTTAAAGCATACTAACTAAGCAATCATTTCTTCTCAAAATAACATGGCCAAAGAAAGCTATCCCTACAAAATCATATAGTCTGGCTATGCTCTATCTTCATCACACAAAATATTTAAATCATGCACAACCCCGATGACAAGCCAAGCAATTGTTTCATACTTTTGATGTTATCAAACTTTTTTAATCTTCGCGCAATACATGAGCATGAGCCATGGATATAGCACTATAGGTGGAATAGAATGGTGGTTGTGGAGAAGACAAAAAGGGAGAAGATAGTCTCACATCGACTAGGCGTATCAATGGGCTATGGAGATGCCCATCAATAGATATCAATGTGAGTGAGTAGGGATTGCCATGCAACGGATGCACTAGAGCTATAAATGTATGAAAGCTCCACAAAAGAAACTAGTGGATGTGCATCCAACTCGCTTGCTCACGAAGACCTAGGGCATTTTGAGGAAGCCCATCATTGGAATATACAAGCCAAGTTCTATAATGAAAGATTCCCACTAGTATATGAAAGTGACAACATAGGAGACTCTCTATCATGAAGATCATGGTGCTGCTTTGAAGCACAAGTGTGGTAAAAGGATAGTGGCATTGCCCCTTCTCTCTTTTTCTCTCATTTTTTTATTTTTTTATTTGGGCCTTTCTCTTTTTTTATTTGGGCTTCTTTGGCCTCTTTTATTTATTTATTTTCGTCCAGAGTCTCATTCCGACTTGTGGGGGAATCATAGACTACATCATCCTTTCCTCACTGGGACAATGCTCTAATAATGATGATCATCACACTTTTATTTTCTTACAACTCAAGAATTACAACTCGATACTTAGAACAAGATATGACTCTATATGAATGCCTCCGGCGGTGTACCGGGATGTGGAATGACTCATGAGTGACATGTATGAAAGAATTATGAATGGTGGCTTTGCCACAAATACGATGTCAACTACATGATCATGCAAAGCAATATGACAATGATGAAGTGTGTCATAATAAACGGAACGGTGGAAAGTTGCATGGCAATATATCTCGGAATGGCTATGGAAATGCCATAATAGGTAGGTATGGTGGCTGTTTTGAGGAAGATATATGGTGGGTTTATGGTACTGGCGAAAGTTGCGCGGTACTAGAGAGGCTAGCAATGGTGGAAGGGTGAGAGTGTGTATAATCCATGGACTCAACATTAGTCATAAAGAACTCACATACTTATTGCAAAAATCTATTAGTTATTGAAGCAAAGTACTACGCACATGCTCCTAAGGGGATAGATTGGTAGGAAAAGACCATCGCTCGTCCCCGACCACCACTCATAAGGAGGACAATCAATAAATATATCATGCTCCGGCTTCATCACATAACGGTTCATCGTACGTGCATGCTACGGGAATCACAAACTTTAACACAAGTATCTCTCAAATTCACAACTACTCAACTAGCATGACTCTAATATTGCCATCCTCATATCTCAAAACAATCATCATGTATCAAACTTCTCATAGTATTCAATGCACTTTATATGAAAGTTTTTATTATATCCTCTTGGATGCCCATCATATTAGGACTAGTTTCATAACCAAAGCAAATTACCATGCTGTTCTAAAAGACTCTCAAAATAATATAAGTGAAGTGCGAGAGTTCATCTATTTCTTCAAAATAAAACCACCACCGTGCTCTAAAAAGATATAAGTGAAACACTAGAGCAAATGACAAACTACTCCAAAAGATATAAGTGAAGATCAATGAGTAGTCGAATAATTATGCAACTATGTGAAGACTCTCTAACATTTAATAATTTCAGATCTTGGTATTTTATTCAAACAGCAAGCAAAACTAAATAAAATAAAATGACACTCCAAGCAAAACACATATCATGTGGAGAATAAAAATATAGCTCCAAGTTACCGATGAACGAAGACGGAAGAGGGGATGCCTTCCGGGGCATGCCCAAGCTTAGGATTTTGGTTGTCCTTGAATATTACCTTGGCGTTCCTTGGTCATCCCCAAGATTAGGCTCTTGCCACTCCTTATTCCATAGTCCATCGAATCTTTACCCAAAACTTGAAAACTTCACAACACAAAACTTAATAGAAACTCATAAGCTCCGTTAGTATAAGAAAATAAATCACCACTTAGGTACTGTTGTGAACTCATTATTTATTTATATTGGTGTTATATCTACTGTATTCCAACTTCTCTATGGTTCATACCCTCCGATACTACTCATAGATTCATCAAAATAAGCAAACAACACATAGAAAACAGAATTTGTCAAAAACAGAACAGTCTGTAGTAATCTGTATCAAACGTATACTTCTGGAACTCATAAAATTCTAAAATAAATTGTTGGACCTGAGTAATTTGTCTATTAATCATCTGCAAAAATAATTAACTAAATATCACCCTCCAATAAAAAATGTCAGCAATCTCGTGAGCGCTAAAGTTTCTGTTTTTTACAGCATGATCGCAAAGACTTTCCCCAAGTCTTCCCAAAGGTTCTACTTGGCACAAACAGTAATTAAAAGCATAAAACCACATCTAAACATAGGCTATATGAATTATTTATTACTAAATAGGAGAAAAAAGCAAGGAACAAAAATAGAGTTGGGTTTCCTCCCAACAAGCGCTATCGTTTAACGCCCCTAGCTAGGCATGATGATTTCAATGATGCTCACATAAAAGATAAGAATTGTAACATAAGAGAGCATCATGAAGAATATGACTAGGACATTTAAGTCTAACCCACTTCCTATGCATAGGTATTTTGTGAGCAAACAATTTATGGGAACAATAATCAACTAGCATAGGAAGGCAAAACAAGCATAACTTCAAAACTTTTAAGCACATAGAGAGGAAACTTGATATTATTGCAATTCCTACAAGCATATATTCCTCCCTCATAATAATTTTCAGTAGCATCATGAATGAATTCAACAATATAACGAGCACCTAAAGCATTCTTTTCATGATCTATAAGCATAGAAATTTTACTACTCTCCACATAAGCAAGATTCTTCTCATTCGGAATAGTGGAAGTATCATAAGAAACTCGAATACTATAAATTGTTTCCACATTAGAAGAGTAATGTTCAGAAAAAGGGTAATCATAATCATGACAAGTTTTATAAATATAATCACTACTTTTTATAGCATATGTATCATCACAATAATCATCATAGATAGCAACTTTGTTCACATAATCAATTGGAACCTCTTCCGAAATAGTGGAATCATTACTAAATAAAGTCATGACCTCTCCAAATACACTTTCATCAATATAATCATCATAAATAGGAGGCATGCTTTCATTATAATAAATTTGCTCATCAAAACTTGGGGGACAAAAAATATCATCTTCATCAAACATAGCTTCCCCAAGCTTGTGGGCTTTGCATATCATTAGCATCATGGATATTCAAGGAATTCATACTAACAACATTGCAATCATGCTCATCATTCAAATATTTAGTGCCAAACATTTTAACGCATTCTTCTTCTAACACTTTGGCACAATTTTCCTTTCCATCATACTCACGAAAGATATTTAAAAGATGAAGCGTATGAGGCAAACTTAATTCCATTTTTTGTAATTTTCTTTTATAAACTAAACTAGTGATAAAACAAGAAACTAAAAGACTCGATTGCAAGATCTAAAGATATACCTTCAAACACTCACCTCCCCGGCAACGGCGCCAGAAAAGAGCTTGATGTCTACTACACAACCTTCTTCTTGTAAACGTTGTTGGGCCTCCAAGTGCAGAGGTTTGTAGGACAGTAGCAAATTTCCCTCAAGTGGATGACCTAAGGTTTATCAATCCGTAGGAGGCGTAGGATGAATATGGTCTCTCTCAAGCAACCCTGCAACCAAATAACAAAGACTCTTGTGTCCCCAACACACCCAATACAATGGTAAATTGTATAGGTGCACTAGTTCGGCGAAGAGATGGTAATACAGGTGGTATATGGACGGTAGATAAAGGTTTTTGTAATCTGAAATATAAAAACAGCAAGGTAACTAATGATAAAAGTGAGCATAAACGGTATTGCAATGCGTTGAAACAAGGCCTAGGGTTCATACTTTCACTAGTGCAAGTCCTCTCAACAATAATAACATAATTGGATCACATAACTATCCCTCAACATGCAACAAAGAGTCACTCCAAAGTCACTAATAGCAGAGAACGAACGAAGAGATTATGGTAGGGTACGAAACCACCTCAAAGTTATTCTTTCCAATCAATTCGTTGGGCTATTCCTATAAGTGTCACAAACAGCCCTAGAGTTCGTACTAGAATAACACCTTAAGACACAAATCAACCAAAACCCTAATGTCACCTAGATACTCCAGTGTCACCTCGAGTATCCGTGGGTATGATTATACGATATGCATCACACAATCTCAGATTCATCTATTCAACCAACACATAGAACCTCAAAGAGTGCCCCAAAGTTTCTACCGGAGAATCACGACGAAAACGTGTGCCAACCCCTATGCATAGGTTCATGGGCGGAACCCGCGAGTTGATCACCAAAACATACATCAAGTGAATCACGTGATATCCCATTGTCACCATAGATACGCACGGCAAGACATACATCAAGTGTTCTCAAATATTTAAAGACTCAATCCAATAAGATAACTTCAAAGGGGAAACTCAATCCATTACAAGAGAGTAGAGGGGGGAGAAAACATCATAGGATCCAAATATAATAGCAAAGCTCGCGATACATCAAGATCGTATCACCTCAAGAACATGAAAGAGAGCGAGATCAAACACATAGCTACTGGTACATACCCTCAGCCCCGAGGGAGAACTACTCCCTCCTCATCATGGAGAGCACCGGGATGATGAAGATGGCCACCGGAGAAGGATTCCCCCTCCGGCAGGGTGCCGGAACGGGTCTAGATTGGCTTTCGGTGGATACGGAGGCTTCTGGCGGCGGAACTCCCGATCTATTGTGCTCTCGGATGTTTTTAGGGTATATGGAGATATATAGGCGGAAGAAGTACGTCAGGGGAGCCACGAGGGGCCCACGAGGGTGGAGGGCGCGCCCCCTACCTCGTGGCCTCCTCGAAGCTTCCCTTACGTGGACTCCAAGTCTTCTGGGCTTCTTCTGATCCAAAAATAAGTTTCGTGAAGTTTCAGGTCAATTGGACTCCGTTTGATTTTCCTTTTCTGCGATACTCTAAAACAAGGAAAAAACAGAAACTGGCACTGGGCTCTAGGTTAACAGGTTAGTCCCAAAAATCATATAAAATGGCATATAAGTGCATATAAAACATCCAAGGTTGATAATATAATAGGATGGAACAATCAAAAATTATAGATACGCTGGAGACGTATCACAACCCTACATGTTGTTTGTGGCTAGGTCTCATTATCATCATGAGGGAGTCGCTGTAACTCCGGCTCGCCTGGTTGTGTCTAGACTTAATGATTATTCAACTTATCCCTCTTGGGGTGCCCTGCCCCTCCTTATATATGTTGAAGGGGCGGGTTACATGTAGAGTCCAACTCGGACTTAGACTTAACTATTCTGACTTCTCTCCATGGGCTTCTCTCCATGGGCTTCTAACGTTTCGGGCTTCTTAACTATTGATTTACAATCTGGCTTAACTGTGTGGCTTAACTGTTCGGCTTGACTGTCCGGCTTAACTGTCCAGCTTAACCGTCTGACTTAACTGTCTGCTTAACTATCTGGGTTACATGACTGTGTCTACCGGGTTACATGACTGTGTCTGCCAGGTTACATGACTGTGTCTGCCGGGTTACATGACTGTGTCTGCCAGCTTACAATGCTTAACTGTTCCCGCCGGCTTATAGTCTGTCGGGTCACCAATGAAACATCAAGTCCCAGCCGGGTCATATCTCCGGCCAGGTCATATCGCGGGGTATATCCCCGACAGTGGGTAAATGAATTACTATCGAGAAATTGATAGAATTGAGCATAGTTATGAGAATATCTAGGTATGATCATGTATATAGGCATCATGTCCGAGACAAGTAGACCAAAACAATTCTACATCTACTACTATTACTCCACACATCGACCGCTATCCAGCATACATCTAGAGTATTAAGTTCATAAGAACAGAGTAATGCTTTAAGGAAGATGACATGATGTAGAGGGATAAACTCATGCAATATGATATAAACCCCATCTTTTTATCCTCGGTGGCAACAATACAATACGTGTCGGTTCCCTTTCTGTCACTGGGATCGAGCACCGCAAGATTGAACCCAAAGGTAAGCACTTCTCCCATTGCAAGAAAGATCAATCTAGTAGGCCAAACCAAACTGATGGTTATGTTTCCTAACCATAGACATGAGTTGTCATTTGATTAACGGGATCACATCATTAGAGAATGATGTGATTGACTTGACCCATTTGTTAGCTTAGCACGATGATCGTTTAGTTTGTTGCTATTGCTTTCTCCATAACTATACATGTTCCTATAACTATGAGATCATGCAACTCCCGAATATCGGAGGAACACTTTGTGTGCTACCAAATGTCACAACGTAACTAGGTGATTATAAAGGTGCTCTACAGGTGTCTCCGATGGTGTTTGTTGAGTTGGCATGGATCAAGATTGGGGTTTGTCACTCCGATTGTCGGAGAGGTATCTCTGGGCCCTCTCGGTAATGCACATCACTATAAGCCTTGCAAGCAATGTGACTAATGAGTTAGTTGCAGGATGATGCATTACGGAACGAGTAAAGAGACTTGCCGGTAACGAGATTGAACTAGGTATTTGGATACCGACGATCGAATCTCGGGCAAGTAACATACCGATAACAAAGGGAACAACGTATGTTGTTATGCGGTTTGACCGATAAAGATCTTTGTAGAATATGTAGGAACCAATATGAGCATCCAGGTTCTGCTATGGGTTATTGACCAGAGACGAGTCTCGGTCATGTCTACATAGTTCTCGAACCCGTAGGCTCCGCACGCTTAAAGTTCGGTGACGGTCGGTATTATGAGTGTATGTGTTTTGATGTAACGAAGGTAGTTCGGAGTCCTGGATGTGATCACGGACATGACGAGGAGTGTCAAAATGGTCAACACGTAAAGATTGATTTATTGGACGGCTAGATTCGGACACCGGAAGTGTTCTGGATGGTTTCAAAGAAAACCGTAGTGCCGGAGGGATTACCGGGACCCCCCGAGGAAGTATTGGGCCTTAGTGGGCCTGAGGGGAGAGAGAGGGCTGCAGCATAGGAGGTGGTGCACCCCCTCCCATGAGGAGTCCGAATTGGACTAGGGGAGAGGGGCGCGACCCCTCTTTCCCTCCCCCTCTCCCTCTCTTTCCTTCCCCCTTCCCTCTTCCTAGTTGGACTAGGAAAGGATGAATCCTCTTCCTAGTAGGAAGAGGATTCCTCCTCTCCTTGGGGCGCACCAAGGCTGGCCAGCCTTCCCCCCTTGCTCCTTTATATACGGGGGCGGGGGGCACCCAAAGAGACACAAGTTGATCAGTTGATCTTTTAGCCGTGTGTGGTGCCCCCTCCACCATAATCCACCTCGGTTATATCGTAGCGATGCTTAGGCGAAGCCCTGTTCCGGTAGCATCATCATCACCGTCTCACGCCGTCATGCTGACAAAACTCTCCCTTGAAGCTCTACTGGATCGTGAGTTCGCGGGCCGTCACCGAGCTGAACATGTGCAGATCATGGAGGTGTCGTATGTTCGGTACTAGGGATCGGTCGATCATGAATACGTATGACTACATCAACCGCGTTGTAATAATGCTTTCGCTTATGGTCTACGAGGGTACGTGGATGACACTCTTCCCTCTCGTTGTTATGCATCACCATGATCTTGCGTGTGCGTAGGAAATTTTTTGAAATTACTGAGTTCCCCAACAAGAGCATGGTATAGTTGGTACTCCTGGATCTCCTAGTTTCTTTGGTATTCCACCTTTAAAAGTATAATTAGCAAGCATGGTGGAAATTTCATCTTCCGGTATCTTTCTTTTATTTGTGAAAATATCTTTCATATACTTAGCATAAGGATTCATTTTAAGCATATCACTCAAACGCATACGCAAAAAGATAGGTCTAATCATTTCAGCAAAGCGCTCAAAATCCTCATCATCCTTTTTCTTGGATGGTTTAGGAGGAAAAGGCATGGGTTTCTGAACCCATGGTTCTCTGTCTTTACCGTGCTTCCTAGCAACGAAGTCTCTCTTATCATAACGTTGATTCTTTGATTGTGGGTTATCAAGATCAACAGCAGGTTCAATCTCTACATCATTGTCATTGATAGGTTGAGCATCAACATGAACATCATCATTAATATTATCACTAGGTTCATGTTCATTACCAGATTGTGTTTCAGCATCAGAAATAGAAATATCATTGGGATTCTCAAGTGTGTCAACCACAGGTTCACTAGAAGCATGCAAAGTTCTATCATTTTTTTTCTTCTTAGAAGAAGAACTAGGTGCATCAACATTAATTCTCTAAGAATCTTGCTCAATTCTCTTGGGGTGGCCCTCAGGATACAAAGTTTCCTGAGTCATTTTACCCCCTCTAGTCATAACTCTAACAGCATTATCATTTTTCTTATTATTTAATTCACTGAGCAAATCATTCTGAGCTTTAAGTACTTGTTCTACTTGAGTGGTAACCATAGAAGCATGTTTACTAATGAGTTTAAGTTCACCTTTAACTCTAGACATATAATCACTCAAGTGTTCAATCATATAAGCATTACATTTCAATTGTCTACCAACATAAGCATTGAAGTCTTTTTTTAACCATAAAATTATCAAACTCATCCAAGCATTGGCTAGCAAACTTAGTAGATGGGATTTCACATTTATCAAATCTATAGAGAGAATTTACCTTTACTACCTGTGTCGGGTTATCAAGTCCATGTATTTCTTCAATAGGTGGTAAATTCTTAACATCTTCAGCTTTGGTACCTTTTTCTTTCATAGATTTCTTTGCCTCTTGCATATCTTCAGAACTGAGAAATAGAATACCCCTTTTCTTCGGAATTGGCTTAGGAGTTGGTTCAGGGAGTGTCCAATCATTTTCATTACTCAACATGTTATTCAATAGCAATTCAGCTTGATCAATAGTTCTTTCCCTGAAAACACAACCAGCACAACTATCCAGGTGGTCTCTGGAAGCATCAGTTAGTCCATTATAAAAGATATCAAGTATTTCATTTTTCTTGAGAGGATGATCAAGCAAAGCATTAAGTAATTGGAGAAGCCTCCCCCAAGCTTGTGGGAGACTCTCTACTTCAATTTGCACAAAATTATATATTTCCCTTAAGGCAGCTTGTTTCTTATGAGCGGGGAAATATTTAGAAGAAAAGTAATAAATCATATCCTGGAGACTACGCATGCAGCCGGGATCAAGAGAATTAAACCATGTTTTAGCATCACCCTTTAATGAGAACAGAAACAACTTAAGGATAAAGTAATGGCGAGTTTTCTCATCATTAGTGAACAGGGTGGCTATATCATTTATTTTAGTAAGATGTGCCACAATAGTTTCAGATTCATAGCCATAAAAAGGATCAGATTCAACCAAAGTAATTAACTCTGGGTTGACAGAGAAATCATAATCCTTATCGGAAATAAAGATAGGTGAAGTAGAAAAAGCAGGGTCATATTTCATTCTAGCATTGAGAGATTTTTCTTTAAGCTTAGCTAATAATTTCTTAAGATCATATCTATCACTGCAAGCTAAGAAGTCTCTAGCAGTTTCTTCATCCATAACATAACCCTTAGGAACAATAGGCAATTCATATCTAGGGGGAGAATCTTCATCATCACTTTCATCGATATTATTAGTTTCAATAATTTCATTCTCTCTAACCCTAGCTAGTTGTTCATCAAGAAATTCACCTAGTGGCACAATATTATCAAGCATAGAAGTAGTTTCATCATAAGTATCATGCAAAGCAGAAGTGCCATCATCAATAATATGCGACATATCAGAATGAAAAGCAGGTGTAGGTGTCGCAAGTTATAAGGTGAATCAAGTGCAGAGCTAGATGGCAGTTCCTTACCTCCCCTCGTAGTTTAGGGAAAAAATCTTGGTTCCTTTATCTTTCAAGTTCTTCATAGTGATCAGCAGATATAAATCCCAAGTGACTCAAAGAATAGAGCTATGCTCCCCGGCAACGGCGCTAGAAAATAGTCTTGATAACCCACAAGTATAGGGGATCGCAATAGTTTTCGAGGGTAGAGTATTCAACCCAAATTAATTGATTCGACACAAGCGGAGCCAAAGAATATTCTCAAGAATTAAAAGTTGAGTTGTCAATTCAACCGCACCTGAAAGACTTAATATCTGCAGCAAAGTATTTAGTAGCAAACTAATATGATAGTAGCGGTAACGGTGGCAAAAGTAATGGTATTGGTTTTGTAGTGATTGTAACAGTAGCAACGGAAAAGTAAATAAGCGAAGATCAATATGTGAAAAGCTCGTAGGCAATGGATTAGTGATGGATAATTATGTCGGATGTGATTCCTCATGCAATAGTTATAACATAGGGTGACACAGAACTAGCTCCAGTTCATCAATGCAATGTAGGCATGTATTCGGAATATAGTCATACGTGCTTATGGAAAAGAACATGCATGAAATCTTTTGTCCTACCCTCCCGTGGCAGCGGGGTCCTATTGGAAACTAAGGGATATTAAGGCCTCATTTTAATAGAGTATCGGACCAAAGCATTAACATTTAGTGAATACATGAACTCCTCAAACTACGGTCATCACCGGTAAGTATCCCGATTATTGTCGCTTCGGGGTTAACGGATCACAACACATAATAGGTGACTATAGACTTGCAAGATAGGATCAAGAACTCACATATATTCATGAAAACATAATAGGTTCGAATCTGAAATCATGGCACTCGGGCCCTAGTGACAAGCATTAAGCATAGCAACATCAATCTCAGAACATAATGGATACTAGGGATCAAACCCTAACAAAACTAACTCGATTACATGATAAATATCATCCAAACCATCACCGTCCAGCAAGCCTACGATGGAATTACTCACGCACGGCAGTGAGCATCATGAAATTGGTGATGGAGGTTGGAGGAAGGTTGATGATGACGATGGCGACAGATTCCCCTCTCCGGAGCCCCGAACGGACTCCAGATCAGCCCTCCTGAGAGATATTAGGGCTTGGCGGCGGCTCCGTATCGTAAAACACGATGAATCCTTCTCTTTGATATTTTTTTCTCCCCGAACGTGAATATATAGAGTTGGAGTTGAGGTCAGTGGAGCACCAGGGGGGCCATGAGGCAGGGGACGCGCCCAGGGGGGTAGGTGCGCCTCCCACCCTCGTGGACAGGGTGTGGGCCCCTGGCCTTGATTCTTTCGCCAGTATTTTTTATATATTCCAAAAATATTCTCCGTTGATTTTCAGGTCATTCCGAGAACTTTTATTTCTGCACAAAAATAACACCATGGCAATTCTGTTGAAAACAACGTCAGTCCAGATTAGTTACATTCAAATCATGCAAGTTAGAGTCTAGAACAAGGGAAAAAGTGTTTGGAAAAGTAGATACGATGGAGACGTATCACTTCCCCATGTGGGAGTTCAGTCCGGAGGAACCATGGACCTTGAAGCGCTTCTTTGGCACCACGCACGAAGATATATGGAAGCATCTCTTCAAGGCTCAAAAAATTTGGCTGATGAAGACCGAAGACATCGGACTCGACATCAAGAACCCGGCCTCAGCGGTAAGCATAATTTTTCGAAGACCTATTCGGTCAGTAATTCAGATATAATATATTGTCTGCCTTCCATACGGGGCTGGATGGCAAAGGCGGAGCGGATCAACTATCCGGCAGCGCTGCCTGAGACTCAGACACACCCCAGCTAACTGAGATGCTGGTCCCGGCGCCCTATCGGGCGCCGGAGAAGAAGGCCAAGAAGAAGAAAGGCAAGGAGGCCAAGGGAGGCCCCCGCCACAATGGTCCTTCAGACATAGTGTCCGGAGAGACCGAAGCCCTCTCTTCCCACGAGGGAGACGAGGAAGAAGAGGAGGAGGAGGTGGTGGAAAGCGACTCCCCTCGTAAGGGGAGGGAGAATAAGGGCGGCCTCCGAGGACCCGAAGGGGGAGGCACCCAAGAGAAGGAAGGTGGTCCTCTCGGACAGTTCGGACTCAGAGTCCGAACTAGTCCCCAAGAGACCTCCTAGGGTGAATCCCCTGGCCGAATCATTAGTATTCAGAAACCTACTGTTTATCTTCGGTCTCCTTGCTTCCACTATATAAGTTATTTTGTCTATTAGCCTTTCGAACCTCCTCGTGAGCTCCCGCAAACTCCATTATCGGAGGGGAATTCTCTGCCGCCCAAGATGGCAGAGAGTGACACTCCGCCTCGAGCCCCCTCGCCTATCGCCGTGGAGGACACCGTAGTGTCGCCCCGAAGGGCCTCTCCTGGCTGACAGGGGGCGAACGAGGCCGTCGAGAGAGCGCCCGAGGTTAATACCTCGGTCGTCGAAAACCTAGGGGAGGCGACCCCTATGACGACCGACGGTGGGGACCCCCAACAATTCGGGCCCCAGCCAAACACCGTTCTGGAGACCAACATGGCTCCGGGATCGGACAAGCAGCCCCCTTCAAAAGAGGGGGGAGGAGCATCAGCTCCATCGGCAGCCTCCGCTAATCCGGAGGCACCCAACGCTCTGGAGGAAGCACTGCAAAGTGCTTCCATTGTGGAGGAGCACCGCACCCTGATGGGTGCGGTTATGGGGAAGGTTTAGTCCGCTAAAAACGAACTGAATGAAGCCTTCTGCAGCCTACTAACAGGCTTTGAGGTATGCGATGTAATGTTCTAAATACCTTTTATATAGAAGACTAATCCTATATACAGACAGTAGCCCCTGAGACTCTGTCCGGTATAGAAGAAACCGGACAGAGGATCCACATAGTATTCGGGAAAGTAACATACTGTGTTGATATCCTACCGCAGAAGTTTCCGACCTCAATCAGAAGCTTCAGGTGGCTGATGAGGAACTCGACCGCATTAATAAGCAGTTCGACGAGACGCAAGGTATGCATACAATGTTGATAAGGAATTTATTTTTTATATTAGAAGTGATATGTATATTTAGAGGTTAACTCATTGAATGCTTTGATTATGATCGCAGATGGCGCAGCCGAGGTCGAGACCCTCAAAGGCGCCCTCGCCCAGGCCAAGAAAGAGACGAAGGCGAATAAGGCAGCCGCTGACAAAGTGAGTACTGAACTAAAGACCGAGCAAGCTGCCCGCCACCAACACGAAGCTTGGGTGGCCGAAGTCGAGCAGGAGCTGAAGGATGCCATCAACAAATGCGAAACCTTGGAGGAGAAGACTTCGGCCCAATCGTCCGAGTTTGCCAAGGCTCTTCAAGATGCCAAAGAAGCGTGGATCGAGTCCCGTAGTGCTCGCGAAGAGATCCATCAGGCGGGGCAGATAGCGGGTGGTAAGTTCTTTCTTTGCAGAGTATCTTTGGAGGTCACAGGTATGCTTTGCTCACCCAAGTGTGGAGCTCTCCAGGCGCGTTTGCGGATCTTCCGAAGAGTGCCACCGATGCCGCACAATTCTTCCGAGCCCAGGAGGGGAACTCGGCCGAGAAGTTGTTCTGGTCACAATTTCTCGTGCCGGAGCACCCGACGCCTCTGAACGACCAGTTGAAGTAGCTGACGGAGCTGCATACTGAAGATATTTTAATATTTTTTTGTAAAAATGAAGATTTCAAAAATGATAAATAAAATTGTAGGTAATATGAAGAGAGAAGAGAAGATATCATTAGTTTAGGAAATAGAGGTTCATTCCAAAAGGTATTGGTAATTAAAATCCCGACTTCAGGTTTTTAAGCGTGGCAAATCGGAGTTTTTTATGGCTATTTATGTTGGTGAGAGGATGACAAATTTAGTTTGCAAGCACCACAATTTCCCGGTAAAAAGATAAATTAATGCGGATTTTCCATGATTGCCAACTAAACTTGCCATCCTCAACAAACATAAATTGCCATAAAAAATGTTCGATTAGCCATGGTTAAAAATCTGAAGTCAGATTTGTAGTTGAGTCTAAAGTTATTGGAAAAATATGGCTAGTTCGATGAAACTTTAGAAATAAAACGTTTGTTACTTTACGGGAAATTCATGGTTTTGTATTAACCAAATTTCAAGAATTTTTTGTATTTCTGTTTTTTTTCTAATTTTTAATCTTACCTACTAATAAAGCAGGAACTGTTTCTGGTCGTCTGTCGTGCATTTTACAAATAAACCCCCCAGTTTTCTCTAAATCAACCCGCAGTACACGTTTAAGTTACAAACGAACCATTTTTTTATTTTCCCAGAAAACCCCCTGATATTTTAGATAATCAGCCTGCCGTCCAGTTTTAAGTCAGCCGAAACGTTTTTTTCCGTTTACACAAAAAAACCTTGACATTTTGGTTATCAATCCACAGTTTATGTAAAACAAAACTATCCATATCTTTTAAACCGTAACTTCGATTTTAACATGTTATATATGAAATTTGATTAAAAATATGTAGAATCTAAATATGATATTATTTTTAGCTGTTAAGTATTTTCTAAAATATTATGTTCAGTGCAAACTTAATCTATAGTGCATAGTCCGTTTTTCTTTCGTACCGTCAGTGATTCTAATTGCAAATAAACATCTATTAAAACCAGTGTGAGAAAAAAAACATCAAGAACCAGACATGCAGACCTATGAAAAATCTTGCGGGGAAAACAACATATTTTTCATATTATTTCGAGCGAGTGTGCACGCGTGCGCGAGAGAGAGAGACCTTAGGACTGACCACATTCATACGCGTTTTAATTGTGTGAGCGCCGAGGTTACTGTCGGCAACACAAATGTGATGCCATGTGAAACTAAAAGATGCGGGCCTATTAAGGTCTTGAGTCATGATTATTGGGTTAAGAGCGTGTGTTATTTTCTTTCCCGTTGCAACGCACGGGCTTTTTTGCTAAAATCTTTAGTCAGCTTACCAAAATATTTAGGTTTGTCCATTTACCACTTCTCTAAATTGTTATTAATTTTGTGTTGATTGGGCTGCCACGTGTGAAATTGCCATCACTTCATCACGGCAACCACTTTACCGAAAAAGGGTCCCCCCCACTTCATCGTGGCAACTACTTTCAATAGAGCAATGGACCAAATGTACAGAATTATACTGTTTGGACATGTGACGAGCCAAGACTTGTGGTAATATATTGTACTAGTAATTAAACTTAGACCTATGCAATAGTTGAGGGACTAAAACTTTGTTTTTTTCTATAAAGTAAGCCAGACAAGTACTCCGTTGATGATATTGTTCGGGAAATAATGATCTAGATGCAAAACAAAATGATCTAGATGCAATTTCAATACATGA